>NC_060126.1:254285961-254594876 GCF_021461395.2 Schistocerca americana
TGTGTATTACAGGCTTTTCCACTGTAATTGACGTATTTTCACAGAAATAGAGATAATTCAGGTAACAACCTAAGTAAATCATACTATAAGAGACTACGGGTCCCTTATAACAAAATACCCAGAAAATATTCCGAACAACCTCCAAAATTTTAGCGGTGGTTTTCGCCCGGTATAGGTGACATGAGTTGTACGCAGCCTCTTCCACTGCTAGCACTACGTGCACGCGTCCACTATATGTAGCTTAAAATATGAAACAATTTTCTTTATAACAATAATTCTATGTCTACACTAATGCTGTGAAGTGCACGACAGAGGGTACTCCAGATTGTAGCAGTTATTAAGGTTTTTTTTAACGTTTCATCCACTTATCGATCACGCGAAGAATGATCGCTGAAGCGGCTCAGAAGTCGCTGTAATTAGTCTGAACTCGTCCACGCTATCCCTACCGGACCGATGCGTAGGGTGGGTTTTAGTATATTCTTGGAGTTATTATTTAGAGCTGGTTCTTGAAATTCACGGAGGGGGCTTTCTCAGGATAATTTGCTTGATCTTCGACCGTCTGCTAGTTCAATTTCCTCAGAATCTCTGTGATATTCTTCCATGGGTCAAACAAACCTGTGACTGTTAGTGTTGCCGTTCTCTGTATGGGTTCAGTATCTCCTGTTACTCAATTTAGTATGGATACCACACACTTGAGCAATATTCTAGGCCGGGCCACACCATTTTCTTGCAAGCAATGTCCTTTGTAAACGGATTGCATTCCCCTAATATTCTACCTATTAACCAAAGTGTGCAATCTGCTGAGTCTATGAGATCGTTACATTTCATATCCCTACAAATTGCTACGCCTAAGGTATTTGTATGAGTTGATCAATACCAGTTACGACTCTTCGATTTTGTAGTCATAGGATACCAAGTTGTTTTCGATTGTGAAGGCACGATTTTACATTTCAGAACATTTAAAACAAGTTGCCTATCTTTTCATCACTTGGAAATCTTATCAAGTTCTAACGGGATATTTGTGCAGCTTCGTTCTTACCATACTTCATTAGACGTGACTTCACCATCTGCAAAAAGTCTGAGATTATTATTGATATTGTCCTCAAGGTCATTAGTATTCAACGTGAACAGCAAACGACCCAACACACTTTCCTGGGACACACCTGAAGTTACCTCTACATATATCGACGACTCTCTATCCAAGATAAATTGCCGCTTCCTCCCTACCAAAAAACCCTCAATCCAATCACTAATTTCGCTTGATACGATCGTACTTTTGATAGTAATCGCAGATGTGTTACTGAGTCAAATGCTTTTAGGAAATCGAGAAACACTGTATCTACCCAAGTGTCTTGATCTATGCCTTTCCGGAAGTCATATGAAAAAACTGCATGTTGAGTTCCACATTGGTGATGTTTTCGGAATTCACACTGTTTGACATGAAGAAGTTCTTTTTCTTCTACATACCTCACTACGTTTGATCTCAACATGCGTGCTAAGATTCTACAGCAAATGGATCTCAAGGATGTCGTGGTTCACGTCTGAACGCTTCTTGTAGACGGGTGTGACCTGTGCTTTCTTCCAACTATTGGGCACTACTTTTCGTCCGAGGAGTCTACGACAAATTATGGTTAAAAGAGGCGCTAACTCAGATGGAAATCTGCTGTAGAACATGATAATCATTCCATTCAGTCCTGAAACTTTGTTGAATTTTAGCGATTTCCGCTGTTTCTCAACACCACTGACACTAATATCTAGATTACTCATCTTTGCAGTGGTGCGAACATTATGTGAGGCTAACGATAATTCTGCATATAATTGTCGTCATTGCGAAGGGGAAAATACATGAGCACTGTAAAATTGTATATTAAGTAAGATGCACTTTAAAAGAACGGAGTGTTAATCACAACGTACGTAACGTCATAACTTAGTAAAAATGGAAAAAAAAACCTTTTAAGTTGGCAATGCATAACAGTTTTTCTTGTTAGGACAGAGTATGCGTCACAAAAGAATGAGAGGCATGATATAAGCTTTAAAACCAGTGCCATATGCTTATGTCAGAGGGAATATCTTAAGCAGACTATTAGTGGCGCTCTTGCCCTTCTTCCGGCAGTAGGACATTTTGTTTACGTTGGTCATCTACATGATGGCGTCCACACGGCTCGAACAAACAACAGTGCCAGCAGTTGGAAGAAAGTACAGGCCATACCCGTTTACAAGCGGCGTACAGACGTGAAACACAAAATTGACGTTCAGTGTCCTTGAGATTCGTTTGTTGTAGAATCTTAGCATATATTTTGAGCTCAAACGTAATGATGTGTCTAGAAGAAAAACACCTGCTCCATGTCAAACAGTGTGGATTCCGAAACATCCCACTGTGGGCATAGGGAGGGAGTGAGCGAGGGCTCGGGGTGGAGATAGACTGTGACGTAGTGAGCAGGTAGATTCCAGGTATACTGGTTGTAAATTTCGCAGATTTCTGGTTGGGTAAAGATACCGCTGGGTGCAGTTTCCACATATCCCTCCCCCACACCGTGACGCCTGTTCCTCTCCAAAACAATGGAAGTGTGTGACCTCTGCCCAGGTCCACGCCTTGCCGACTATGGACATCCGGGGTAGTGATGAGCAACGATTAACCGCTGAACACATTGCAACGCCGTTCATCAGCATTCCACGCTTCCCAGTCTTGGCACCATTGCAAAGGCAGCCGTTTGTATTGTGGTGTTAACGGCACCCTACGCACGGGACGGTAATCCGCTAATTTTCTCCTGCTGGTGTGCGATGAATGGCACAGGTTGGAAGACAATGTTTCAGGAAGCCCATTGCTTGTTCTTGAATGACACCCACAGGCGGGAAGGTGTTGCGACGCGCTTGCTGCCCAATACGGTGATCCTCTCTTCCGGTACAAAGGCGAGGTCGACCTGAACCATAACGGCGGATATCCCTGGCCTCACGTTCACTCACAGTCCAACATCGGGCTGTCGTCACACCATCTGGATAGTTAGACACGAATGACCTCTGGCAACCAGCTATTCGGTTTCGGTTTTTGTGAGCATTGTAACTGTTGCTCTCGTGTTAAATGTAGGAGGTGGACGATTTCGCGCTCAGTTTAATATTCCTTCTTCTCTTTCGTTGCACAGAGAATCACTCCGTACGTGTTGGTTGACATTTTAAAATGCTAGTGGGAACCTGACAACCTCAGCAGGTTTCAAAAGCTTTTGTATGGGGGCGAATTCAGTTGTGGAAGCAAAATCCGTGGCTAAAATCGCGTTTCCAAACTCGATATCAGAGAGTTTACATGATAAACCAGAAACAGTGTTGGTATATTGTTTTACGATAACAGGGTTTCGGAGCCCAGATACAAGCAGTGAGTGATAAGCAAGACGAGCGATAACGCAAGCTCGTGGTAACTAACAGATAATACAGGATAAACAAATTTCACATCCTCCCGGACGTTTAGTTCAACATAAGCACAGTCGCTTACAAATTTTTCCGATTAAAAAGTGCGAACCTAGAAATTTGAAGAGGAAGTTTGTTGTCCGATGACAGCTCCATGCGCATTATTTTCCACAGAGAGGATATTTGATAGGGAATAATCTGTGCTGCAAATGGGGACGCGTGCAAGTTGGATGATCCGTATGTCACGAGACGGGAAAAAATTACACTTTCTAACTGAGATAGACTGGAAAGGGACTATCATAGAGAAGCCTGGTGCAGGCCTTTGCAGATGACCTGGGCGGTTTGCATGGAACGTGTCCCAACTACGTATCTGACTCTAATTGTGTGTGTGTGTGTGGTGTGTGTGTGTGTGTGTGTGTAGTTTAGTGTCACGTTCGGCTAGTTGATGATCAGGGAAGTGAGAGGATGTAAGCCGATTCCGGTACACAGCCTACGCTTAAGCCATCCTGCCACGCTATGTGGAAATGCACGTGGCCGTCCGCGGTGGCAGTGCGGTTCTGGCGCTGCAGTCCGGAACCGCGGGACTGCTACGGTCACAGGTTCGAATCCTGCCTCGGGCATGGGTGTGTATGATGTCCTTAGGTTAGTTAGGTTTAAGTAGTTCTGAGTTCTAGGGGACTTATGACCTAAGATGTTGAGTCCCATAGTGCTCAGAACCATTTTTTTGAAATGCACGTGGATGAGGAGCTCGTGACGTCACAGCATGGAATTCTACGTGCCACTCCAATGCGGAGCGTGACATAGAGAATGTGGCAAGTCCGGTTTGTGTCTCGTGGTGATAAACGTGATCAATGAGATGCGACATCGTTTTACGTCGCAAGCAGAACTCAGGACCCGCCATACCGTGTTGAGCTAAACTGTGTATTTGGTGGATTTTCTTTATCAAAGAGTACGTGATTATGAAGATAAGCTGTTTAAAAGCATTAGAAAATTGAGGGTCTCTCGAAAACACGCAATTTTAGCTACGATTTGTTATTATAAATTGACTTGAAACTACATATCGGTAGTTAGGGCTTCCTGTATTCGATGTTTTTAATGTTATAACTTATATGCTATGAAAGTATACTGTTTCAATGTTACGCCACAATGGTGAGCTATCAAATCTCATCCTTTTGATACAGTTTGTCGTAGTTAAATGTCAAATAAAGACATTTGCAGATACAGTCCTTAGACAGTTTATACCATATACAAAGACCTGGCTGCCACGTTCAAGTCATAGGTTAGTTGACAGCGTTGTGAGCTGAGAAGCAAAAAGTAGGAGGTTAGCATCTAAACTTTTATTCTACTTTTGTTTTTTAAAAGATTCTGGGACTTTTTTTATTGATTTAATGCAAGTATTACCTGCAGTAGTCGACGTTACTTATTATAAATAATGTGTCTGTTGCAATTCTTGATGGAATGTTCCCTCTTGGCCAGAAATCTTTACGTGACTGCCGGTGTATATCAGAAAGTAAACACAAGCTACACACTTATGAAACGTTGTATTAAATGTTTGGTTGGTTGATTGGGGGAGGGGACCAAACGGCGAGGTCGTCATTCCCATTGGATAGGGAAGGAAGTCGGCCGTGTCCTTTCAAAGGAATCATCCTCGCATTAGCCTGAAGTGATTTAGGGAACTCACGACAAGCCTAAATCAGGATGGCCGGACGCGGATTTGAACCGTTGTCCTCCCGTTTGCGAGTCCAGTGTGCCAACCACTGCGCCACCCCGCTAGGTGCCTTTTTGGTTTTATAGACTGCCTCATATTGGAATCTTATCGGTAAATATCTTTTTTAATTATGGTGCGCAGCTTCGAAAAAATTTCCTCTTCCATTCAAACGAAATTGAGAAACGAAACTCGATCTTGAAATCTACTATTTTACGCGCGTTTGTTTTCGCAAACAAACTTTGTGATTTACGAGCCAGATGCAAGACTTCCACTGGAGGGCGTTGAGGTCGTATATGACGATGAGGAGAACGTTTCAGAGCGTGCAGCAATCACGACTACACCACGTCTGGCGTGCATCACGGAGAGACGCACGTTCCGTGTGAAGACGGCTTTGTCGAACAGTAGCGAGAGTGCCGTCGAGCTCATCGTCCACGTCCGACTGCTGTATTGCCACCAACCGTGCCGCACGCCTTCATTCCATTAGCCAAAGTGGAGAGGTTAGGACTTTAATCCAGGACTACACCTGTAGCTATGTCTATATGACTACTATGCGATTCACACTTAAGTACCTGGCAGAGGTTTCATCGAACCACCTTTCACGCTCTCTCTCTACCGTTCTACTCTCGAAAAGGGCGTGGAAGAAACGAACACTTCAATATCTTCGTGTGAGCTGTCGTTTCTCTTATTTTATTACGACAATTATTTCTACCTATGTAGTTGGGCGTCAACAAAATATTTTGGCATTCGATGGAGCAAATTGGAGATTGAAATTTCGTGAAAAGATCTCGGAACATCAAAAAACGCCTATGTTTTAGGGGTTGCCACCTCAATTGAGTGTCATATCTGTGACACTCTCTCTTATTTTGTGGCAGTACAAAACGAACCGCCCTTCTTTGAACTTTCACAATGTCCTCCCTCAATCCCATTGGCAAGTATTCCATACTGCACAACAGTACTCTAGCAGAGGACGGTCAAGCGTAGCGCAAGCAGTCCTTTTATTGGACATGTTGAATCTTCTAAGTGTTCTGGTAACAAAATGCAGTCTTCTGTTCGCCTAACCCATAGCGTTCCAGTTTAAGTTGTTCGTATGTGCTATCCCCAGGTATTTGATTGAATTGATAACCTTTAGATTTGTATGATTTATCATGCAACCAAAATTTAATAGATTTCTTTTAGAACTTATTTGGAGACCTCACGCTTTTATTATTTAGAGTCAATTTCTTTCACGCTATACAGATGTCTTGTTTAAATCATTTTGCACTTGGGTTTGATCTTCTGATGACTTTACGAGAAGGTAAATGACTGCACCATCTGTAGACAACCTAAGAGGGCTGCGCAGATTGTCCCTAAATCACTTACATAGATTAGTGGCAGCGGAGCAGGAGAAGGCCCATAACACTTCCTTTGGGAACGCCAGGTATCACTTCCGCCTTACTTCGTGATGTTCAGTGAATTATTACCAACTGTGTTATTTATGACAGGAAATCACCACTGTGACGATACGTCATAGGTACGCTATTTGATCAGAAGCCTCTTATTGGCGTGAAGTCTCGTTATCGGGAGTTTTATCGCCGCATCTCTCTTTCCCTTTTCGACAAAACACTCGAAGAGAAAATTTCCTACTGACAGTCGACAGCAAAAGTCAGTCGGTTTGCTGGCTAAAACTCTACACGCGTCCAATTTGTCGGCCGGTCAATTGGTGATTGTGTAGGGTTCTTTAGGGTTTCGTATTAATTCGATAGATAAGAATTTTGCTCCATGACAAGGTCCCCGTTTATTCTGGAGAACAGTCACACGTGCTGCTTCTTTGGCATTAAGGGGGGTAGGACGTCATACGGGACGACTTGGAGCAGGAGAGACACCACAGGACATTTTAATTTCCACTGTCTATACTTTTACGAATAAATTCATAAAACTTTGCCAAAATGACCAGAAACGATCCAGGATTTACACTCATAGCAGTGGAAGTTCAAAAATATAAGAAAATAATTTTTTTTTTACATTTGAAATTTGACCTTTTTTCACTTACCATTGCCTGCATTTGTTGCTATAGGTACACTTTTCTTCATAAGTAAGGGAGATTCTTCGATGAATTTTGCACAGCATACAAACCATTCTTACAGGTGTATGAAACTCTAGAATTTTCCAAATATGTTGAAAACTATGCTAAAAATTGGGATAATTAACTATAAAATTTGAGTTTTTTCTAAACATGAAGTTTAAAATGTAACAGCACCTTCATTTTTTCATAAATTAAATAATTTCTAGAGTTTCATGCACCTGTAAGTATAGTTTTTATGCTGTGCAAAATTCATCGAACAATCTCTCTTACTTATGAAGAAACGTGTACCTACAGCAACAAACGCAGCCAATATTAAGTGAAGAAATGATGAACTTGCACATGTAAAACAAAATTAATTTTGTTATGTTTTTAAACTTCCACTGCTATGAGTGTGAATCCTGAATCCTTCCTGGTCATGCTGACAAAGTTTTGAGAATTTATTCGTAGAAGTATAGACAGTCGGAATTAAAAAGTCCTGTGGTGTCTCTCCTGCTCCAAGACGGCCCGTTTAACGTCCTACCCCCCTTAACAAACCATTCCGTGGCAGCATCTCCAGAGTGACGATGTGGTCGTTCTCGAGGTGGAACGTTTCCTGAACAGCCAAAACTCAGATTCGTACAACCAAGGACTCCGTCAAGTCTACCGTCGCTGAGAACAGTGCCACATTGAAGGGTGAACATTAGGAGAAGGACTTGCACCATCACTAGAATTCATGGTCCCAGTTAGATACATTCGAGGTGTTGATTAACACTTTATGAGTACCCCTCATAAGAACTTCATTTTCCTGGAGTTGGTCGTTGGTGCGACGTGATTGTTTCTCTGTCAGTGCCTGACTTTGCCACAGGACGTGGGTGGGCGAGGGTACAGACCTGTTAGCGGCGGCAGGTGCGGCTGCGTGCTCAGCCAGCGGCGCAGCTCCTGGACGGCGGGCAGCTGGTGCTCGGGCAGCGGCTCAGGAAGGCCCCTCAGGAACGGCGAGGGCGGCTCCTTCTGGGCCCGCGGAGGCGCTTCCGTCTCTGCCGGCGGAGCTGCGCACACACAAGTAGCAATTGAAGAAACCACCCAAGCTGTAGCCAGTAAACAGTTCACTTAGGTGCCAGACAATATTACTCAGTCATTTTAAAGAGTGTTCCGCTCTGTTTGATGCACTGTATATACTGTACGGTTAGCAGAGTCTGCGCAGAATAACGTGACGGCTAGATGCGCAATAGGCTGGGCACGCGTGCGAAGAGCGGCAGCTGTGAGGGTTACACGGCAAACACTGTAGGGGAAATGCCGAGCGCTGGAGGGAAGTGCCCTTCGAAACTGAAGCCTACACTCATATTTTTATGTAAATAAGAGGGTCACTCCAAAAGAAATGCACACTATTTTTTTAAAATTCATCTTTTATTCTACATGCCTGAAAGTTTTACAGTGTGTAGATGCATCCTTTAGGGACAATATTTTCATTTCTCCACATAATTTCCATCCCTCTCAACTGCCTTACGCCATCTTGGAACCAGCGCCTGTATACCCGCACAGTTAAGTTCTGGGCCAACCTGTTGAAGCCACTGTTTGGCAGCGTGCACAAGGGAGTCATCATCTTCAAACCTTGTTCCACGAAGAGAGTCTTTCAGTTTCCCAAAGAGATGATAGTCACATGGAGCCAGGTCGGGACTGTAAGGCGGGTGTTTCAGTGTTGTCCATCCGAGTTTTGTGATCGCTTCCATGGTTTTTTGACTGACATGTGGCCGTGCATTGTAGTGCAACAGCAAAACATCCTGCTTTTGCCGAAGTGGTCGAACACGATTCAGTCGAGCTTGAAGTTTCTTCAGTGTCGTCACATATGCATCATAATTTATGGTGGTTCCACTTGGCACGATGTCCACAAGCAAGAGTCCTTCGGAATCGAAAAACACCGTAGCCATAACTTTTGCAGTAGAAGGTGTGGTTTTGAATTTTTTTTCCTTGGGTGAATTTGCATGATGCCACTCCATTGATTGCCTCTTCGTCTCTGGCGAAAAATGATGGAGCCATGTTTCATCACCTGTCACAATTCTTCCAAGAAATTCATCTCCACCATTCTCGTACTGCTCCAAAAGTTCGCTGCATACTGTTTTTCTTGTTTGTTTGTGAGTCACTGTCAACATCCTGGGAACCCACCTGGCACAAACCTTTTTTAACGCCAATACTTTCAGTATTCTGCAAACACTTCCTTCCCCTATCCCAACGTAGCGTGACAATTCGTTCACTGTGATGCCTCTGTCAGCAGTCACCAATTCGTTAACTCTCTGCACATTGTCTGGTGTGTGTGCAGTACGAGGCCTGCCGCTGCGAGGACAATCCTCAATATTGCCGTGCGCGCTTTCATCACGTAACCTGCTTCCCCACCGACCAACTGTACTGCGATCGAGAGCAGCATCTCCATACACCTTTTCCAACCTCTTGTGGATGTTTCCCACTGACTCGTTTTCACAGCACAGGAATTCTATGACAGGACGTTGATTCTGTCGAACGTCAAGTGTAGCAGCCATCTTGAAGACATGCTCTGACGGCGCCACTCACGGGAACAGGTTGAACTAAGTTTGAAGATTAGATTAGTTTTTCGTTCCATGGATCCAAAAACAAGTGGGAAGGATGTATCTACACACTGTAAAACTTTAACACATGTAGAATGAAAACTGTATTTTTACAAAAGTAGTGTGCATTTCTTTTGGAGTGACTCTCGTATAATGTGGAGACCGTCCATAGTTACACTTGCATGGTGATGGTTCAAATGGCTCTAAGCACCATGGGACTTAACATCGGAGCTCATCAGTCTCCCAGACTTAGAACTACTTAAACTTAACTAACCTAAGGACATCACACACATCCATGCCCGAGGCAGGATTCGAACCTGCGACCGTAGCAGCAGCGCAGTTCCGGACTGAAGCGCCTAGAATCGCTCGGCCACAGAGGCCGGCACTTACATGGCGATTTTTAAAAAAGTTCTTCAGTACCTCTAATTTCATTAGTATCTAAAAAGAATTCCACTAAAAAAAAACAGCGATTTATTTTCGCGTCGGTCGTTAACCATTTGTAACATTCAGAGAAGCGTCGAGAGTAGCGAATTTTGAGTAAAGCCTACATTTGTCTTGCTCTCATGTTAAAATTTGCTTCTTTTACCAAAATACAGCACAGTTTACGCAATGTCACTTCACTAACATGTACAGACGCAACTGCGAGAGAAATCTGAAACAGTGTCTTATTCAGAGAGCAACTGAGAAGAAGACCAATAGCTTATGAAAAAACACGTCATCGATACAAAAATAAACGTGTAATGTCTTCACTTATATTGTTCCAAAACCCACAGCACTTCTCGTTTCACCAGCTATCGATGGCTCTTAAAAAAATACATTCTTTCATCGAAAAACTGTTGTTATTGGAATAACACGTGTTAGTAAGCTGTTTAGGTTTTTATGATGGTAACGTCACATAGCGCTCTGTTTGAAAATCACTGGCTGTGCTGTGTGCAGTCTGTGGCTGGTTGGCATTGTTGGAATACTCGCTATTGTAGTGTTGGGCAGTTGGATGTGATCAGCGCGTAGCGTTCCGCAGTTGGAGGTGAGCCGCCAGCAGTGATAGATGTGGGGAGAGAGATGAGAGGTTTGAGAGCGGAAAAACGAAATTTGTAAGACCGGTTGTCATGAACTGATGTACACTACTGGCCATTAAAATTGCTACACCACGAAGATGACGTGCTACAGACGGGAAATTTAATCGACAGGAAGAAGATGCTGTGATATGCAAATGATTAGCTTTTCAGAGCATTCACACAGGGTTGGCGACTGTGGCGACACCTACAACGTGCTGACATGAGGAAAGTTTCCATCCGATTTCTCATACACAAACAGCAGTTGAACGGCGTTGCTTGGTGGAACGTTGTTGTGATGCCTCGTGTAAGGAGGAGAAATGCGTACCATCACGTTTCCGACTTTGATAAAGGTTGGATTGTAGCCTATCGCGTTTGCGGTCTACTGTATCGCGACATTTCTGCTCGCGTTGATCGAGATCCAATGACTGTTAGCAGAATATGGAACCGGTGGGATCAGGAGGGTAATACGGAACGCCGTGCTGGATCCCAAAGTCCTCGTATCACTAGCAGTCGAGATGACAGGGATCTTATCCGCATGTCTGTAGCAGATCGTGCAGCCACGTGTCGATCCCTGAGTCAACAGATGGGGACGTTTGCAAGACAACAACCATCTGCACGAACTGTTCGAGGACGTTTGCAGTAGCACGGACTATCAGCTCGGAGACCATGGCTGCGTTTACCCTTGACGCTGCATCACAGACAGCAGCGGCTGCGATGGTGTACCCAACGACGAACCTGGGTGTACGAATGGCAAACCGTCATTTTTTCGGATGAATCCAGGTTCTGTTTACAGCATCATGATGGTCGCATCCGTGTTTGGCGACATCGCGGTGAACACACATTGGAAGCGTGTATTCGTCATCGCCATACTGTCGTGTCACCCGGCGTGATGGTATGGGGTACCATTGGTTACACGTCTCGGTCACCTCTTGTTCGCATTGACGGCACTTTGAACAGTGCACATTACATTTCACATGTGTTACGATCCGTGGCTTTACCCTTCATTCGATCCCTGCGTAACCCTACATTTCAGCAGAATAATGCACGACCGAATGTTGCAGGTCCTGTACGGCCCTTTCTGGATACAGAAAATGTTCGACTGCTGCACTGGCCAGCACATTCTCCAGATGTCTCACCAGCTGAAAACGTCTGGTCAATGGTGGCTGAGTAACTGGTTCGTCACAATACGCGCGCCACTACTCTTGATGAACTGTGGTATCGTGTTGAAGCTGCATGGGCAGCTGTACCTGTACACGCCATCCAAGCTCTGTTTGACTCAATGCCCAGGCGTATCAAGGCTGTTATTACGGCCTGGCAGAGCGGTTCTAGGCGCTACAGTCTGGAACCGCGCGACCGCTACGTCGCAGGTTCGAATCCTGCCTCGGGCATAGATGTGTGTGAAGTCCTTAGGTTAGTTAGGTTTAAGTAGTTCTAAGTTCTAGGGGACTGATGACCTCAGCAGCTGAGTCCCATAGCGCTCAGAGCCATTTGAACCATTTTTTGTTATTACGGCCAGAGATGGTTGTTCTGAGTACTGATTTCTCAGGATCTATACGCCGAAATAGCGTGAAAATGTAATCACATGTCAATTCTAGTATAATATATTTGTCCAATGAATACCCGTTTATCGTCTGCATTTCTTCTTGGTGTAGCAATTTTAATGGCCAGTAGTGTATATATTATGTCTTTTGAACACTAATAAGGTAAATACATTGTTTGTTCTCCATCAAAATCTTTCATTTGCTAACTATGCCTATCAGTAGTTAGTGCCTTCAGTAGTCAGAATCTTTTATTTAGCTGGCAGTATTGGCGCTCGCTGTATTGCAGTAGTTCGAGGAACGAAGATTTTTGTGAGGTAAGTGATTCATCAAAGGTATAGTTTATTGTTAGTCAGGGCCATTCTTTTGTAGGGATTATTGAAAGTCAGATTGCATTGCGCTAAAAATATTGTGTATGGTCAGAATAAGTAAAGAAAAAATTGTCTGAGTACATTGAGTTTTGCTCAGCTGTTCGAAAGTCAAATAACGTAAGAGGTTTACAGCCGTTCGTAATTTTTCTAATGGGAAATTTCATACAGTATGTAATGAAGTTTCGCATGATAAATATATAGCAAAATATTCTCCTCTTCCTGTACTGTCGTTTGCCCAAATTTCATTTCTATATCTCAAACAATTTATGAAGTATGAGGGACGTTGTGGATATTTCATTCTGGCTTTGTCGCTTTCACATGCGCTCGCAAATGAGTGTGCTACAACAGATAGGTTTTCTGAAGATTGGTGGCAGATAGAGATCTCCACCCAAGTCTAAAGAAAACTTCAATATGTCAGCTAAATTTCATACGCAGCAACATATTATGTAATATGCACCAAACGCAAAATCATAGCGACACCCATCTTCCATTGGATACTTTTTCGAAATTTGTGCACTTTCTTACTTTACTGCAAACATCACAAAAACTATAACTTTACTGAAATGATGGCCATGTCATCATGAAGCTGACCTAAAAAGCTATAAGTAGTGCAAAAATGCAATTTTTTATCGAATAATTTCTGTAAAATAGTTTGAGAAAGATTGCAGAACGTGCGCCTAGATTCTGTCATCGGTGCGCGTCGCTGACTGGCCGAGAGCGAGCGATGTTGGCCTCCCCTTCCGGTCAAACGAATGAACTCATCCAGCGCTTCGGTCGAATATTGGTCACTGCACGTCGGCCACCGTATCGTGCGCGGACTTTACCAGGCGGTCACAGGAAGCTCTGCTGGTGAGAAAAGTCATGGCAATGTGTATGTGCCAGTCTGTTGTATGGAACGAGCACACTAAGATGGGCCGACTGGAGGTGTGACAGAGTGGCAGAAAGGAGCTATCGTTTTTGGCCATGCTCATATCGAGAATGAAGTTTCCCGATTTGTTGGTGTACTAACGAGGACTGTCCAGCATATTTACAGGGAGTGGTGTATCTCTCACAGCCATGAACACAGCGGGAGAACAGTGGTCGTAAAAAGGTCCTAACCGATGTTACAATGCTGTGAGATCACTCCGCCGGTTCATGTTTAAACTGGATATTAGATAAACACTCGGGAGCCAGTTTATGCATGGGATAACTTCAATAGGTTCATATACACTATCCATAAACAAAAACAAGAATGAAAGGCATATGATAACTTAGGACTATGTGTTCAGTACGCTTAACGCTTCTATTCAGCAGACGTTGTTCAGACTACGTACGCAGCAAACTTGTATAATTTACATTTTACTTAGTTGTTAATTATACTGTTAAGCTATATTAATGAGACGTATCATTAGGTGGAACATGCCAGGTAAACATAAGTTACACGTCTTCTTTAAAAACATTTGTTACATGGCTACTTATTGTCTATTAGTTATTTCTCTTCAGGAAATATTATGTGAAAAAGAAGAACCATCAAAGACAAATATCTTAAATCTGCGTTTGAAGTTGCTGTCTCTCAGGCTTTACCTCCGTGGGTGGATTGTCGAAGAGGTAGTAGCGTGTTTTTCACTTCCTTCCATATCAGAGTTAAATTCAGTAGTGAATAAAGCAGTTAGTTTTCCTTCTAACACTGTGTTTTTATGGATATTGCTGTTGGGGCCAACATCATAATGATAGTTGGTAAAAAAATTTCTTAGTGAATAAATGAATCTGTTGAGAGGCCAGACAAACGTGTGGTTCATGAAGAGGGGCAGCAGCCTTTTCAGTAGTTGCAGGGGCAACAGTCGGGATGATTGACTGATCTGGCCTTGTAACACTAACCAAAACGGCCTTGCTGTACTGTTACTGCGAACGGCTGAAAGCAAGAGGAAACTACAGCCATAATTTTTCCCGAGGGCATGCAGCTTTACTGTATGATTAAATGATGATGGCGTCCTCCTGGGTAAAATATTCCGGAGGTAAAATAGTCCTCCATTCGGATCTCCGGGCGGGGACTACTCAGGAGGACGTTTTTATCAGGTTACTAAGGCACTTGGTTCAAGAATCATGAAAGAAGGTTACATACATGGAAGAAGCCTGGAGATACTAAAAGGTTTCAGATAGATTATATAATGGAAAGACAGAGATTTAGGAACCAGGTTTTAAATGTTAAGACATTTCCAGGGGCAGATGTGGAAATGACCACGATCTATTGATTATGAACTGTAGATTAAAACTGAAGAAACTGCACAAAGGTGGAAATTTAAGGAGATGGGGCCAGGATAAGCTGACAGAACCAGAGGTTGTAGAGAGTTTCAGGGAGAGCATTAGGGTACAATTGACAAGAATGGGGGAAAGAAATACAGTAGAAGAAGAATGGGTAGCTTTGAAATAGTGATGGCAGCAGAGGATCAAGTAGGTAAAAAGACGAAGGCTAATAGAAATTCTTGTGTAACAGAAGAGATATTGAATTTAATTGATGAAAGGGGAAAATACAAAATGCAGTAAATGAAGCAGGCAAAACGGAATACAAACGTCTCAAAAATGAGATCGACAGGCTAAGCAGGGATGGCTAGGACAAATATAAGGATGTAGAGGCCTATATCTCTAGGAGTAAGATAGATACCGCCTACAGGAAAAGTAAAGAGAGCTTTGGAGAAAAGAGAACCACTTCCATGAATATCAAGAGCTCAGATGGAAACCCAGTTTTAAACAAAGAAGGGAAAGCAGAAAGGTGGAAGGTGTATATTGAGGGTCTATACAAGGGCGATGTTCTTGAGGACAATATTATGGAAATTGGAAGAGGATGTAGATGATGATGAAATGGGAGGTATGATACTGGGTGATGCGTTTGACAGACCACTGAAAGACCTAAGTCGAAACAAGGCCCCGGGAGTAGACAACATTCGATTAGAACTACTGATAGCCTTGGGAGAGCCAGCCCTGACAAAACTCTACCATATGGTGAGCAAGATGTATGAGACAGGCGAAATACCCTGAGACTTCAAGACGAATATAATAATTCCAATCCCAAAGAATGCAGGTGTTGACAGATATGAAAATTACCGAACTATCAGTTTAATAAGCCACGGCTGCAAAATACTAATACGAATTCTTTACAGACGAATGGAAAAACTGGTAGAAGCCGACCTCGGGGAAGATCAGTTTGGATTCCGTAAAAGTGTTGGAACACGTAAGGCAATACTGACACTACGACTTATCTTAGAAAATAGATTAAGGAAAGGCAAACTTACGTTTATAGCATTTGTAGACGTAGAGAAAGCTTTTGACAATGTTGACTGGAATACTCTCTTTCAAATTCTGAAGTTGTCAAGGGTAAAATACAGGGAGCGAAAGGCTATTTACAATTTGTACAGAAAGCAGATGGCAGTTATAAGAGTCGAAGGGCATGAAAGGGAAGCAGTGGTTGGGAAGGGAGTGAGACAGGGTTGTAGCCTATCCCCGATGTTATTCAATCTGTATATTGAGTAAGCAGTAAAGGAAACAAAACAAAAAGTCGGGGTAGGAATTAAAATCCATGGAGAAGAAATAAAAACTTTGAGGTTCGTCGATGACATTGTAATTCTGTCAGAGACAGCAAAGGACGTGGAAGAGCATCTGAACGGAATGGACAGTGTCTTGAAAGGAGGATATAAGATGAACATCAACAAAAGCAAAACGAGGATAATGGAATGTAGTCGAATTAAATCGCGTGATGCTGCGGAAATTAGATTAGGAAATGAGACGCTTAAAGAAGTGAGTTTTGCTATTTGGGGAGCAAATTAACTGATTATGGACGAAGTAGAGAGGATATAAAATGTAGACTGGCAATGGCAAGGAAAGCGTTTCTGAAGAAGAGAAATTTGTTAACATCAAGTGTAGATTTAAGTGTCAGGAAGTCGTTTCTGAAAGTATTTGTATGGAGTGTAGCCATGTATGGAAGTGAAACGTGGACGATAAATAGTTTAGACAAGAAGAGAATAGAAGCTTTCGGAATGTGGTGCTATAGAAGAATGCTGAAGATTAGATGGGTAGATTACAAAACTAATGAGGAAGTATTGAATAGAATTGGGGGGAAGAGAAAGTTGTGGCACAACTTGACTAGAAGAGGGGATCGGTTGGTAGGGCATATTCTGAGGCATCAAGGGATCACCAACTTAGTATTGGAGGCCAGCGTGAAGGGAAAAAATCGTAGAGGGAGACCAATAGATGAATATACTAAACAGATTTAGAAGTATTTAGGCTGCAGTAGGTACTGGGAGATGAAGAAGCTTGCACAGGATAGAGTAGCATGGAGAGCTGCATCAAACCAGTCTCTGGACTGAAGGCTACAACAACAAGTGTAATTTGAAGCACACGTTATACACTACTTCGAATATCACACGTTTACACTTCCTAATCATAAGTATTCGGTCACGCCTGTGTAACGAGGAACTGACCACTAGATGTCAGGAGAGACGGACCCGCCAGTGTGAATGGAGACGGGGAGTGTTGGATTGCCACTGGAGAAGCAGTACAGCACAATGAGTGGTTCAAGAGAACTCACTAACTTGGAATACACCAGAGATATTTCAGCCCTTCTAAAGCTGACCAAGCGCACTGTTGGTGATATGACGGTGAAGTGCAAACGCGAAGGAAACACAACAGCTGCTAATACAAGACCAGGTAAGTGAGCGTTTGGCGTCATGGGCCGGGAGGCCCCTTACGGGGCAGGTCCGGCCGCCTTGCCCCGACCCAGCCGCGAATCGAACCCGGGCCCCTTGGGACGGCAGTCTGTCATGCTGACCATTCAGCTATCGGGGCGGACGGTAGACCAGGTAGACCTAATGCACTGATGGTCAGAAGCCGTCAAGAGTTGTGGGGAGTGGCTGTAAGAAAATCGCATGAAAACAGCGGAATTCTAAAGAGCTACCATCAGTCCAGCTAGCACGATGACTGCCCGTAGGGAATTAAAAAGAATTGGGAACAATGGTCGACCAGCTTCTCATAAGCCACACGTTTCTATCGTCAGTGCTAAGCGACGCTTGGGTAGTGTAAACAGCGACGCCAATGGTTAGTGGCTGACTGGAAACGAGTGATTTGGACTGCCGAATAGCATTATACCCCGTGGCAATCCGAGGGATGGGTTTGGATTTCGCGAATGACTGTAGAACGTTACCTGCCCATCATGTATAGTGCCTGCATTGAAACTCGGAGGTGGTGGTGTTACGGTGTGGGGGTGTTTTTTGTGCTTGGGGTGTGGTCCCCTTACTGCGCTCAAGCAAACGCTAAATGGAAAAGGCTATGAACACTTTTCACAGCACTGAGTACTCTGAACAGTAGAGGAACAGTTGGGAGACGATGACTGCTCCCTGTCATAAAACAGCATGTGTGAGGCTATGATTTCTGAACATTAGCATTCCTGAAATGAACTGGTCTTCCCAGAGTCCCGACATAAACCAAATGGAACACCTTTGGGATGAGTTTGAATGTCGACTTCGTTTCAGATCCAAGTGTCCATCTCTACCTTCTCTGGTTTCGGCTCTTGAGGAAGAATTGGCTGCCATTCCTCCACAAGCATTCAGACACCTTATGGAAAGTATCCCCAGCATAGTTTAAGCCATCTTAAAGCTGAACGCTGAACACACCTCACAGTAATGGCCACCGGTAAGTGTCCGTATACTTTTGATCAGATAGTGTAGCTGTCGTATAATTTGCACGCTTTGTTCATAATGTATCAATATTGGCATTGATTAGTGGCACTCCTGTTTATTACATGCTTGTTACGTGTTAAGGAGATGTGATTATTCTTAATTGTAATCCTATACTGAGTAACCGTGTTGTTCTAAAATCAGCTAGTTGCGCAAGTGTCTCACGTACAAAGAGTGGAAATCCCCGAGATAGTTACGAAGTCAACGAGGTGGAGGTTTCTTTCTGCCTTTCCCCTCTTCTTAACTTGTCTTCTTATCGTCTTCGACTGCTGTGTGAGACAACCGGTTTGTTTGCTTACAAAACCCCAGCAAGGCTGCTGTATGGAAGAAGGTCATGGCTCG
The DNA here is from genome assembly GCF_021461395.2 of Schistocerca americana. Lineage (NCBI taxonomy): Eukaryota > Metazoa > Arthropoda > Insecta > Orthoptera > Acrididae > Schistocerca > Schistocerca americana. The sequence continues at coordinate 254,304,700 of NC_060126.1, forward strand.
TCGTGTTCCAGCTGTGGTGCAAACAATGTCCCGCCATGAGTTCGTCACAAGCTCAACCGCAACTGCGGTTTTGGAAAACCCAGTGATGTAGAATATCTAATTAGTCTCTGGTTATGCGATCTTGGTTGTTATTGCCTTAGGCAACCTCCGTAGTCCATCGACTAGCGCCGCAGTGGCCTAACGATTCTCGATGACAATCGGAGACTTTCCTGAGGGAAGTCTGGATCGGGGTTCATTCAGCACCGGGAGGTCAAATGATAAGCAGCTTCGTAAGACAACTAGCGGCACTGACACTCAAGCAGCTGAACTGGCTTCAAGTCGAAAGGCTTGAACCATGCTACGAGCGATACAACAGTCTTCTTCCTCTTTGCCAGATCTGTATCATGATGGATAACGGCTTGACGCTTAATCTGCTGCTAACTTCATCCTTCTTTAACGTCATCCAGCCTTCCAAATATTCTTCTTCCTCTTCTCTCCTACAATCTTTGCTTCAATATCTATTCCTCCAGGCAATTTCTTTGCAATATGTGTCCCCAGCCAAAATGTTTAAGGTGGGTGTATCCTTTTGATCTTGTAAGTTATCGATGTTCAGGTCAGAGAGAGAGAGAGCAATTTAGGTTACTGTTAACCAATCTTTGGTCTTTTTGTGGCACACCCTCTGCCTCCGCGCAGTCTGGTACATTCTTAACTGAAGTGTTGTGGATGACGGACATATTCAGTAGTGGTATACTGCTTTGTGATTGTATCTTTCACAGAAGAATTATTGTAAAGGATAGGAAGGACGAATACGATGTATATATTGGAAGGCGAAAATAATGTAAATTTTAGAATATTTTTGAAGAGAAGATGTTTGAGGTAAGACTGTAGCATTGCACGGATAGTTTGTCTGAATGATTATTGTCAATAATTAACTTGCTTAGGGCTGACAGAAAGACCACCCCACTTCCCTGCGTCGTGCATTAAGATATCAGCTAATTAAGCTGTTTGTTTTTATAGAAATTATCTGATATCACTGTATCCTTTTCAAATCATTGTTCACTTTATTAAGCGTAGTATTATTCAGAGCAATGATATGGGTGGAAATCACGCGACATTTAACTCTGTCGTTCGAATACATACTTCACTCTAAAATCGTTGTCTTGGAATATCATTTCATAGGAATAGTTGCGGTCCTCATCATATTGTTTGTTGTTGTTGTGGTCTTCAGTCCTGAGACTGGTTTGATGCAGCTCTCCATGCTACTCTATCCTGTGCAAGCTTCTTCATCTCCCAGTACCTACTGCAACCTACATCCTTTTGAATCTGCTTAGTGTATTCATCTATTGGTCTCCCTCTACGATTTTTACCTTCCACGCTGCCCTGCAATACTAAATTGGTGATCCCTTGATGCCTCAGAACATGTCCTACCAACCGATCCCCTCTTCTAGTCAAGTTGTGCCACAAACTTCTCTTCTCCCCAATCCTATTCAATACCTCCTCATTAGTTATGTGATCTACCCATCTAATCTTCAGCATTCTTCTGTAGCACCACATTTCGAAAGCTTCTATTCTCTTCTTGTCCAAACTATTTATCGTCCATGTTTCACTTCCATACATGGCCACACTCCATACAAATACTTTCAGAAATGACTTCCTGACACTTAAATCTATATTCGATGTTAACAAATTTCTGTTCTTCAGAACGCCTTCCTTGCTACTGCCAGTCTACATTTTATATCCTTTCTACTTCGTCCATAATCACTTAATTTGCTCCCCAAATAGCAAAACTCACTTCTTTAAGCGTCTCATTTCCTAATCTAATTCCCGCAGCATCACGCGATTTAATTCGACTACATTCCATTATCCTCGTTTTGCTTTTGTCGATGTTCATCTTATATCCTCCTTTCAAGACACTGTCCATTCCGTTCAGATGCTCTTCCAGGTCCTTTGCTGTCTCTGACAGAATTACAATGTCATCGTCGAACCTCAAAGTTTTTATTTCTTCTCCATGGATTTTAATTCCAACCCCGACTTTTTGTTTTGTTTCCTTTACTGCTTACTCAATATACAGATTGAATAACATCGGGGATAGGCTACAACCCTGGCTCACTCCCTTCCCAACCACTGCTTCCCTTTCATGTCCCTCGACATCATATTGTTTAAAGAAGGTTTATCATTACGCATCACCACTTTGTACCATATGGTACGCATATTGTGTGGAAATTTTATCGAAAAAATAGAAAATTAGCTTAGCTGCTGCCTGTTTACTGTTTGTTGTGCTTTCGAGAAACCTGCAACAGCCGCGCGGGATTAGCCGAGCGGTCCACAGCCGTGTTAGCGTGCGGAGCTGCTCCGCGCGCTGTCCGACGCTCGGCTCTCGGTGGTGTTTACTTCCGCGTCGCGGTGTTTGTGTCTATCGAGTCCAGTCCTAACGTACTCAATGGCGCACTCGTACCGCCGTGCAACGATCAAAGCAACGTTTCAGGCCGAACATCCACGACTCAGAGCTTTCGAAGTCGAACAGTTCATACGAGAGGATCTACGTTTGAACCCCCGGGACGTAATCGGCATACATTTTTCCATCACTGGAAGTGTTGTCTACATCAAGATGTCGACGGAGGAAATTTGCACTGACATAATTCACCGTCATGCCCCCAGACTAAAATTTAAACACTCTGATGGACATATGGGTGCTGTGACAGTCGCCCATGCTGGATTCGGTCTCCGGACATTGCGGGTGTTTGAGCTCCCGTTCGAGGTGCCTCACGATATGGTCATTGCCGCTTTCCAATCATATGGCACCGTCTTGGGTCACGTCGCGGAGAAGTGGCAAATATTTACCACCTACCCCGTACTAAATGGCGTCCTGCAAATAAAAATTGAGCTGACGAAACATGTCCCATCGTACCTGCTGATTGGCGGTGTGAGGGCTATCGTCATGTACGGTGGACAGCCACGAACGTGCGCAGGATGTGGCCAGGAGGGACATGTACGTTCCGAATGCTTACACCGCCGTTTAATACAACGCCGTTACGTGAAGAGACCCAGGCTTCGACGGTCACGTCCTTACCCATCACCTACGCCGAGGTTGCGCAGGACCCCGTCGTGACACTTCCGATTGCGCCAGCAGCATCGTCAACGCCACCCACCGCGGCATAACGCGCCGACGACATAAGCACGGCGTCGCTTCCACTGCTCGCTTCAGGACCGTCCGGGTTGCAGACCGAAACCGATGTTCCTATTGGAACCATGGACGTCGACCTCGGTGTCGTGCCGACGTCTGCCTTTGTCCAGACAGGTTCGGCGTCAGACGACGGGCGACCACATTCTGATTCAGAAGGCCACGTCAGAAAACAGCGGTCGCCTCGCAAACACAGGAAACGACGACGAACGCCTTTGATGACGCCCTTTCTCAGACGGCCCCGCGAGATGTCGACCAGATGTCTGACGGTGATCTCCCACATTGCGTCCAGTCACGCGATGCGGCAGGAACAGGCGCCCCTCCTGTGACGCCTCCTCTCCCAGCCCGGGACGTGTCCTCGCCGTTGTCAACGAATGATGACGGCGGTCCCCCTGCCACTCATGTTGCGGAATCCACAACACCCGTTCCGGAAGTACGTGACCGTCACATGACCACGTCGTCAGCTTCCTGGGCCGATGACGTTGAAGAAAAAGTGGAACAGACTGCCAGCGTGTTTGCACAGGAGTCCACCACGGCGACACTGGTGCTGGCGCCCTGCCAGTAATTATCACCACTGCGGCACCACCGGCGGGTCTCCACCTGCCGGCTACTTCTACCGCACGTTCTGCAAATAGTGAGGATGGCCGTACACAGCAATATCGTATCGCCACGATGAATCTTGCCACCATTCGTGCCCCCCATAAACTGTCCATGTTCCGAGACACTATTTACTCTGCGGGTGTTGATATAGCACTCTTACAAGAGGTGTTTGTGGCTGACTTCCTAGTTCCCACCGGATACAACGCCCATGTTTCCCCCGCATCCGACACTGGTAGCGGCGTCGCCATCCTGCTATGCGACGGACTCCCTGCAGAGGACGTCATCTACCTCCCCACTGCGCGAGGTATGGCCCTCACGCTGTTCGGCGTGCGTATTATTAATATCTACGCTCCGTCCGGCACTGGCCGCCGTCATGACCGACGAACTTTTTTTGCCGAAAGCGTCACACTCCTTTTCACAGGTCCGCAGGACGATTTGGTACTCGGTGGGGATTTTAACTCGACACAAGAGCCCGCGGACCAACTCCCGCGACATTCACCTTGTGCATCTCTCTTAGTGGTCAACCGGGCTATACATTCTACACCTCCCACTCGTCAAGCCGCATAGATCGCATCTACGTTACCCACTCCCTTGCTGATGGCACACGTCATGCGGAAGTGTGGCCCTTGGCGTTTTCAGACCATGATGCGTACCTCTGTGACTTCACTCTCGCCCGAGAGCGAGTGTGGCATAGTGGTCTGTGGAAACTTAATGTCGCTCACCTGACCTCCTCAGACTGTCGCCGTATGGTCGAAGAAGCGTGGGCACGCTGCCGCCATCGTCGAGAAGCCTATGATACCACCTTATCATGGTGGCTCTCCTGTGCAAAGCCGACCCTCAGGAAGACACTGATGAGTTATGGGAAGGAATTTAAGGCGTGGCAAACTAATACCTTGCACTTCTACTACACCGTACTACGTGACTGTGCGACGATGCCTTTCTCGCCACCCCGGCAGTCGATGGTCCATCTCACGAAGGCGCAAATCTCCTTGATCATGCGGCGTCACTTGGAAGGAACTGTAGTCCGTTCTCGTGCTTCTAATCGTATCCCTCAAGAACGTCCGTCGATGTGCCACCTCCTTCAGGAAAGACAACGACGACGACGAGCTCTGATCCAAGTACTCATTGATGTGGAAGGGCGCCGGCACAACACCCAACAAAGCATCGGTCGTGCTCTCCATGCTCATTTTGCCGGGCTATACGCAGCCGTACCGCATTCTGCAGCACTGATCACAGAAGTCGCTCAGCTTACTACGAACACACTTCCGGAGGATGCAGTGCATGACCTCCAAGACGACGTAACCACAGATGAAGTGGTAGATGCTATCAAGGCGGGTTCCGATAACGGATCTCCTGGACCTGACGGTATACCCATCGAATTTTATAAAAGTTTTCACTATTTGTTGGCTTCCACGTGGATGGCAATCGCACAAGAGCTGATGTCACCGATGACAGTGGTCCCGAGCGCCTTTCTAGATGGCATTATTATCCCCGTACATACACCGCACGGGTTATCGAGGGTCCAGGACTATCGACCAATTACTTTGCTCAACAGCGACATGAAAATATTCACACGGCTGCTGGCATCGCGACTCAAGAAGGTCGCACGTTACGCCACATCCTGCGACCGGACTTCCCTAGGAGGCGACAACAACATCTGTACGGCTCTTTGCCGTTACAGAGACATGATAGCATTAGCGCATTATCAAAGTCTCCCTGGCGCCTTGGCTTCACTGGACTTTAGCCAGGCTTTCGACCGTGTTGACCACTTCTATTTACGGACAGTTCTTCAGCACATGGGTTTTCCTGGGGGTATTGTCACAGTGGTCATGCGCCTGTTGGGTAGTGCAACCTCTAAAATCATGTACAATGGTCGCCTCACACCGCTCCTGGTCATCGCACGATCTGTACGACAAGGCTGCCCTCTTTCCACGATTTTGTAAGCTTTCGCCTTGGAACCCCTGCTCCAGGGTATGCGCCAACGTTTGAAAGGTATGGCTGTGCTCGGCCACCGTTGTTGTTGTACAGCCTACGCAGACGACGTATTACTATATCTGCGCAGTGAAGATGAAGTACGAGCAGCACTGACATGGATGGCGACTTACGGCGAAGCGTCGGGGAGCTGCTCATTGGTGAGGGCTTGCCGGAGAGATGCGTTGCCCCCCTTAGTGTCGCCGCCAACATACGATGTCTTAGACTTCATTTCGCAGCAGATCTGCGCCGCTCAGCGACTATCAATGGTAGACGCTTGCTACAGACAATCAGAGCAAATCTTGCAGATCACCAGCTACGAGCTCTCGACGTTATCCAAAGCGCGCAATACGTGAACATGTATCATGCTTCCCGTATACCACACGTGGCTCAAGTACTACCAGCCCCAAATCTCCTGGCCCGACGACTGTTGATGGCTTTCGGCTCCTTCGTCAGCTCGGGGATGTTATTCAAGGTGCAATATGAATCCCTTGCATTGCCACGAGATCGTGGCGGGGTGGGACTCATCCACGTGCCGACTCGTGTCAAGGCACTTTACGTCAGCTCCCAACTAAAACTTTGGCATCGTTGCCCTCAGAGCCTTACTAGCCTCCTGCTTCATAACTTTGCGCCGGCCTCCTTGTCCGCCCCAGTACTGGTATCGACTATTCCAACCCCCTTTTATTACAACGATTTTTCCTGGAGTTCAGCTATGTCTACCGGTCCTTACCACTTACACGTTTGTACCTCACGAAAACAGTCTCCGAATTGTTACAACAGTGCCCCCCGTCCAACCCAATCGAACGTAAGTATGCACAGTACGTGTGGCGACACATATGGAAGGCGATCCATGCGCGTTTTCTCGAATCAGACGTTCAATCAACGTGGTACATCACCGTGAATGGCAAACAAGATAACCGAGATCGTCTACACCGCATCCATCTCGCCGATTCATCCCTCTGCACCCACTGTGGAGTGGATGACACGGATGTCCACCGGTTCCACTGTGGCACAGCGTTCGACGTCTGGACACTTGCGCGGCGTATTTTGGCGTTTCTTACTCGACAGGCACCAGCTCAGATCGACGTCCACATGCTTTTGTACCCCGATAAGACTTTCTACCCCTCCGTCAAAACTCACTCTGTGAATTGGATCTGTGGCCACACGATCCGCTATCTTTTTACTTCTGGCGACTAGTCTACGCTAGGATATTGGACTTATCTCAACGAACGACACTGCGTCCTGATATATATATATATATATATATATATATATATATATATATATATATATATAACTTTTGCTTATTTATTCCTCATAATTTGTTCTTACAGGAAAAAGAAATTTGATTTTGGCTTTGAGAAACGTTTTTTGTTTCAAAAGATTGCTTCTTCGCCATCAAGAGAAAGGAGACTAATTTTTGTTTACTGGAAGGAGAAACCGGTATAATTGGCGTATTTGTAAAAAAAAAAAAAAAAAACAAAAAAAAAAACGGGGGGGTCTAAAGCGCTGCAGTCATGGACTGTGCGGCTGGTCCTGGCGGAGGTTCGAGTCCTGCCTCTGGCATGGGTGTGTGTGTTTGTCCTTAGGATAATTTAGGTTAAGTAGTGTGTAACCTTAGGGGCTGATGACCTTAGCAGTTAAGTCCCATAAGATTTCACACACATTTGAATATTTTTGAAACCTGCAACAATGTTGTCAAGACGCGAAGTAAATGGAAATTTTGGACTACAGGCAGATAATTGTTTTACTTCGGTTGCGCATTTAATATAAAGACAAGATGTATTCAGACCAGTTACACTTTAATTCGAATTAGGTTCTGCTTAGTGGAAGGTTAGCATACGAGTTTTAAAGTGGTAAAGTGGGTAACAGTTTGTGGGTGCCTAGTTTTGGTAATAGGTAGATTTTTTCTTTTTTTTAATAGTGTTGGAGGTAAATTCGGGCTAAATTTCATACAGAAACATATAGTGGGAAGCTTACAAATGTTTCCTCCACTTTTAACATTTTCAGTGGATTTTTTCCTCTTCTACTCTTAGAAGTGATTTTTCATTCGTCATTCTGTCAGACCATTACACTTTAGCATTTTTCTCTACAACCACATTTCAAACCTATCGAAGCATTTTTTTCTCTTGCTTTTTGACTGTCCTTGTTTCGCCGCCTTACAATACTTCAATACAGATAAAATTCTTGGAGCATATATTTCTTAATTCTATCGGAATTTTTATTTTCCTATCAGAAAATCTTTCAAAAGTTATATTGCGTGTAAATATACTACTTATTTACTCACACAGTTTCCTTTTATGGGCGTCGGCGGAAATTTATCCACGGAAGGGTGACACAAGACTGTAGAAGTACCGTTTTTATGTAAATTATTCGCTCACTTTCGAGACATGTCATACCGCGAGAATTAAATTTTATGCATGGCAAAAAAACTTATTATATCCCACAGAACTGATGTCTATCCACTCAGTCTTCGTTGTATACAGGTTCTGTAATGAATAAAAACACTACACTCCAGCTTCCGGGGCGGTGTGTGGGGGATGTGGGGGGGGGGGGGGGGGGGGAGGGTACGCAAGTGCCCCTCCCCCATCCACACTCTTCGATTTCGGACACCTACCCATACGTTATCTGTCACCAAAATTTTCAGTATGTAAAATTTTACTCTTTCCAAAGTCCAGTCATATTTTGGTGGGACCTTCGTGTTTGGTGATTGTCATCCCTTCAATCTTTCCCACAGTAATCCTCATCTCACACTCATTTCCTGCATTTACTACCCTCTCCCTCATATACTGTAGTTCTTCCTCAGATTCAGCCAATATTGCTTTGGCACTAGCATAGATAATTGTCTTTATGCGTTCATCTCGTGGCGGTATATGTCTTGTTTTTTCCAGTGCTTAGTCTGTTAGTTTCTCATCACAAAAATACTGCAATGCATTAGTGACGAACAACACTCTCTCTGACACTTCTTCCAATATCTGTCTCATGTGTTTCCTCATAGCCAATCCTTACTACCACTTTCCGACTTGTGTAGAATTCCTTTATCAGTCTGTCTTGCCACTCGACACGAACATTTTTCAAGGTTTCCATGAGAATACTCCAGTCCATTATTATTGCAGGATTGCTTTAGCTTTGTACGCGGATTACAGGGAACTTTTTGATGCCACATATACAAGTTTACATGCGTTTTCGCATGTGTTATTCCTAACACAATCTTTTTTCACTAATTTAGGGCGAAGAAGATGAAATGTGCTGCGAAAGGACTCTTGGAGCTAGTTATAAAATTCCCCTGCATTTAGCAAGAACTGGGAAGCCATTTACGGAAGGTCCATTACCAAAGCACATTTTCTTGGACTTAGTACAAACAATGAAACACACATTAGATCCTACATACAGCATAATATCTCGGCGAATCAGCGATATTGCAAGGAATTTGCATGAATAACTAGGAGCCAAAATTGAAAACCTCCTAGCGTACTCCTTCGGTCTTAACGAACCCGTGGATATTAGCGACACAGCTCATTTAGCCATTTTTTGCGTGACGCGGACAACGACCTACATGTAATGGAAGAGCTCCTGAATATAATTTTCGGGAAGGACACTGCTACACGGGCAGATAGTTTAGAAGCGGTTGAAACTGCAGCTGAAGGAATAGGACTCACTTGGGAAAATGTGTTTTCCGTAACCACAGACGCGCCAGCAATGGGCGGTAAAGCAAAAAGAAAACAGAGGTCAAGTCTTGCAAAGCAAGTTTTGCAGTAAATTCAATCAGGAAACTAATTAAAATCTAATAGGAAGGAGTGGGAGTGAGTATTACGGTTTTCTTGACGTTTGTCAGTGATCTACCATTAATCATAAAAAATAACACAAAGGAACTCCGTTTTCAACTGACACAATTATCAGTGCGAAAAAATATCGAAAGGAAGGCAAGGGCACCTTCAACAGAACCACGCCTAATAATTTCGATTGAGGCAAGAATTGCCTAATGTCCTATGCTGTTATTTTTTGTTGTAAGTCTAGACATACTCCTAAAATGTACCTAACCTAACATGACGCCCATGACGATCTGCGGTATCAATTTAGAAACCCCGTGTTAACAGCTCTACTAGACTGTAGCTCAGGGCCTCTCAGGGTGTGTACACCACCGTATCGCGCAGTGCTGAAGACGGCTTCGCTACGTTGACGACATTGCGAACCCCTTCTGCTTAACTTTGCGCAATATCTCTCTCTATCTCCCGACGCTCGTGTGGCTCGCTGCGCCTGTCTCGACATTCTGCAAGACTTGACCCCTGTTTTCTTTTTGCTTTGCCGCGCATTGCTGGCGCGTCTGTGGCCAAGGAAAACACATTTTCCCATGGTTAAATGAGCTGTGTCGCTAATATCCTCGGGTTCATTAAGTCCGATGGAGTACGCAAGGAGGCTTTAAATTTTGGCTGCTAGTTATACATGCAACTTCCTTGCAATATCGCTGATTCGCCATGATACTGTCATCCTGGAAACTGGTACTTTGCTGTATGCGGGAGCTAATTTGTGTTTCATTGCTTGTACTATGTCCAACAAAATACTGTTTGTTAATGGTCCTTCCATAAATGGCTTCTCAGCTCTTGCTAAACGCAGAGGAACTTTAGCTCTAAGAGTCGTTTCGCAGCACACTTCATCTTCTTCACCCTAAAATACTGAGAAAGGATTGTGTTAGGAATAATACATGCGAAAACGAAAAGAATGCACATTTGAGAGGTATGCAAACAAACTTCACTTAGTTTCACAGGACATTTAACCAAAAGAAATATTATTTAGTCCCCGTACAAACCTCATTTGCGGATAAAGAATTCTGCTCTGAAAGAGTTAGCGACTTCCTTAATTCTTCCCCTCTGGCGTCCCCTATGATTTCACTATACATTTTTGAATGCAATTTACTGTAGTATCTTTCAAAAGACGATTTTCTTACAAACGTAATTACTGTAAGGCGGGTCTGACATTTGGCTTTATCGTCACAGCTAACAAACAAAGTAAGGTTGTTCCCACTCCGGCTTAAATGGACGTTCGGAAATCTTTGCTTTTTTCCGAAGCAGGTTGTTCCATTATTCCAATAATTCTTCCCTCACTTACTTCAGTGTTGAAAAAACCATCATCAACGCAGTCCGCAGCGCACTACGGTAGTTACACCACGCAAGCCGAGTTAAGGCAAATTAAGCCGAGTTGGACCAATGCAACGTGCACACACTCTGCAAATTACTTTGCATGCGCGCGATTTTCCATGTTTGAGAGGCCATGCTCTAGGTATTGCAACACTACCACCCTAATAAAGGTATTGTGGTTAATGCTGTGGAATAACTCAAAAAGAACTGCAGCATTGTCATAAAGATTAATTGTAAAACGAATTGAACTTGGACACTTTCTTGAGCATTGCACAGAAACGCCTGAGCCGGCCGCGGTGGCCGTGCGGTTCTGGCGCTGCAGTCTGGAACCGCGGGACTGCTACGGTCGCAGGTTCGAATACTGCCTCGGGCATGGGTGAGTGTGATGTCCTTAAGTTAGTTAGGTTTAAGTAGTTCTAAGTTTTAGGGGACTTATGACCTAAGATGTTGAGTCCCATAGTGCTCAGAGCCATTTGAACCATTTTTAGAAACGCCTGAGTTATTATTCTGGCGCCGGCCGGAGTGGCCGAGCGGTTCTAGGCGCTACAGTCTGGAACCGCGCGACCGCTACGGTCGCAGGTTCGAATCCTGCCTCGGGCATGGATGTGTGTGATGTCCTTAGGTTAGTTAGGTTTAAGTAGTTCTAAGTTCTAGGGGACTGATGACCTCAGAAGTTAAGTGCCATATTGCTCAGAGCCATATTATCCTGCCTCCAGTTTCAACAGGCGTCTAACGGCGATTAAATATGTTGATGATATGTACATGGTGTTTCATAATTAATAGGTTAGGTTAGGTTAGTGGTGTTTAACGTCCCGTCGACAACGAGGTCATTAGAGACGGAGCGCAAGCTCGGGTTAGGGAAGGATGGGGAAGGAAATCGGCCGTGCCCTTTCAAAGGAACCATCCCAGCAGTTGCCTGAAACGATTTAGGGAAATCACGGAAAACCTAAATCAGGATGGCCGGAGACGGGATCATAATTAATACTGAAAACTAACACGAATAAAAGTATGTGGTAATAGATGCAAAAACGCAACACTGTATAGACATGTATCCGAAAACATGAAATGCACAGCACTCTAGTTGATACTGTTGACAAACAGGAGAAGCGAATCACACCACTCTGTTGAAGCACTCTGTTGAAGCACTCTGTTGAAGCACCCAGAAGAGAAGGAAGAAATAAGATGAAACTTCAAGCTCTGAAAGCTTGTACGGTGTTATTTCAGTGATCACAAAATCGAGTCAAATTTAGAAAGAAATTAGCATCATGAGGCTGTCGAGACACATTAATGTGACCACCACCTATGTTCGACGTCAACGGGCAATAACCATCCGCAGAGGACAGGTGGTAGAACTGTAGTTGATTCGGCGGAAGTTGATCTCTGACAGCGGCAGTGGGCCGGACATGGCAACTTCGCAGGGTTACCTCAACCAATAATGTAGCGTGATTTTATAAACGTTCCTGTGGGAATGCCTGAGTATTAACAGAACTCTGGAGACTGATGTTCGCGCTTGCTGCCGTAAGCAATTCGCAACTGAAAACTGGCAACAGCGCGGCGCGCTGACAGGGATCTTCTTAGAGTCTTAGAGCGTCTACAGTGGAGGGTATATAAAGCGTGTCGAGAAGATTCGGAAAACAATGCAGCCGTTAGTACAGTCGTTGTCGTAAAGCGTTGAGCGATTTATGTGAGGGAGAAAAGGTGTGTGATCCTTGGCTTTCCAGATAAGGGTGGAAGCATTTGCGAAACGGCGAAGTATGCAAAATGTTCGCATGCCGCGATGGTTAAACAACCGGGTGATCAAAAAGTCAGTATAAATTTGAATACTGAATAAATCACGGAATAATGTAGATAGAGAGGTACAAATTGACACACATGCTTGAAATGACATGGGGTTTTATTAGAACCAAAAAAGTACAAAAGTTCAAAAAATGTCCGACAGTTGGCGCTTCATCTGATCAGAATAGCAATAATTAGCATAACAAAGTAAGACAAAGCAAAGATGATGTTCTTTACAGGAAATGCTCAATATGCCCACCATCATTCCTCAACAATAGCTGGAGTCTAGGAATAATGTTGTGAACGGCACTGTAAAGCATGTCCGGAATTATGGTGAGGCATTGGCGTCGGATGTTGTCTTTCAGCATCCCTAGATATGTCGGTCGATCACGATACAGTTGCGACTTCAGGTAACCACAAAGTCAATAATTGCACGGACTGAGGTCTGGGGACTTGGGAGGCCAAGCGTGACGAAAGTGGCGGCTGAGCACACGATCATCACCAAACGACGCGCGCAAGAGATCTTTCACGCGTATAGCAATATGGGGTGGAGCGCCATCCTGTATAAACATCGTACGTTCCAGCAGGTGTTTATCAGCCAGGCTGGGGATGATGCGATTCTGTAACATATCGGCGTACCTCTTATCCGTCACGGCAGCAATTACAAAACTAGAATCACGCATTTCCTCGAAGAAAAAAGGCCCGATAACGGTTTTTTTTGGTTCTGATAAAACCGCATGTCATTCCAAGCATGTGTGTCAATTTTTATCTCTCTATCTACATTATTCCGTGGTTTCTTGAGTTTCCAAATTTATACTGACTTTTTGATCACCCGGTATATACCGCGCATATGAAAATGGCTCTATCCAAAATCGGCGCCGAGACAACTGTGGGGTGCCGAGACAACAGCGGCACTACAGACCGTAGGTGATGGCGGTGAACGATCGCTATGGAAATGTGTACAGACGAATAGACGTTGCAGCTGTTGAGCAACTGACCACCCAGATGATCCAAGGGGCTACCAACCTAACGACTGTTGAGCGAACGCTGCTGCCTATAGGCCGCTACAGCAGGTGCCTGCTTCATGCACCCATGCTGACTGCTGATCATCGGCGACGAAGACTAAAGTTTGCACGCCAGTACCACAACGAGACGTCCATCGACGGGCGGCAGGTGGCGTTTTGAGCGTTTGACCCACCATTGGACAGATGGCCATTGGCATGTATGGCATGAAACGTCTGAAAGCAAACATCCTGCAACAATCATCGGTTGGTTAAAGGCCGGAGGAGGAGGAATTGTGGTCTGGGGAATGTTTTCATGGCATTGCGTGGGTAATATTACCATTCCGAAAGGTGCAATAGATCAACATAAGTATGCTTCTCTCCTAAGGAACCATGTCCACCCCCACCTGTAGTTTGTTCTTGCTTGGCATGACAGGATCTAAGAGCAGGACAGTGCAACATGTCACACAGCTCGCAGTTCACGTTTGTAATTCGAAGAGCACGAGGATAAGTTTACTGTACTCCCATGGCGACCAAAGTCCACGGATTTAAACCCAATTGAGAATCTGTGGGACCATCTAGATCGGACTGCTCACGCCATCGGTCCTCAACCGCAGATGGCTATGGCACAGGAGTCAGAATGGCTCCACATCCCTGTCAGTACCTTCCAAAACCTATGTGACTCTCTTTGTATATCCCACAGCGGTCCACGCTGTAAAACGAGGTTATTTAGGCTTCTACTCGTGATCTCATTAATGTGACAGGACGTAGCACTGTCGCTGGCTTGGATGCATGCACAGGTTCGATTGGAAAGGCTGTCAAAGGTCGTTGTATCCTCTCCTGAGGCAGCCTGACTCACTGCTGCTACAACTGGACCCTGATATCCTCGATAATGGCGCTGGGAAGGGGTTGACCTCCGAGCTGTTCCCACATATGTTGTATTGGGGACAGACTGGGGGTCATGCTGGCTGTGGGAGTACCTCATTGTCACGCAGGCAGTTTGTAGACACACGGACCATGTGCGGACGTGCACTGCCCTGTTGGAAAATGGCATAACGATTCTACACACATCAAAAAAAGTTTTGCATCACCCCGGTTCCCAGAACTCATGAAGATAGACGTTGACTGTGGATATTCTATCACAGACACAGTCACTTTGATCGTTCAGAGATGTCACTAAACCCGCCCAAACATGTAAACAACATGCATGCGCAGCGCCTATTAGACGGAAGGGGTCCGACAGCCGATCAGTTCCATTCATTCCACCAGAAAGAAAGTACATAGCTCTTGTTGTTTGTAGTTCAACGATGCCTAGATGCTCAATACCGCGGTTCGATCGCGTCTGCATTGTTACTTCGTGCCAGGAAGAATTCTCAACAAGGGAAGTGTCCAGGCGTCTCGGAGTGAATAAAAGTGATGTTGTTTGGACATGGAGGAGATACAGGAACTGTCGATGCCATGCCTCGCTCAGGCTGCCCAAGGGCTACTACTGCAGTGGATGACCGCTGCCTACGGATTATGGCTCGGAGGAACCCTGACAGGAAAACCACCATGTCGAGTAATGCTTTTCGTGCAGCCACAGGACGTCGTGTTACGACTCAAGCTGTGCGCATTAGGCTGCGTGATGCGCAACTTCACTCCCGACGTCCATGGCAAGGTCTATCTTTGCAACCACGACACCATGCAGCGCGGTGAAGATCGGCTCAACAACATGCCGTATGGACCGCTCAGCATTGGCATCACGTTCTCTTCACTGATGAGTGTCGCATATGCCTTCAACCACACAATCTTGGGTGACAAGTTTGGAGGCAACCCGGTCAAGCTGAATGCCTTAGACACACTGTCCAGTGCACCAAGGTGGAGGCTCCCTGCTGTTTTGGGGTGGCATTATGTGGGGCCGACGTACGCCGCTAGTGGTCATACAAGGCTCCGCCACGGCTGTACGATACGTGAATGCCACCCTCCGACCGATAGTGCAACCATGTTGTTGTTGTCGTAGTCTTCAGTCCTGAGACTGGTTTGATGCAGCTCTCCATGCTACTCTATCCTGTGCAAGCTTATTCATCTCCCTGTACCTACTGCAACCTACATCCTTCTGAATCTGCTTAGTGTATTCATCTCTTGGTCTCCCTCTACGATCTTTACCCTCCACGCTGCCCTCTAATGCTAAATTTGTGATCCCCTGATGCCTCAGAACATGTCCTACCAAGCGGTCCCTTCTTCTTGTCAAGTTGTGCCATAAACTCCTCTTCTCCCCAATTCTATTCAGTACCTCCTCATTAGTTATGTGACCTACCCATCTAATCTTCAGCATTCTTCTGTAGCACCACATTTCGAAAGCTTCTATTCTCTTCTTGTTCAAACTACACTCCTGGAAATTGAAATAAGAACACCGTGAATTCATTGTCCCAGGAAGGGGAAACTTTATTGACACATTCCTGGGGTCAGATACATCACATGATCACACTGACAGAACCACAGGCACATAGACACAGGCAACAGAGCATGCACAATGTCGGCACTAGTACAGTGTATATCCACCTTTCGCAGCAATGCAGGCTGCTATTCTCCCATGGAGACGATCGTAGAGATGCTGGATGTAGTCCTGTGGAACGGCTTGCCATGCCATTTCCACCTGGCGCCTCAGTTGGACCAGCGTTCGTGCTGGACGTGCAGACCGCGTGAGACGACGCTTCATCCAGTCCCAAACATGCTCAATGGGGGACAGATCCGGAGATCTTGCTGGCCAGGGTAGTTGACTTACACCTTCTAGAGCACGTTGGGTGGCACGGGATACATGCGGACGTGCATTGTCCTGTTGGAACAGCAAGTTCCCTTGCCGGTCTAGGAATGGTAGAACGATGGGTTCGATGACGGTTTGGATGTACCGTGCACTATTCAGTGTCCCCTCGACGATCACCAGTGGTGTACGGCCAGTGTAGGAGATCGCTCCCCACACCATGATGCTGGGTGTTGGCCCTGTGTGCCTCGGTCGTATGCAGTCCTGATTGTGGCGCTCACCTGCACGGCGCCAAACACGCATACGACCATCATTGGCACCAAGGCAGAAGCGACTCTCATCGCTGAAGACGACACGTCTCCATTCGTCCCTCCATTCACGCCTG
The DNA here is from genome assembly GCF_021461395.2 of Schistocerca americana. Taxonomy (NCBI): domain Eukaryota; kingdom Metazoa; phylum Arthropoda; class Insecta; order Orthoptera; family Acrididae; genus Schistocerca; species Schistocerca americana. Next base: position 254,321,468 of record NC_060126.1, read on the forward strand.
TCGCGACACCACTGGAGGCGGGCTGCACGATGTTGGGGCGTGAGCGGAAGACGGCCTAACGGTGTGCGGGACCGTAGCCCAGCTTCATGGAGACGGTTGCGAATGGTCCTCGCCGATACCCCAGGAGCAACAGTGTCCCTAATTTGCTGGGAAGTGGCGGTGCGGTCCCCTACGGCACTGCGTAGGATCCTACGGTCTTGGCGTGCATCCGTGCGTCGCTGCGGTCCGGTCCCAGGTCGACGGGCACGTGCACCTTCCGCCGACCACTGGCGACAACATCGATGTACTGTGGAGATCTCACGCCCCACGTGTTGAGCAATTCGGCGGTACGTCCACCCGGCCTCCCACATACCCACTATACACCCTCGCTCAAAGTCCGTCAACTGCACATACGGTTCACGTCCACGCTGTCGCGGCATGCTACCAGTGTTAAAGACTGCGATGGAGCTCCGTATGCCACGGCAAACTGGCTGACACTGACGGCGGCGGTGCACAAATGCTGCGCAGCTAGCGCCATTCGACGGCCAACACCGCGGTTCCTGGTGTGTCCGCTTTGCCGTGCGTGTGATCATTGCTTGTACAGCCCTCTCGCAGTGTCCGGAGCAAGTATGGTGGGTCTGACACACCGGTGTCAATGTGTTCTTTTTTCCATTTCCAGGAGTGTATTTTTTCGTCCATGTTTCACTTCCATACATTGCTACACTCCATACAAATACTTTCAGAAACGACTTCCTGACACTTAAATCTATACTCAATGTTAACAAAGTTCTCTTCTTCAGAAACGCTTTCCTTGCCATTGCCAGTCTACATTTTATATCCTCTCTACTTCGACCATCATCAGTTATATTACTCCCCAAATAGCAAAATTCCTTTACTACTTTAAGTGTCTCATTTCCTAATCTAATTCCCTCAGCATCACCCGACTTAATTCGACTACATTCCATAATCCTCGTTTTGCTTTTATTGATGTGTCATCTTATATCCTCCTTTCAAGACACTATCCATTCCGTTCAACTGCTCTTCCAAGTCCTTTGCTGTGCAACCATATCGGCAGCGTATTGGCGAGGCATCCGTCTTCATGGACAACAATCCGCGCCCCCATCGTGCACGTCTTGGAATGACTTCCTTCACGATAATGACATCGCTCGACTGGAGTGGCCAGCATGTTCTCCAGACATGAACCCTATTGAACATGCCTGGGATACATTGAAAAGGGCTGTTTATGGACGACGTGACCCACCAACCACTCTGAGGGATCTACGCCGAATCGTCGTTGAGGAGTGGGACAATCTGGGACAATCCTGATGAACTTGTGCATAGTATGCCACGACGAATATTGGCATGCATCAGTGCAAGAGGACGTGCTACTGGGTGTCAGAGGTACCGTTGTGTACAGCAATCTGGACCACCACCACTGAAGGTCTCGCTGTATGGTGGTACGACATGCAATGTGTGGTTTTCATGAGCAATAAAAAGGGCGGAAATAATGTTTATATTGATCTCTATTCCAAATTTCTGTACAGGTTCCGGAACTCTCGGAACTGAGGTGATGCAAAACTTTTTTTGATGTGTGTATTTCATGAGAGGTAAGACTTGAGTATTCAATATGTCCTTGACGTATCTTTGTGCCGTGACAGTTCCCTCAATCGAAGCAGCTGTGACCTGAAGTCATATATAATGACTCCCCACACCATGAGGCAAAGAGTAACACAGCTGTGCCTGTCCAAAACGTTTTGAAGAATGGTACGTCTCCCCACTTCAACGCGATACTCGCAGACGTTCGTCATACGGGGTAATGCAGAACTGCGACTCAACAATGAACACAATATGACGCCATTAATCAGTAGTCCATGCTTTCTGGTGACAGCATCACTACGCTCGCAGCCCGTCGGCCGGAATGGCCGTGCGGTTCTAGGCGCTACAGTCTGGAACCGCGCGACCGCTACGGTCGCAGGTTCGAATCCTGCCTCGGGCATGGATGTGTGTGATGTCCTTACATTAGTTAGGTTTAAGTAGTTCTAAGTTCTAGGGGACTGATGACCTCAGAAGTTAAGTCCCATAGTGCTCAGAGCCATTCGAACCATTTGAACCACCCCGGCCGGCGATGCACTAGGAACACGGGTTGCAACCACAAATCACTCTCCAAGACCAGCGAGCAGTTCTCCAGGAAGAATGGGCGTCACTGCCTCGACGTGACACCGATGACTTCATTCACAGCGTGCCCCGTCGTTGTCATACCTTATTGCTACGATAGGTGGTCACACCCCATACTGAGAACAATTATCAGTTGTCGAAATGTGTGTGCAGATCCGTTAAGTTGGAAAAAATGAAGACTATTTTTGCCTACTGTTATGTATGTTGCAGTTGTTTGCGTTATGTATTCTTTACATTTTTTTCTACTATACTATCGCCTGTTTATACTGTTTTGCGGCAAAATAAGCGCAATCTCGAAAAAATTTTCTTTTGTTGCTTTAGTTTTGGACACCAATGTAGTTAAATAGTGAACTTTCCGGAAAAGACGCACTGAGTTCCTCGATTACTGCACGATTATTACAATAATTATATCTGGTCATTAGAATTTTTTTAAACATTGTCCGAGAGCATACACAAATAAACAACGAACAAGAAACCCTTGAGTGCGAGGTCACAAGTTCAGTCTTTAGTAAGGTTCATTTGAAAGTGTTGTGTTAACAGTTGTGACATGAAAGGTATTAGTTGCTAATGGCTCACCATGAGATAAAGAATGTGTGTCCGAGAGAGACAGAGATCAACCTTCTTTGGGATGAGTGTACTATACTTCACAAAATGGACATCGTCGACATTTAAGAAATGTTCAAAACAAACCATTAACTTGCACCATGAACACCGAATGAAAAATGGCGCGCCACAATGATCACAAAGGTTTGCACCATCAAGATCGAAGGAGAATTGCTTGAGAGATAGAAACCTTGCCGGACGTTGAACTAGGTACCGACGCTTAAAGAATGCACATCGAATCGTATTGGTGTAACAGGGTAGTGAGAGCTGACGGATTGTGGTGTAAAGCACACGAACACGAAACATTCTGTCGTCGAGTTTATAGTGAAACTGTTTATCCTTTAAGACGTAGCTGCAGATAGTGTGGTAATATGTTTTATAGGGACGAAAAGAACAAATATCCAAAGGCTGAATTTGTTCAGTTGTTCCAGCTGCCATGAATTGCAACGACACACACTTTTCAAGAGGGATAGTTTGCTCTAAGGTAGTATGATTTTTATACGCAGACTAGGAATCAAGCAAAAGCAAGTTATTTTTTCCAGCTATTGGCCAAAATCAATGCTCAAACCGTAGTTATATTACTCTTACGCCCGTTTACCCACTTTTGCCTGCTATCACTAAAATATTCCCTGCAGCCCATGCAAGATCACACACGCGAGAAATAATCATAGGGGGCAGAGCACCTCCAAGTTCTTACAGCACAAGAAATAACTTTCCAGCCAACTCACCATCCAGATTATCAGTTGGTGTAATTGTATACGAATGCATTAAGGCACCGATGTTAGTTGATCTCGATAAAACTCTCTCGTTACCTCTGAATTCCAGGATTCCTTTCATACGCATTTCCTCTTCAAATCCCGATTGGTCAGAGTTGAAAATAAATTCCTTACTGAACGGTAGGATAAGTTTGTTTACCTCATCTATAAATTTTCGGATCGATTCCGCAGTTTGCTGTGGATCGTCAAGTTGACGCTTTGTGTAAAATTTCGTTATTTTGCGTCTTCCAATTCTGTAGCACTGTTTAAGTTATCTAACCATCCACTGCTTTCCTTGAAATCACTGTAATTTATGTCGCGCGAAATTTGATGTGCATAACGTAGTAGGTCCCCATTAAGCACATTCTGGAAACTGTATCGAGCACCTCTGAAACTCGCAAACACCAGCTTTGTAACAAGTGCACCTTGTCCTCCCTTGAGTATCTGCGGTTTTTCTTATGAGCTACACGGTCATGCTGCTGCAGACGCATTCGATATCTATTCATAATTTTTTTAACTATGCTGTGGCTGGTCTTCCTTGTACTTAATTATGTTTAGTATCCGCTCCTTGGACAACGCTTGTCCTTCACTACGTTTCACTGCAGGCGGGTCCGCCCCGATAGCTGAGTGCTCTGCGTGACGGCTTGCCGTCCTATGGGCACGGGTTCGATTCCCGGTGCGGTCGGAGATTCTCTCTGCTCATGGACTGGGTGTTGTCTTCATCATCATTTCATCCTCATCCGGTGCGCAGGTCGCCCAATGTGCGCCAAGGCGGCCGGACCTGCCCCGCAAGGCGCCTCCCGGCCAATGACGCCAAACGCTCATTTCCATTTTTGCTGGAGACGGGATTTATGGCTCCCTGCCCGACAGGGATGAGGAGCCACATGGCTCGTCAACTGTTTCGATATCACTTTCATTTGTTAAGGACGTATCGTCATCATTGTATTCCTCGTGTACATTATCCGCAAGGTCGAGTGAATACATCACACATTCCACTGACTCGCCTTGCAGAAATGCTAGTATTTCATCTGTCTCTTCTTTCTCACTCTGCGAAATTCCTTGGGTTCGTTTCCGAAGAAATTTTGACATAGGCAACTGTGTTTGTAGACATAATGCAAAGTTTGCTTTGTTTATCGTTGCTATTGCTCTGTTTTGTATCAACACCAGTAGCACTGGAGCAATGTTGTGAGTCACTCGTCCAGCAAGCAGTTTAACTACGCCCCGTAGCCTCATTATGTACTCACCATTCTATACATCCAGTCCCGCTCCCTGTTGCTATTAACAAGCAATTTTGTGGTTGCATAGTAGATAATATGTGGGGCTTCGAAGGCCCTAAACGTCATTAGGCTTTTTCGAATAGTAATGTAATGTGCAGAATTCCTATAATAGCTGTTAGTCAGAATGATATGAAGAAACCGTTGAATTGTGTGGTCAAATTTAAATTCTGCTTTCGCGTACTCTTATGAGTTCTACAATAGTAGCTGTTATAACTTCTTTAGCATTTTCATAATCATCTCGTGTAACCACGACGGATCGTGACTATCCCTCATACATTTGTGTTTGCATTTTCAGCCAACAAGTGTTGATAATTCCTTTAAAATCACAGTAAAATCCTTGTATAGTTTGTCCGCTATTACTGAATGATTGGAACTGATAATCCACGTAAACCGCGGTTAGTCCTTGATCTGATTTATGTGTAATTGCTATGGACTTGCCGTGATACATTTCAGCTTCCCTAGATTACATGTGCAGGATTAATGCCTAAATTGTTGGTACACAGAATGCCTAGAATCCATGTGATATCTGATTTCACTAAACGTACCTTCTGCAACACGCAATTAATTATCTAATACTGCAATCAGCAACATAGTTGTTGAGTAAAATGCTATATTATATAGGCTGCTAATAAGCTCTATGAATATCTAAGAGGAATTTCAATTACAACTTCAGAGTTTAAGACCTAATGCGCGAGATAGAGAAAAACTGCTCTGTGATTTAAAACTCTCGATCTGCGACAGCAGGGAGCACGACTGAGATAGCCGTCCGGTCACAATGATTTTCCGTGTTTTCCACGAAGCAATTCGTGCGAGTGCTGCCATGTTTGCACATGCAGATCACAGTTTCTCTATTCTGCAGCGGAGCAGTAATCTGTCCCTAAACCTCCGACGCCAACGAGCTGTTAAGCTCTAAGGTTTATTTCCTTTTAAGATGATGCAAGTAGTCGAGGCATATGGTTTGAGGAAACTTGCGTGGGATTCAGAATCACACACGCTTCAGTAGACGCCTGTAATAATGTTAATAGAGATTATGCCACTAGTGGGATTTACATCTGCTAGATTGCCAAACTGTAATTTGAGTTCAGCGTTCCCGTAACCTACCTTAAACTGTATATGATATCACGTAGTGAAACAGGAGGGTCGCTTACAATTTCGCAACTATGGCGCTGCAGCAATTTTCAAAAAACGGTTTATTGTCCGGCACAATCACATTCAATTTTCGGCAAGAAAAATCTAAAAGATAGTCAATAATGCAAAATATGTTTAAAAGTTAAAATCTAGCTATAAAAATTTTGTCAAAACTAGAATGTGTAAAACACAGTGGTGCCATACCATAAAAGGTCTGAAAATTAAAATAGGCATACTGGTCTCAGACTTTTTAATGCAATTTTATGCACGTCTTGATAAAAAACATTTGTGTATGTAATTTTATATTTTGTTTAAACCTGCAATGCACGTGGAACGACACATGCGAATAGTTAAGGTCCACTAGCCTTTATACACCTTTTGACCTGAAGCATCTGGAATCTCTATGTAATGCGGAATTGGCCGGTACACGTCAGGAGAGGTGGACCCGCCAATATACAAGGAATGAAATTAGAATTATATTAATACCTTCAGCTGCTAACGGGCGTTGATATATATCAACGGGGACAGGTGAAAATGTGTGCCCCGACCGGGACTCGAACCTGGGATCTCCTGCTTCCATGGCAGACGCTCTATCCATATGAGCCACCGAGGGCACAGAGGATAGTGCGACTGCAGGGACTATCTCGCGCACGCCTCCCGCGAGACTCACATTCTCACCTTGTATGTCCACACACTACATTCCTAATGTCCCACCCCAACACACTCATTACTCGTGGAAGACATTCTTACCAAGTCCCGTAAGAGTTCGGGGAATAAGCGTGCATCCGCACAGAAGAAGCTCATGCAAGAACAGGACCAACGACGACTAAAGAGAATTGTTCAACGTAACTGGAGTGCAACCCTTCTGCAAATTGTTGCAAATTTCAATGCTACGTCATCAACAAGTGTCAGTGTGTGAACCATTCAACGAAACATCATCGATATGTGCTTTTAGAGTCGAAAGCCCACTCGTATATCCTTGATGATTGCACGACACAAATCTTTACACCCCACCTGGACCCATCAGCACTGACATTGGGCTGTTGATGACTGGAAACATGTTGTCGTGCTGAACAAGTCTCTTTTCAAATTGTATCGAGCAGATTGAGTATATGGGTATGGAGACAACTTCATGAATCCATGGACCCCACATGTCGGCAGAAGACTATTAAAGCTGGTGGAGGCTCTGTAATGGTGTGTGGCGTGTGCAGCTGAAGTGATATGGGACCCCTGACACCTCTAGATACGACTCTGACAAGTGATATGTAAGCATCCTGTCTGATCACATGCATACATTCATGTCTATTGTGTCTTCCGACAGACTTGGATAATTCCAGCAGGATAATGTGACACCCCACACGTCGCTAATTGCTACAGAGTGGCTCCAGGAACTCTCTTCTGAGTTTAAACACTTCGGTTGGCCAAAAAACTCCCTAGACACGAACATTATTGAGCATATCTGGGATGCCTTACAACGTGCTATTCAGAAGAGATCTCCACCCATCGTACTCTTACGCATTTATGGACAGCGCTGCAGGATTCATGGTGTCAGTTACCTCCGGCACTACTTCATACATTAGTCGAGTGATGACACGTCGTGTTGCGCCAGTTCTGCTTGCTCGCGGTGGCCGTATACGAGCCAGTTTCTGTGGCTCATATATATATATACTACTGGCCATTAAAGTTGCTACACCAAGAAGAAATGCAGATGATAAACGGGTATTCGTTGGACAAATATATTATACTAGATCTGACATGTGATTACATTTTCACGCAATTTGGGTGTATAGATCCTGAGAAATCAGTACCCAGAACAACCACCTCTGGCCGTAATAACGGCTTTGATACGCCTGGGCACTGAGTCAAACAGAGCTTGGATGGCGTCTACAGGTACAGCTGCCCATGCAGCTTCAACACGATACCACAGTCCATCAAGAGTAGTGACTGGCGTACTGTGACGAGCCAGTTGCTCGGCCACCATTGACCAGACGTTTTCAATTGGTGAGAGGTCTGGAGAATGTGCTGGCCAGGGCAGCAGTCGAACATTTTCTCTATCCAGAAATGCTCGTACAGGACCTGCAACATGCGGTAGGGCATTATCCTCCTAAAATGTAGAGTTTCGCAGGGATCGAATGAAGGGCAGAGCCACGGGTGGTAACACATCTGAAATGTAACGTCCACTGTTCAAAGTGCCGTCAGTGCGAACAAGAGGTGACCGACACGTTTAACCAATGGCACCCCATACCATCACGCCGGGTGATACGCCAGTATGGCGATGACGAATACACACTTCCAATGTGCGTTAAGCACGATGTCGCCAAACACCGATGCGACCATCATGATGCTGTAAACAGAACCTGGATTCATCCGAAGAAATGCCGTTTTGCCATTCGTGCAGCCAGGTTCGTCGTTGAGTACACCATCGCAGGCACTCCTGTCTGTGATGCAGCGTCAAGGGTAACCGCAGCCATGGTCTCCGAGCTGATAGTCCATGCCGCTGCAAACGTCGTCGAACTGTTCGTGAAGATGGTTGTTGTCTTCAAACGTCCCCATCTGTTGACTCAGAGATCGAGACGTGGCTGCACGATCCGTTACAGCCATGCGGATAAGATGCCGGTCATCTCGACTGCTAGTGATACGAGGCCGTTGGGATCCAGCACGGCGTTCCGTATTACCCTCCTGAACCCACCGATTCCATATTCTGCTAACAGTCATTGGATCACGACGAACGCGAGCAGCAACGTCGCTATACGATAAACCGCAAACGCGATAGGCTACAATCCGACCTTTATCAAAGTCGGAAACGTGATGGTACGCATTTCTACTCCTTACACGAGGCATCACAGTAACGTTTCACCAGGCAACGCCGGTCAACTGCTGTCTGTCTATGAGACATCGGTTGGAAACTTTCCTCATGTCAGCACGTTGTAGGTGTCGCCACCGGCGCCAACCTTGTGTGAATGCTCTGAAAAGCTAATCATTTGCATATCACAGCATCTTCTTTCTGTCGGTTAAATGTAACGTCTGTAGCACGTCATCTTCGTGGTGTAGCAATTTTAATGGCCCATATATATGCGGTGTCTCTTCTAAGAGTCATCAGGCGCATTTTCAGCGGTTTTGGGCAGATATTTGAAATTCCGTTTTTGCAATCTGTAGCTGGAGCCAGCCAAATCAAATAATGCTCATTACGTGTTTCATTCGGCGCACACTTGCTACTGAAAACGTTGACTTTTTTCCGTGACAAATAAAAGGGTTTTTCAAAAGCGAAATTTTACATGGTCATTCGATAGAGCTGTTTCAAATTAGTCCAGTTCGATCTTCATTTTTTCGATATGTCTCAATAGGGACATTAAAACACGAAGAAATGGCAAAACTTTAGCAGCGATAGCACCGCCCTGGCTCGCGCTGTATGGCACAGTCTGCAAAGTTACGTTGTGTGTCGGCGAGCTAATCGGTCGCATAGAAGTGCTACAAGAAGAGATGAATTTGGTGTACGGCTGAGCACTAACGGCCCAGGTCTAAGCGACAGTTCCGGCTTCCGGCTAGGTGACCGGTACGAGTGAGTCCACGTACAAAGACTAGCAACGTCGCCGGAAATGGGGAAAATCCCGAAGCTGGGAATTTTAGCGGCTGTTACTCGCACGGTCTTAGCACAGGAGATGCCCCAAGAAATGGCGGACTGTCAGAGAACCTTAAAGATGGCTAAGCCACAGCTCTTTGATATTCGACAGTAGCTCACAGTCAAATATTAGCGCAGTTCTCAAATATGAGGCACTTCCAATGAGACACCAATATTTCAATATCTTTAAAACTACAGAAGGTAATATTTCACAGTGAATTATCATTTTCACAATGAACCTATGAATTAACAAGTCTTAATCGCTTCGCGCGATTTCAACAAATCGACGACAGCATTGCACGATAGGTATCATTCCTGGAAGCCACTCATCTGGATCTATTTTGTATATTGATTTATGACCTTTTTTGTAACAAAAAGTTATGCAAATATTTGTCAGAACATTGTATTCTCCACATTTGCACAGCTAATGAATATAGCATGAATGTCTCATATTTTGTCGTACTTGCTTATTTATGTAATGAAGTTTACAATTTTGCCAGTACCTTTATTTAATTCTTGATTGCTGGTGATATTTAAAAAATTGTGCTATTTTAAAGGTAGTCAGTCGCATGTGTTAGCGCCCTCCACAAGTGAACAGAGAATCAAAAGACGCTTCTGTCAAGAAGGTATAAATAATTATTTAAATAATATTTAACGACAATTCGTTGTCATTTAACGTGAGCGCACTCGCGAAAGATTACTGACCCATTCACTTACAGACAAACCATTATTTATTATTATTGTAAATTATTGAATATGACAATATTTATGATATTTATTGTTGTAATATATTAGTTTAGCCTGAGAAGTGGTCAAGATGCCTCAAATCATGTCTGCAGCACATCAGAACGACGTGTTTTTGGTGGGAATGACCGTCAGCCAATGGAAAACCAGACAGCAGCGGAACACTACGGGGCTCAGGTGGAGACTGGATTATTTGAGCGAAGAGCTCAAGGGAGTGATTAGACACTTTGGTGGGGAGTTCTGGAAGAAGTCAGACCTGTCTAGAGTAACGTGCGCGATTTCGCCTTGTAGGTGATTGTTTCTGGGCGGTGAACGGTCGCTAGAATACTCCGATTTCTGAAGGTACTTTGTACTCGTATTTCGAGAGGTCTGAATGTGTTCGAGAGTAGGACTCCTTTAACTTTTGCCGCTTGATTTACGGAACTGAGAAAAGACAGCGAATGAGTTACTAGTCTTCGTATCACGTGTGTTAATTTGTGAACTGTCATTTTAAACTCTGAACTGTTTTCAGCTGGAGAATGTTTCGTGTATTGTGATAACAAACTGGACTTAGTTTTAGAAAGTCTTTGATCACAATTTAGTTTGGGGATTTTGCTACCATTCTCGTAAAGCTCTCAACGTAACTTTACTGCATTTGATAAGGGTATTTTCTGTCTGTATTTTAACAATATCATAGGACCACTTCCCGTTTATTTGAGGAACCCTTTTTCGAATAAACATTATTTAGCACAATTCTCAGTCGCCTTCATCAATTACGGATGTTAGAATAGAAATTTTTGTATTAAATTATTCGTTTATCTTTTATTTTATATTTCTGTGTGTTTTATTAATTCGCAATTCTAGCCAATGCACAGACTACTTGACTGCAGGATCTTAGCTGTAAGTTATTATCTGCAGCGAATTAGCTGCGGGGCATGAAAGCAGACGTGTGCGACTCGGCCCTACGACTACATCGAACTACTCTTTTTAAACAGAACCTTCCATAACTCCATTACCTAAAGTGCTAGTAACCGCAGGTAGAGACGCAACTGGTTTGCTCGTGTGGACTGCTAGCAGCTGCACTCAGCTTCGTGTTTCACTGCTTCTCTTAATATCTACCAATAAAACGAATGTCACACTAGACTAATTTGCAGCCGCACAGTCGAATGGATATGTAAAACTAAGCTTTAAAAATACTTTTGTTTGTAATGTGAAACAAACCATGTTCGTCGACATTTTGCGTTGCATGAAAGACGCAATGGAGCTCTGTTTGTTTGGACTGACTGCAACTATACACTGCAGAAACGAAAGTGCAAATATCTACCGAAACACTAGAGTAATTGCGTCTGACGGCTGTTAGGAGAGGTCTTAACAAGGGCAGTAAAACACGATGAGTAGCTCTGCTCCATGGAGGCTGCAGAGAGAGAGAGAGAGGGAGAGAGGGAGAGAGAGAGAGAGAGAGAGAGAGAGCGGTGCGGCTCGGTACACAGGACAGGGCAAGTCGGGCAAGGAAGACGTGACGAACAAATGATTACAAATATGAGCGGCGCTATAGGACATTGAAGTAAAATACAGCACGTATTATAATGTTAGAGATCTGGAAAATAGACATTAGACTGTTCTTTAAAAGTATCTTGGAAGTTGTACTGTTTGTTTTAAAGTTATGGTTTCGTGGCAACCGGCCGCGGAAGCCGAGCGGTTCTAGGCGCTGCAGTCCGGAACCGCGCAACTGCTACGGTCGCAGGTTCGAATCGTGCCTCGGGCATGAATGTGTGTGATGTCTTACGTTAGTTAGGTTTACTAAGGTCTAGGGGACTGATGACCTCAGATGTTAAGCCCCATAGTGCTCACAGCCATTTGAACAATTTGTTTCGTGGCTTACTCTCCACCACTCTTAATGTAGTAGGTAATAACAACAGACAACTACATATAGTTAAACATATGTAACTGCCGGAAAAACTGTGAAAACGCGCGTGATAACGCTCATAATGCTTTTCATTTGTATGTGTCGCATTTGGTAAAAACATACGTACTGGGCGCGTACTGTGTCGCTGATTGCAGAGGTGCTGGTCCCTTGTTGAGGAAATGCCTAGTTTCCAAGCATAAAGATGTCTTTATAGTTTGTGAACTGTAGTTGTTATGTCCTTGTTTCGAGCAACTGCACCACTGCATTGCGTGCTGTATGGTATTGTGAAATGGGGACTGTACAGTACGTTCACTCAAGCAGCTCACACTGCAGTTGTCACGCAGAAGGAAGTAACCGTAGTGCACTAGTGCGGACATACCCGAAAGAACAGACACCACTTGCAAATAATTAAGACGAAGATGGCGTGTACAGGTACAGATGCCCATGCAGCTTCAACACGAAACCACAGTTCATCAAGAGTAGTGGCTGGCGTACTGTGACGAGCCAGTTGCTCGGCCACCATTGACCAGACGTTTTATATTGGTGAGAGATCTGGAGAATGTGCTGGCCAGGGCAGCAGTCGAACATTTTCTCTATCCAGAAAGGCCCGTACAGGACCTGCAACATGCGGTCGTGCATTATCCTGCTGAAATGTAGAGTTTCGCAGAGATCGAATGAAGGGTAGAGCCACGGGTGGTAACACATCTGAAATGTAACGTCCACTGTTCAAAGTGCCGTCAATGCGAACAAGAGGTGACCGAGTCGCGTAACCAATGGCACCCCATACCATCACGCCGGGTGATACGCCAGTATGCCGACGACGAATACACGCTTCCAATGTGCGTTCACCACGATGTCGCCAAACACGGATGCGACCATCATGATGCTGTAAACAGAACCTGGATTCATCCGAAAAAATGCCGTTTTGCCATTCGTGCACCCAGGCGCTCCTGTCTGTGATGCAGCGTCAAGGGTAACCGCAGCCATGGTCTCCGAGCTGATAGTCCATGCTGGTTCAAATGGTTCAAATGGCTCTGAGCACTATGGGACTCAACTGCTGAGGTCATTAGTCCCCTAGAACTTAGAACTAGTTAAACCTAACTAACCTAAGGACATCACAAACGTCCATGCCCGTGGCAGGATTCGAACCTGCGACCGTAGCGGTCTTGCGGTTCCAGACTGCAGCGCCTTTAACCGCACGGCCACTTCGGCCGGCAGTCCATGCTGCTGCAAACGTCGTCGAACTGTTCGTGCAGATGGTTGTTGTCTTGCAAACGTCCCCATCTGTTGACTCAGGGATCGAGACGTGGCTGCACGATCTGCTACAGACATGCGGATAAGATCCCTGTCATCTCGACTGCTAGTGATACGAGGACTTTGGGATCCAGCACGGCGTTCCGTATTACCCTCCTGATCCCATCGGTTCCATATTCTGCTAACAGTCATTGGATCTCGACGAACGCGAGCAGCAATGTCGCGATACGATAAATCGCAAACGCGATAGGCTACAATCCGACCTTTATCAAAATCGGAAACGTGATGGTACGCATTTGTCCTCCTTACACGAGGCATCACAACAACGTTTCACCATGCAACGGCGGTCAACTGCTGTTTGTGTATGAAAAATCGGTTGGAAACTTTCCTCATGTCAGCACGTTGCAGGTGTCGCCACCGGCGCCAACCTTTTGTGAATGCTCTGAGAAGCTAATCATTTGCATGTCACAACATTTTCTCCCTATCGGTTAAATGTAGCGTCTGTATCACGTCATCTTCGTGGTGTAGCAATTTTAATGGCCAGTAGTGTAATCATCCCACTGAAGCTTCAAATTAGAAACATTCTTTTGGTAAAACATCGTGTTCGGCTGAGTGAAAAAACTCCGTAACTGCCTGCTGCACAACTTTCTCCGACAGGAATATCGAGAGAGGTGGCGCAGTGGCTAGTACATCAGACTTCGGGAGGACGACGTTCAATCCCGCGTCCAGCCATCCTGACTTAGGTTTTCTGTGATTTCCCTAAATCGCTCGAGACAATTGCCGGGATGGTTCCTTTGAAATGGCGCAACCGGTTTCCTTCCATACCTTGACACAATTCGTGCTTGTGCGCCATCTCCAATGACATCGATGTCTCCCTTCGGTCCGACAGGAATCGTCGGCTCTTGCAGGCGTGCTCAAGTGTCGCCACCTAAGTTGGAGAAACTTTCGCGTTACATTTCCGATATATGGACGTCTAGACGACTAGAACGGAACTTGGAGCAACATTCCACAACGGCGGTTTTCGACAGACATGCTGCCCGATATACATTCCTCGTTCTCCAATGTATGTCCTGGGCGTTTATCCTACGGCAGCCAAGGGAAAAAATAGCAGCACGCTGGTCCGGTTTTGACGAATTTGGTAAAAAGTCGCCATATTTCACATTTCTGCATTTACCACACGCACGTCGGAAAGACACTTACACCACTCTCATCCCTTTCGTACATATCGGTGCTTAGATACAAGCATTTTAAAATGTGTGACAAAATTTATGATCCGACCAAGTCTGAACTTCGTATGGTTTGTGAGTGAAAGAGACACTCCCCTATCGTAATTTACAGACAGATAACCGAAGTTTATAGAAATGTAATGAATGAAGCTTCAGTTCGAAAATGAAAGATCGTGTTTAATGGCGGACTAATGAAATTCTTGATGAACGATCAGACCGACCTTCAGTAGTGAATGATGAACTGAAAGTTAGGACTGAGAAAAAATTCAACAGGCGTTTCACGACTGATGGACTGAGCCCCGAGTAATTACCATCTTTTTCTCAAATTGATTTTTTCAGAGGAAAGCGCTTTAAGAATGACAACGAAGTGAAAGAGAGCGTTGCTGGTTGGTTTGACATCTTAGTGAAAACTGAGTATGGAGAAGACACAGGAAAACTTGCAGACCTACGACAAATGTTTGAATTTTTACGGCTACTATTTTGAATTCAAATGTCTGAGAAACAAACGTGTTGTACTTTTAGAATATTGCTCGTAATATCGATTGTTGCTCTCTCGAATGATTGATTTTCAAGCTTAAACAGCAAAAATATGTGTACAAGACCAGATAAGCGTCATCGTCAGGTGAAACCATGGCCACAGGCAGTTTTGAGTAAGGCCGCGTCCTAGGTAAACGACAGAAGCGACCGACAGCGGTTGACAGCTATAAACGACGAACCACCACCGCGGGTACGGTTACTGAATTGTCCTGCGTGGGCGACTTCCGGAGCGCTGGCTGTCCTCTGCTGCAACTAGGGACGTTTGAATTCAAACGTGTTTGAATCTCGCCGCTGCAGCATGCGCGACAGTGATGGCGACGGCTCCGAGTCTTCTCGGCAAAGCAGTGGAGCGGACGCGCCGGCAGCTATGAAACACTTACCATCCGATTTTAAGAACACTATTCGGTGAAGAAAATTGATTCTTACAGCTTGATATTTTCACTCGATAAAGGTCTGAATTTATTTTTGCCATTCGTCATAGTTATTGTGCTGCTTTAAACTGAGTACATGGCTGCACGAAATTTTTAAGAGTTTGCAGAGGTAAGATCACATTACGTAGATTGTCCGTACAGTTCATTTTAGGCTATACACTACTGCGTGTGAAATATAACAAATATGTCTAAACTGTATTCAGAGGTGAGAGCGGAATGTTATTCTTTTCATCCTTGAGATACTGGTTGTTATATCAGCGGACGGGTCGCTCGCGACGGGTCCGTATGCTTTTGTGCGCATCAAGAATCATGTTGGCGTAAGAATCGCCGTACTCATAAGCGGTTCAAGATATCGAAACGGCGTTTTTTGGAAAACGACAGCACGCAGAAAGGACTATTTTATCATACGAGTAACACTAGATATGTTTCTGTCAAACGTGTGAGCAGAGCGAAAACAAGTCTCCCTATGGACTACACAATGAGGTTTTCTTCGAATTCTGATAGCAACCTAAGACAGAGAAATAGTTAAACAGGGTGAGATCTAATTTTGCATGAAAATATTTAATAGTAAACAGAGTAATTAAGTATAACTTAATTACTGAGTTGAGGAAAAATTAAAATATCTCACGAGAAGCAGCTGCAAGCTAAACTATGTGATCAAAAGTATCCGGACACCTGGCTGAAAATGACTTAAAAGTTCGTGGCGCTATCCATCGGTTATGCTGGAATTCAATATGGTGTTGACCCACCCTTAGCCTTAATGACAGCTTCCACTCTCGCAGGCATACGTCCAAGCCCATTATTCACGGAGAGGTATCGATCTTGGCACCCAGTCGGCGTTCCAAGACATCCCAGAGGTGTTCTATAGGATTCAGGTCAGGACTCTGTGGAGGTCAGTCCATTACAGGGATGTTATTGTCATGTAACCACTCCTCCACAGGCAGTGCATTATGAACAGGTGCTCGATCATGTTGAAAGATGCAATCGCCATCCCCAAATTGCCCTTCAACAGTGGGAAGAAAGAAGGTGCTTAAAACATCAGTGCAGGTCTGTGCTGTGATAGTGCCACGCAAAACAACAAGGGGTGCAAGCCCCCTTCATGAAAAACACAACCATACCATAACATAACACCGTCTCCTCCGAATTTTACTGTTGGCACTACACACGCTGGCAGATGACGTTTACCGGGCATTCACCACACCCTAACCCTGCCATCGGATCCCCACATTGTGTACTGTACGTGTCCCTTCACGTTTCCGCTTCATTATCGCATCGGAAACAGTGGACCTAGGGATGTTTAGGAGTGTGGAAAATCTCGCGTACAGACGTATGACACAGGTGACAGCCAATCAATCATCTGACCACGTTCGAAGTCCGTGAGTTTTGCGGATCGCCCCATTCTGCTCTCTTACGATGTGTAATGACTACTGAGATCGCTGATATGGAGTACCTGTCAGTAGGTGCCAGCACAATGCACCTAATATGAAAAACGTATGTTTTTGGGGGTGCTCGGATACCTTTGCTCACATAGTATATGTAAATGAAGTGTCAAAAAGTTCATCTGTTCAAGGCTTAGTTATTGTGCGATAAGAAGATACATTGGAGCGATATTTGAATGACAAAAAGGCTTCCTTCGAATCAAGTACCAAAGTTAGGATCTGCGAGAACAGAAGACGTTAGGTAGGCAAACGAGGTGTCGATAAGGTCATGCATTCTGAATAAAACTAGATGAACATTCGACGTGTCTTTGAATGATGCTCGAAATCATGAACAGAAAATAAGGTGCATCAAATGTTTCTCTAATATTTTCATTCCTACTTTTAGACAAATCATTTCACAAAACCTTTGATATCCTTTTCAAAAATATTGTTTGCTGTGTTCATACTGACTATTTAGATTAACTGAAACGCTTGGCCTTAACGTTGACTGCTGATGAAGTGCGTTCGCAATAATCAAATATTAGTAAAATTTCGTGGTAGCTCATTGTATTTTATTAGGAATTTAACGTGTGTGATATTCGGGGACAGGTGTTGTAAGTAGGCTGTTTAGGTTTTTATGTTGGTAACGCGACGTAGCGCTCTGTATGAAAATCACTGTGCGGTGTACAGTCTGTGGCTGGTTTGCATTGTTGGAATTTTTGCTAGTGTAGCGTTGGGCAGTTGGATGTGAACAGCGCGTAGCGTTGCGCAGTTGGAGGTGAGCCGCCAGCAGCGGTGGATGTGGGGAGAGAGATGGCAGACTTTCGAGAGCGGACGATCTGAACGTGTGTCCATCAGAAAGAGTAAATTTGTAATACTGGATATCATGAACTAATATATATATGACGACTTTTGAACATTATTAAGGTAAATAGATTGTTTGTTCTGTATCAAAATCTTTAATTTGCTAACTATGCCTATCAGTAGTTAGTGACTTCAGTAGTTAGAATCTTTTATTTAGCTGGCGGTATTGGCGGTCGCTGTATTGCAGTAGTTCGAGTAACGAAGATTTCTGTGAGGTAAGTGATTCATGAAAGGTATAGGTTATTGTCAGTCAGGGCCATTCTTTTGTAGGGATTATTGAAAGTGAGACTGCGTTGCGCTAAAAATATTGTGTGTCAGTTTAGTGTTGATCAGAATAAGTAAAGAGCGAAATGGATGAGTACGTTCAGTTTTGCTCAGCTGTTTGAATATCAAATAACGTAAGGGGCTCATCAACACAGTCATTAATAAATTTTTCTAAGGGGAGGTTTCAGTGTGTGTACGCTTAAAGATCCAGTACTTAGGCAAGAACTTAAAAATATACTTAGCGATGCAGTGTAAACTCGGCCCCTCCCGCCGGTGGTTCGAGTCCTCCCTCAGGCATGGGTGTGTGTTTTGTTCTTAGCATAAGTTAGTTTAACTAGTGTGTAAGTCTAGGTCCCTTAGGAATTCTCCCACATTAGAACATTTGAAATTTGATGCATTGTAAACAGTTATATATAAAACTTAGTATACAGAATTGCAGGTGAGTGAGTTTAGATGTAAGAAGTAGCCGGGACAGAACGCACGTCCTTGCAAACCGAGTACGCTACCGTTACATCACAGAGGGCTCTAATGCACCATGTTCAATCTCTTGTATTTAAGGTAGTCAGTCATTCTTCCGCATTTATCGGCTTTTAAAAGTTATTGATGATGTAAAAAACATTGCCTTTAATTTATTGATGAGATAGTCGAATGCTCCGCTGCTCATTCACGTGTATTAGAAGAACTTGTCTGGTGATCTTCGTACTTGATGATATAAGTCATGAAATTCTGAATGGAGATTCCTCCTTTAGTAAATTTCATGCACAGCACTCCTTTTCGCTTTATTTTCCTAAGTAAAGCTAATTTTGTAGCCTTAGTCTCGAGCTACAGTGATCCGCCAGCGTACCCGAGAGCGCTAATGCGCTGCTTCCTGGACTCGGGTTGGCGCGCCGGTCCCGGATCGAATCCGCCCGGCGAATTAACGACGAGGGCCGCTATGCCGGCCGGCCTGGATGTGGTTTTTGGGCGGTTTTCCACATCCTGCTAGGTGAATACCGGGCTGGTCCCCCAGTTCCGCCTCAGTTACACGACTCACAGACATTTGAAAACGTTCACACTATTTCATGACTTACACCAGACACAGACAGCTGGGGTACATTACTTCCGTCCTGGAGGGTTCGGGGTGGGATCAGGAAGGGCATTCGGCCAGCCTCTGCAATTAACACTGCCAGATCCGTACTAACAAAGCCGACCCCTCGTTGGAGTGGGACAAAGGCCCCGAGAAAGAATGAAAGAAAGAACTCTCGAGCTACAGTATTCTAGAGTTTAGGGGCGCCGTTTGAGTAAAAGAGTGTTCATTGCACAAAAGTGTGCAATCAGAATAATTGCTGGAGCTTATGTAAGATCATCCTGCAGACAATTTGTAAGTAGGCTGTTTAGGTTTTCTTATTGGCAACGTTACGTAGCGCTCTGTATGAAAATCACTGGCTGTGCTGTGTGCAGTCTGTGGCTAGTTTGCATTGTTGTCTGCCATTGTAGTGTTGGGCAGCTGGATGTGAACAGCGCGTAGCGTTGCGCAGTTGGAGGTGAGCCGCCAGCAGTGGTGGATATGGGGAGAGAAATGGCGGAGTTTTGAAATTTGTAAGACTGGTTGTCATGAACTGCTATATATATTATGACTTTTGAACATTAGTAAGGTAAAGACATTGTTTGTTCTCTATCAAAATCTTTCATTTGCTAACTATGCCTATCAGTAGTTAGTGCCTTTAGTAGTTTGAATCTTTTATTTAGCTGGCAGTAGTGGCGCTCGCTGTATTGCAGTAGTTCGAGTAACGAAGATTTTTGTGAGGTAAGTGATTTGTGAAACGTGTAGGTTAATGTTAGTCAGGGCCATTCTTTCGTAGGGATTATTGAAAGTCAGATTGCGTTGCGCTAAGAATATTGTGTGTCACTTTAGTGAATCTCTGAGTACGTTCAGTTTTGCTCAGCTGTTTGAAAATCAAATAACGTAGGGGTTTATCAGCACAGTAATTCATTAATTTTTCTAAGGGGACGTTACAACTTTTTTAAAGAGCTAGAGGTCTTCACTGTAGCCTCACAATATATATATATATATATATATATATATATATATATATATATATATTCACTTATGAAATTTGTTATTAACAATCCGAAAGAATTCAAAATTAATAGCAGTGTACATGGCTACAATACTAGGAGAAAGGATGATCTTCACTACTCAAGGTTACATCTAACTTTGGCTCACAAGGGAGTAAATTACGCTGCCACAAAAGTCTTTGGTCACTTACCATACAGCATTTAAAAGGAAGTGAAAAGAATTTCTTAATCGCAACTCCTTCTACTCATTAGATGAATTTTTGGATATAGTAAGTGGGTAATTTCCCCAACTCCCACAAAAAAATTAAAAATATTAAGCGTCGTGTAATATTTTGTGTAATGTAATATCTTGTGTAGACACCTTTTATTAACCTGACACGTTCCACAGCAATACGAAGTGTCGTATTCATGATCTATGGAACAAGTACTAATCTAATCTAATCTATAGAAACAGCTGGTCGGCTCTCTTGTAGTGGGAGGTGGTCGCTCGCACGCAGGACACCCGGGCTTTTCGCCGATGCTTCTGCTTGTTGCTGGAGTGTCGCGCATCCAGACGTCGTTCGCTGTCGGTCGCTTCTGACGCTTACGTAGGACACGACCTCAAGGCGTGCTCGTCGGCGCGGCGTTGCGGAAGAGAGCGTTCTTCCGTGCAGCACGGTCTGCTGGTCGCAACAGCTGGCGAACCAAAAGAAACTTTTGGTCCCCCCTCTTCCCAGCCACCTGGCTTCGGTTGCTAGGGCAACGTATTTGGGAGCATGACGCTGCCGCTTTCTCATTATGGCGTGATAATTGCCCCTCTCTGGTGCCGTTAGTTGGCAGGCGGCTTTGTTATCGACCCGAAAAGCTGACGTCTTCGTCGGGGATTAGTACCAGAGAGATCTGACCGGAGGAGCACCGTACTCTAGCCGCAGCGGCGAAGTGTCGCTAAACAGATTGTTCCAACGATCCTTGGAAAGCCAGGAGATCAAGAATTCAGAAAAAAAACCTAGTGATGAAGTAATAGTAGTAGTTGTTGTTGTGGTCGTTAGCCCGAAGACTGGTCTGAGGCTGTCTCATCGCTACTCTATCTCTTCATCTCCGAATAACTACTACAACCCATATCCATTTAAACTGCTTGCTGTCCTCGTCTGTCGGTCTCCCTCTACAATTTATTCTCCCCACATTTCCTTCAGCACTAAATTAAAAAATCCTTGACGCTCAGAATATGTCCTTTCAACCGAGCACTTGTTTAAGTCAAGTCATGCCACATATTTCTTTTCTCCCTAAGTCTGTTCAGTACCTCCTCATTAGTTATGCGATATATCCATTTAATCTTCGGTACTCTTCTGTAGCGCTACTGTTCAAAAGCTTCTATTCAGTTGTTGTCTGAAATGCTTGTCATCCACGGTACACATCCGTACAGGGCTACACTCGATACAAATATCTTCAGAAAGGCTTCCTAACATTTATATCTATATTCGATGTTAACAAATTTCTTCAGAAACTCTTTTCTTGCCATTGCCAGTCTATATTTTATATCCTCCCATCTTCGACAATTATAAGTTGTTTCACGGCTCAAATAGCAAAACTCAGCTACTACTTGTATTGGTTCGCTTCCTAATCTAATTCTTTCAGCATCGCCACAACTTTCCATTTCTCTTGTTTTGATTTCTTTTAATGTTCATCTTATATCTTCCTTTCAAGACACCGCTCATTCCGTTCAACTGCGCTTCTAAGACCTTTGTTGGTTCTGACAGAAGTACAATGTCATCGGCAACTCATAATGTTTTTATTTCTTGTCCCTGAACTTCAGCCCTGTTTCCAGATTTCTCCTTGCTTCACTTCACAGCGTGTTACAATATACGGATTGAATAGCACTGGAGATAGGCTACAACCCTGTCTTACTCCCTTCTCAACCACTGCTTCCCTTTGACTATTGTAACTGTCTGCCGGTTTCTGTACACGTTCCATAGAACGGTTCGCTACCGGTATTTTACCCCTGCTACCTTCAGAAAATTAAAGAGTGTTCCAATCAACATTGTCAAAATCTTTCTACAAATATTCACTGACGTGAAAAAAAATCGTAACACCAAGAATGAACTGTGCGACCTAAACGAAAGTTGGTAGGAGAGTTTCTACATCTGTAAAATGTGGAAAATCAGATTTCCTTTAAATACACGCTGTAACGATCTCGAGCGTTAGTTACCTCTGAGACCGGATGCGATGAGTTGATGGTACTGTAATGGTTCTTTATTTACGTGACCATTACGGTACTCTAACCCAAGTTCTCGATACCAGTAATATCGTACTACGTTTCTGCGAAGTAACAGACATATTCTTGTGACAATATTCACATTTGATTTTATTAATGTATAGCTACTCCGTTGTATCGATATATTACAGTGATATGGTTCCTGTGTGTATTCATTTCTGTGAGACTGTCATAATCTTTGACTTACTTGTAACCGTTTTGGCGCGAATGCGCACAGAGCAGTCTTTGTTTCACTTTGCAGAAGTTAAGTTGTTATTTCGCTCTGTAAAAGAACAGTCAAGTCTTGTGTTTGGTTAAAGTGGAAATTAAATATATGAAGACTGATACAAAACTGTTTTCTTGATGATGTGACAATTAAGAAGAAGTGTATGTGAATTTACAAGAAGTTTAATAAAAATGTGGATCGTGAACACCAAGTCAAAAATTGTTTCTACCATACCATTGTTCTGATCTGGGATTGTTTGATCATTAAGAATTTCCTGAAAAACGCATTTGTTAGGTCTTCAAATATCGCTAAAATACAGATCTGGACCTTCTAGCGGTCAAAGTGGAATTACCCTAGACTCAACAAGATGAGCCATAACAACTTCGACGACATCTACGTGTGATTCCATTCAAGATAAGTGCCAAAATTAATGACTTTTTTACAGCGACTTCATTATTTCCATTCTGACGATACCATCCACAGTCAATAACTTTGTTGTTGCCCGATAAAGCGAACATATGCTGCGTGAGCAACATTATTAATCTGATTTCTAATCTACTTTGCAAGTGTTGGTATTGTTAGAATACTTAAGAATGCTTTTAAGGCGACAAAGACGTCATTATCAGTACCTCACTGAGCTTAAACGAGGTCGTGTGCTAGGCCTACAAGAAGCTGAACAAGACTGCTGGCAGCGGTGGTCGTGGGAATGTACGGCCGCTACAAGACCGCAACGTTGCACTACCGAGAGGGAAGACCATCGTGCTCGGCTCATGGCTCTAGCACGTCGTACTACATCTGCAGCAGAATGTGAGCAGCAGCTGGCGCCACAGTGACACAACGAAGTGTTGCAAATCAGTTACTTCAAGGACAGCTCCGAGCCAATCGGCCAGCAGCGTGCGTTCCTCTGGCCCCAAACCACTGCCGTTTGCGACTTCAGTGGCATCAAGCGAGAGCTCATTGTAGGTCAGGGTCGAGGTCTGCTGTGTTTTCTGATGAAGGCTGGTTCTGCCTCAGAGCCAGTAATGGCCGTGTGTTGGTTAGGAGGCCAGTTGAGAGCCTGCAAGCAACCTGTCTGCGTGCTAGACACACTGGACATACTCCTGCAGTTATGGTCTGGGGTTCGATTCTGTACGACAGCTGGACCACTTTCGTTGTTATCCCACGTAACCTGACTTTTAATTTGTACGTCAATCTGATGATAAGACCTGCTGTGCTGCCATTCATGAACCGCACTCCAGGGGATGTTTTCCAACAAAATAACGCTCGTCCACATACCTCTATTGTAACCCAGCATGCTCTACTATTGCCTTGAGCTGCTCGATCATCAGATCTGTCTCCAATCAAGCACATATGGGACATCACTGGATGAAGATTCCAGCATTATCCATAATTATCATCCCTGTACTGACCGACCAAGTGCAACAGGCGTGAAACTCCATCTCGCAAACTGACATCCGGCACCTGCGCAACGCAATGTTTACCTGCGTTTAACATTCAGGGGGCTACAACGGTTCTTAATGTAGCAACATTTCACATCAGCAATGGCTTATCTCGCGCTTACATTAACCTGTAATCTTGCAACGTGAATCACTTAAATGTGTTACTTAGACAAATGTATTCCCGAAATTTCAGTACACTGCATCAATTATTTTTTGTTATTGTGACTTTTTCCGTCAGTGTATACAGGGTGTTACAAAAGGGTACGGCCAACCTTTCAGGAAATACAGGGTGTTACAAAAAGGTACGGCCAAACTTTCAGGAAACATTCCTCACACACAAAGAAAGAAAATATGTTATGTGGACATGTGTCCGGCAAAGCTTGCTTTCCATGTTAGAGCTCATTTTATTACTTCTCTTCAAATGACATTAATCATCGAATGGAAACACACAGCATCAGAACGTACCAGCGTGACTTCAAACACTTTGTTACAGGAAATGTTCAAAATGTCCTCTGTTAGCGAGGATACTTGCATCCACCCTCCGTCGCATGGAATCCCTGATGCGCTGATGCAGTCCTGGATAATGGCGTATTGTATCACAACCGTCCACAATACGAGCACGAATAGTCTCTACATTTGGTACCGGGGTTGCGTAGACAAGAGCTTTCAAATGCCCCCATAAATGAAAGTCAGGATGGTTGAGGTCAGGAGAGCGTGGAGGCCATGGAATTGGTCCGCCTGTACCAATCCATCGGTCACCGAATCTGTTGTTGAGAAGCGTACGAACACTTCGACTGAAATGTGCAGGAGCTCCATCGTGCATGAACCACATGTTGTGTCGTACTTGTAAAGGCACATGTTCTAGCAGCACAGGTAGAGTATCCCGTATGAAATCATGATAACGTGCTCCATTGAGCGTAGGTGGACGAAACTAAAATGAACTCTAATATGGAAATTAAGCGTTTCCGGACACATGTCCACATAACATCTTTTCTTTATTTGTGTGTGAGGAATGTTTCCTGAAAGTTTGGCCGTACCTTTTCGTAACACCCTGTATATAAATGCTATACATGTAGGTTAGCCTTGTCTTAACATATTTTATAAGGTAACTCGTAGGGTCAGTATTACCTCGCATCTTCCAGCATTTCTCCGGAATCCAAAGTAATCCTCCCTGAGGTCGGTTTCTACCAGTTTTTCCATTCTTCTGTAAATAATTTGTGTCAGTATTTTGCAACCATGACTTATTTACCTAATAGTTCGGTAATACCCACACCCGACAACATCTGCTTTCTTTGGAATTGGAATTATTACATTTTTCTTGAAGTCTGAGGGTATTTTCCCTGTCTCCCGTATCTCGCTCACCAGGTAGAATAGTGGACAATGAAGCAAGAGCTAGGATATGGACAAATGAAATAATGATGGAACTGAAGAAAAATCGTTAAACTGGTATAGACACATATTGGGAACGCCATATCATTGCTAGCCAAAGACAGTTTTTTATTGGCAGACCGAAAGAGAGCAGACTACTGCGTTCTTAGAAAGACCGCATCATTAAAATAGTGGAGTACCGCGGTGTATGCAAGGTGGATCCTCTAAATAGTGAGGCATGGCAGAAGGTAACGGGAATACAGTAAAATGTTGTTATTAATTGATCTTTGTATTAATCAATCCTGTATAATAATAATAATGTCTGCAATCTGCAGATTTAAGAGGACTGGTACTATTGCTGATGGTATCCTCTTGACTTCTTCGGTCACTGCTGTGGCTATCGCCCTCAGTTACAGGGGGACGTATTGTTTCACGTGGAATCCGAAGTATAGTGCAACTTGACGTATACACGGCCGAGGGACATTAATGTGACCACCGACTATGTTCGACGTCAACGTGCAATACGCACTCAGAGACGGCAGGTGGTAGCACTAGCAGTGGAGGGTGTATAACGCTTGTCGGGGGCAGAGGGGGGGGGGGGGGGGGGGACGCGGAAAACAGTGCACTCTTTTTCATAATGTGAGAACGGAGGGATTTACCTGACGTAAAAAGGGGATAATCATTGGCTTTCGGGCCAAGGGTGGAAGCATTTCGGGCCAAGGGTGGAAGCATTTCCGAAAGGCCTAAGTTTCTAAACTGTTCGCGTGCCATCGCGTTTAAAGTAAAACGGTGCTATCCAAAACAAGCTGATGAGGCAACAGTGGTGTTCTACGGCCAGAGATGACAGGGGTGGTCGTTGACTGTGGAGATGTTTATGGGATAATAGACGTCTAACTGTTGAGCAACTGACCGCCCCTGAACCAAGAAGAGGCTACCAACAGCGTTTCCTCACTAACCGTTGCAGAGATAGTGTCAGTCACAATAACCTACGAGACATACTCCACACCTGCAGAAAATATCAGTGGACAGTAATTTCTGGCCAATCAATGACACCTCCACCCCTCCAGATACCCCAGCAGCCACTCCAGCGGCGAACAGTAACAAAAAGATCCATGTTAATTTAGTTTAAGACAATTTTTTAAGTAACGGACTCCTGTATGCATAAACGTGTGAATGAGAACATATTAAAAACAGGTTGCGGTATGTTAAATTAAACATGAAAAAAATAAAAGTGACGGGTAGCAGAAAATAAAAATCAATAAGGTTTTTCTATGACTTCAGCTATTTATATCGCCTTTTTGCCTGCCTATTTTAAGGATTTATAATGCCGAAAGTTCCCGACTCTGGCAATATCGCTCAGCTAATTCAGCTGCTGGTTGCCAGTCAGCTATGGACAACAACTACAATCTGTAACATTCACTGAGGTTACGAAAGTCATGGGATAGCGATATGTACATACACTACTAGTCATTAAAATTGCTACACCAAGAAGAAATGCAGATGATAAACGGGTATTCATTGGACAAATATATTATACTGGAACTGACATGTGATTACATTTTCACGCAATTTGGGTGGATGGATCCTGAGAAATCAGTACCCAGAACAACCACCTCTGGCCGTAATAACGGCCTTGATACGCCTGGGCACTGAGTCAAACAGAGCTTGGATGGCGTGTACAGGTACAGCTGCCCATGCAGCTTCAACACGATATCACAGTTCATCAAGAGTAGTGACTGGCGTATTGTGACGAGCCAGTTGCTCGGCCACCATTGACCAGACGTTTTCAATTGGTGAGAGATCTGGAGAATGTGCTGGCAAGGACACCAGTCGAACATTTTCTGTATCCAGAAAGACCCGTACAGGACCTGCAACATGCGGTCGTGCATTATCCTGTTGAAATGTAGGGTTTCGCAGGGATCGAAGGAAGGGTAGAGCCACGGGTCGTAACACATCTGAAATGTAACGTCCACTGTTCAAAGTGCCGTCAATGCGAACAAGAGGTGACCGAGACGTGTAACCAATGGCACACCATACCATCACGCCGGGTTATACGCCAGTATGGCGATGACGAATACACGCTTCCAATGTGCGTTCACCGCGCTGTCGCCTAACACGGATGCGAGCATCATGATGCTGTAAACAGAACCTGGAGTCATCCGAAAAAATTGACGTTTTGCCATTCGTGCACCCAGGTTCGTCGTTGAGTACACCATCGCAGGCGCTCCTGTCTGTGATGCAGCGTCAAGGGTAACCGCAGCCATGGTCTCCGAGTCCGTGCCGCTGCAAACGTCTTCGAACTGCTCGTGAAGATGGTTGTTGTCTTGCAAACGTCCCCATCTGTTGACTCAAGGATCGAGACGTGGCTGCACGATCCGTTACAGCCATGCTGATAAGATGCCTGTCATCTCGACTGCTAGTGATGCGAGGCCGTTGGGATCCAGCACGGCGTTCCGTATTACCCTTTTGAACCCACCGATTCCATATTCTGCTAACAGTAATTGGATCTCGACCAACGCGAGCACCAATGTCGCGATACGATATACCGCAATCGCGATAGGCTACAATCAGACCTTTATCAAAGTCGGAAACGTGATGGTACGCATTTCTCCTCCTTACACGAGGCATCACAACAACGTTTCACCAGGCAACGCCGGTCAACTGCTGTTTGTGTGTCAGAAATCGGTTGGAAACTTTCCTCCTGTCAGCACGTTGTAGGTGTCGCCACCCGCGCCAACGTTGTGTGAATGCTCTGAAAAGCTAATCATTTGCAGATCACAGCATCTTCTTCCTGTCGGTTAAATTTGGCGTCTGTAGCACGTCATCATCGTGGTGTAGTATTTTTAATGGCCAGTAGTGTATTGGAAGGTATCCCATGACTTTTGTCAGTTCAGTGTAATGGCTGAGATTTGTTCTCGGCCGCCAGGGGTAGCCGTGCGGTCTGAGGCAACTTGCCACGGCTCCCCCCGTCGGAGGTTAGAGTCCTCCCTTGGGCAAGGGTTTTTGTGTTGTCCTTAGCGTAAATTAAGTTAGATTAAGTAGTGTGTAAGCCTAGGGACCGATGACCTCAGCAATTTCGTCCCATAGGAATTTACCACCACCAAAATCCTCGTACGCTCGTTAATTAGTATGATACGATTCTTTTGTGGAATTTGATAACTGTGAAACTTCTTTGGCTATTGATGAGACTATTAAGATCCTTTAGAGCGAACTCGATAATGCAGGTTAACGGACAGGAAGACCAGAGTTCGACGTACCGTTGACATCGCGGTCATTAGACACAGCACGTTAACGGGGAACAGGTGAAGGTACTCGGTACGCAACCGCACAGCGACGGCTACCGAACCCGTATTGCGCATGCGCCTAACGGCGCACCGACATCATTTCCTTCCTTGTCCAACAGTCAATCACTTTGTTTTTCTGATCCAGATGTACTACTATATTTCTCGTTAATATAAGCGGTGGTGAAAATTGAGCCCAATTAGATGGGGCCTTACTCAGGAAGCTTGCAGTTCAAATGTAGTTGTATTAACTGGGGCAATATTTCATAACGGAGTAAGTGGCGGCCCATAAGCACACAGTCGCAGTTATCTCGCAAACTGCTTGTTTGCGGACTGATCGTTACGAAAGCGCTTTTACTTCTGTTGATTTGTCGCATACTTTCACCTGCGTCAGTTTTCACTGTTAATCGTAACGTACCTTGTACCGTGATTCCGTTGAATAATGTTTACAAGTAATTGGCAGTCCCTGCAGCCAGACCGGTAGTTATTCATTGTGCTCCGTCCACAGTGACACCGATATCATTGGATTCTGCCGACGATCTAAATCGTCTGAAGACGCCAGATCTTTTCGAATCAGGACGCCAGTACGTGTCCGGTCACAAGGTAGCTGATCTCATCGCACGAACGTACAGATCTCAGAAGACACTCGGTAAAATTCAAATCAGTTGCTTTTTCGGTCATAATGGCACACACGACACGAAACATGGACAGCGAGAAACTGATAAGTTTACTCAGAGGACTACTTTGTGGCATCCTGAGGATGAAAAATATCATAATTTGGATACAGTTCGCAACCTATGGACTTTTTAAATAAATGTCGTGTGACTAGGGCCTCCCGTCGGGTAGACCGTTCGCCGGGTGCAAGTTTTTCGATTTGACGCCTTTTCGGCGTCTTTCCCGTCGATGGGGATGAAATGATGATGATAACATAACATTGAGTCCCTGAGCGGAGAAAATCTCCGACCCAGCCGGAAATGGAACTCGGGCCCTGTCGCGCTGACCACTCAGCTACCGGGGGCGGACATCTATGGACTGAAATCGCTGGTTTATTGGAAACCACAAGTAGGCAAAACCTTTATCGGGAATTTTAAGTGTAGATTGTAACCTGGAAAAATAGTTCGTTCAAATGTTCAAATGCGTGTGAATTCCTATGGGACCAAACTGCTTAGGTCATCGGTCCCTAGACTTACACACTACTTAAACTAACTTATGCTAAGAACAACACACACACACCCATGCCCGAGGGAGGACTCGAACTTCCGACGGAAGATTGTTCAAATGACGGGGGGAAGATGCTGTATGATATGTTTAAGGTTACTGTAGCGGATCTTTTTGGGTTGTGGTAGGTGGACGTTAGCTGCCTACAAAGTTTTATTACTGCTTACTAGCGTTTTCATGCCAGCAAGCTGGTGATTCTGTTACATGAAGCGGCTTGCGAATGTGGTGTCCTTATGTGTTTACACTTTACAGTGCTTTAGCTATTCAGAGTATCTTATTCCAAACTTCCACACGTATGCTGACTGACAGTCATTGAAGGTAATTAACGCACATCTGCAGAACTTCAAATAAATTTTGCAAAACAGATTTCTAGTGCTTGTAGAGGTGTGAATTGAGCACTGTTAAAAAAATCCGGTTGTCACATTAAGGATGCACTTTGTTATTTGAAATCTGGTGATTACATCTTTCCAATGATTAGGCCTATATCACGTTCTGAAAAGTACCATTTCAAAGTTTTTGTGTGATATGTTGGAAGATATTTACGATGCCCTAAATACTAACTTAAAAGTTGATGTTTTCAGTTTTGCACTCCATATACTACGAAATTTTTAATTTATTCTATCCCGAATTTTGGAGTTATGCTTCGTGCAAGCGCACTAAAAGACACCATAATATAATTGATTTTCTTTATTAAAAGCTATAGTCAATCTTTAATGATATTGGCACCAGAAATCTTGTTACATCCTTTCGCAAATCCACTGGGCAAGTGTTTAAAGAGCAGTGAAGTTTCTTGCACTAGAATGTGATTTACCTTCTGCCAGTATTGCATATATATTCACCTTTTCTAAATTGAAGTGTGCTGCTGTGAAACAGCAAATCTACCTTTTACTAATAAAATAATACTTGCATAGTTACACACAGATAGTCCGCAGCTCGTGGTCGTGCGGTAGCATTCTCGCTTCCCGCGTCCGGGTTCCCGGGTTCGATTCCCGGCGGGGTCAGGGATTTTCTCTGCCTCGTGATGACTCGGTGTTGTGTGATGTCCTTAGGTTAGTTAGGTTTAAGTAGTTCTAGGGGACTGATTATCGTCGATGTTAAGTCCCATAGTGCTCAGAGCCATTTTTACACACAGATAACACCTACTTTCCCCAAGTAAATAAACCGTTATGTGCTCATAACCTCATTGTCAAAACATTTATACACCGAAGTCGCCACTGCAGCATAACAAACAATAGTCTTAGCAACTTGTTTTGGAGAGTTCCTTAATGAGGTGTATCACTGAAATCACACAAACACGTAAGACACGGTTATTGTCTATTAATTCCAGTAACTGAAGAGAGAGCCTACAGTACTGGTCACTTTCTTTTCGAGACATACACAGCTCATTGGGCATGTTTTTAACAGCGAACGCCGCACTGCAGAACTCGTCTCCAAGCACAGAGACGTCGTGGTAATCACCCAGCCCTTGGAGGTTAATATTTAATGTAATTCATACACAGAACAGATTCTAACCTAACCTAACCTACTCGACCCCGCCAAAAACTGAGGAATGAAATCGGATGCGCGGTGAGGAAGCTGTCGTCCGATGTTATCTGGCGACCTCCTGCGACAGCGTCTGGCGACGGATGTCGTTGACACTCGCAATGCAGCCTCAAATACTACGAGACTATTAGAACGTTTGACTCTGTGGCTCGGTGGCTCTGTGCTGAAGTGCCGTACTATAAATCCAAAAGTCTCTGGCTCGTTCTGCGTTCGATCCTAGGAGCTTTATCTGTCACTTCTCATTTCTTTGATCTTTGGCGATGTTCGTTGATGTGTCAAAATACCGAGTTGCACCTTGGTTTTGAATTCACGTTTCTTAGGTCACTCAAGTCATGGGATACCTCCTAATACCGTGTCGGACCTCCTTTTGCTCAGCGTAGTGCAGCAGCTCGACATGGCATGGACTCAACAAGTCGTACGAAGTCCTCTGCAGAAATATTGAGCCATGCTGCCTCTATAGACGTCCATAATACCGAAAGTGTTGCCGGTGCAGGATTTTGTGCGCGAACTGACCTTTCGAATATGTCTCATAAATGTTCGATGACACTCATGTAGGACACTCGAATTGTATAGAATGTTCTTCAAACCACCGCAAACAGCTGTGGCGTAGTGACATGTGCGCATTTTCATCCATACCAGATCTACATCTACATCTACATCCATACTCCGCAAGCCACCTGACGGTGTGTGGTGGAGGGTACCTTTACTACCACTATCGGTTCTCCCTTCTGCTTCAGTCTCGTATTGTTCGTGGAAAGAAGGATTGTCGGTATGCCTCTGTGTGGGCTCTAATCTCTCTGATTTTATCCTCATGGTCTCTTCGCGAGATATACGTAGGAGGGAGCAATATACTGCTTGACTCCTCGCTGAAGGTATGTTCTCGAAACTTCAACAAAAGCCCGTACAGAGCTACTGAGCGTCTCTCTTGCAGAGTCTTCCACTGGAGTTTATGTATCATCTCCGTAACGTTTTCGCGATTACTAAATGATCCTGAAACGAAGCGCGCTGCTCTCCGTTGGATCTTCTCTATCTCTTCTATCAACCCTATCTGGTACGGATCCCACACTGCTGAGCAGTATTCAAGCAGTGGGCGAACAAGCGTACTGTAACCTACTTCCTTTGTTTTCGGATTGCATTTCCTTAGGATTCTTCCAATGAATCTCAGTCTGGCATCTGCTTTACCGACGATCAACTTTATATTATGATTCCATTTTAAATCACTTCTAATGCGTACGCCCAGATAATTTATGGCATTAACTGCTTCAAGTTGCTGCCTGCTATATTGCAGCTAAATGATAAGGGATCTTTCTTTCTATGTATTCGCAGCACATCACACTTGTCTGCATTGAGATTCAATTGCCATTCCATGCACCATGCGTCAATTCGCTGCAGATCCTCCTGCATTTCAGCACAATTTTCCATTGTTATAACCTCTCGATATACCACAGCATCATCCGCAAAAAACCTCAGTGAACTTCCGATGTCATCCACAAGGCCATTTATGTGTATTGTGAATAGCAACGGTCCTAAGACACTCCCCTGCGGCACACCTGAAATCACTCTTACTTCGGAAGACTTCTCTCCATTGAGAATGACATGCTGCGTTCTGTTATCTAGGAACTCTTCAATCCAATCACACAATTGGTCTGATATTCCGTATGCTCTTACTTTGTTCATTAAACGACTGTGGGGAACTGTATCGAACGCCTTGCGGAAGTCAAGAAACACGGCATCTACCTGAGAACCCGTGTCTATGGCCCTCGGAGTCTCGTGGACGAATAGCGCGAGCTGGGTTTCACACGATCGTCTTTTTCGAAACCCATGCTGATTCCTACAGAGTAGATTTCTAGTCTCCAGAAAAGTCATTATACTCGAACATAATCCATTGTTGTTCAGGAACATCAAATCCATGAATGGGTGCAAATGGTCTCCAAGTAGCCGAACATAACCATTTCCAGTCAATGGTCAGTTTAGTTGAAACAAAGGATTCAGTCCGTTCCATGTAAACAACGCCCACACCATTACGGAGCGACCCCAGCCCGGACAGTGCCTTGTTGACAGCTCGGGTCTGCGCCGCACTCGAGCCCTCCCATCAGCTCTTACCAACCGAAATCGGAACACATTTGACCAGGCCACAGTTTTCCAGTCGTCTAGGGTCCAACCGATATGGTCACGAGCGCAGGAGAGGCGCTGCAGGCGATGTCGTGCTGTTAGCGAAGGCACTCGCGTCGGTCGTCTGCTACCGTACCCCATTAACACCAAATTTCACCGCTCTGTCCTAACGGATACGTTCGTCGGACGTCCCACATTCATTCCTGCAGTTATTTCACGCAGTGTTATTTGTATGTTAACACTGACAACTCTACAGAAACACCGCTGTTTTCGGTCGTTTGAAGACCGTCGGTCAATGCGTTGTCCGTGGCGAAAAGTAGTGTTTGAAATTTGGTATTCTCGGCACACTCTAGACAGTGTGGGTCTCGGAATATTAAACCCCCTAACGATTTGCGAAATGGAGTGTCTAGCTCCAACAACTATTCCGCATTTAGAGTCTGTTAATTCCCTTCTCGCGACCATAATCACATAGGAAACCTTTTCACATGAGTCATCTGACTACAAATGACAGCTCCATCAATACTATGGCATTTTATACCTTGTGTACGCGATACTACCGCTTTCTGTACATGCGCATATCGCTGTCCCATGACTTTCGTCACCTCAGTGTGTAACTAGCTGGGTAAATCAAGCCGCCCGCGGTGGCCGAGCCGTTCTAGACTCTTCAGTCCGGAACCGCGCAACTGCTACGGTCGCAGGTTCGAATCCTGCCTTGGGCATGGATGTGTGTGATGTCCTTAGGTTAGTTAGGTTTAAGTAGTTCTAAGTTCTAGGGGACTGAGGACCTCAGATGTTAAGTCCCATAGTGCTCAGAGCCATTTGAACCAAATAAGTCCAAAGGTCGAGGGAGGCAAGGGCATACCAACTCCAATAGGACAATGCCGAGTAACGCGTGGTAGTATTCGCAACGATCTTTATGTTGTTGACTGCTTTACCTTAAAATGAACGATTAACGGTAAAGTGTGTCACTGGCGTGGATATGTAATTTTATTCGATACACAAGTTGTGACGACGGCTACTCATTGGCTGACTTTAGCAGAGTTTCGCGTTATAATTTTACGATTATTTTTTTACTTATGCGTACTGTACTTTTGGATAGCCGCAAGTAATTTTTAGGATTGCTAATTTGGTTACGCTCAGACCGGAAAGAGCTGTTCCGTTGCAATATCGTGTTGGCGAATCCATCTGACATGCTTCAGTAGGACACTGGAGTGTCACGTATGGCGAGATAGTTGCAAGACTTCAATGAGTAACGATGAGTACCATCGCTTGTCTCACTAGACATAAATTTTAACAGCAAAAACGTGATAGCTAATAAAGTACAAAGTGCACAACTTTGCTTCCGCCGTTTGCCGATAGATGGTGACAACGGTAAGTAACGGTCGAAAGAAACAGATCCCAGACGTCAGGCAGCTAGCTTGGACCTTGGTCAACATAACCTCATTCAAACATTAGTCGATTTGTGTCTGCATCATAAAGTTGTTCTTGATTGAAAATGTCAGTTTAAGAGCCTAATTCTCGTCATTTGCAGGAGGTGTTACTGTTTAGGTTCAGTGTGAAGGAAACAGCGGCTATCATCGAATGCTGTCAAGTGCGTATGTTAAGGACACTATTAGAGAAAGAACGTGTCGTGAGTGGTTTCTACGCTTCAAGAACGGTGATTTTAACGTCGTAGACCGGCATAGTGGTGAAAGAGAGAATGTTTTCGAAGATGCAGAATTGGAGACATTGCTGAGTGAAGACTCGCGTCAAACTCAAGAAGAATTGGCACGATTAGTAGGAGTGACACAGCAAGCCATTTCACAACGTCTCAAGGCTATGGGCATGATTCAGAAAGAAGGAACTTGGGTCCCGTGTGAGCTGAAACCATGGGACGTTCAACGGCATTTGTGTGATTGTGATCAGTTGCTTCAGAGGCAAAAACGGAAGGGATTTCTGCATGGCATTGTGACCGGGGACGAAAAATGGGTTCATTGCGATAACCCTAAACGCTAAAAATCATGGGGATATCCCACCCATGCTTCCAAGTCGACAGCCAAACCAAATATTCACTGCTCCAAGATCATGCTCTGCATTTGCTGGGACCAGCTCGGCGTCGCGTCCTATGAGGTGTTAAAACCACGTGAAACAACCACAGGTGATCGTTATCGGACGCAGTTAATGTGTTTGAGCAGAGCATTAAAAGACAAACGGCCGCAATACAGCCGGAAGCACCATAAAGTGATTTTGCAGCACTACAAAGCTCGACCCCACGTTGCAAAAGAGGTCAAAACGTACTTGGAAACGTGAAAATGGGAAGTCCTACCCACCCGCCGTATTCTCCAGACATTACTCCCTCTGACTATCACCTGTTTAGATCAATGGCGCATGGCCTAGCTGCGCAACACTTCCGATCTCATGAAGAAGTCACAAATTGGATCGATTCGTGGATCGCTTCAAAAGATGAAAAATTTTTTCGACGCGGGATTCGTACACTGCCCGAAAGATGGGAGAAAGTAGTGGCCAGCGATGGAAAATACTTTGAATGATACATGTGTAACCAGTTTGTTTCATTAAAGCCTCAAATGTTGGGGAAAAAACGGGGGAAGCAAAGTTGTACACCTAATATTTATAGAACGAAATTCTGGAAGGCTGTGGACGTATAAATACAAATTCAGTTCTAACAGGACAGACAGTAGCAGCCTTGCAGCCATCGAGGATGTAACTAGGCAGGTGCAAAGCACGAGGAATATAAAAGGGTTGTTGAGAAAGCACGTGTACTATATTTTTCTATTTTTTTTTAGAAAAAAGCAAATTCGAAAAAAAAGTTACAGGCTACTGCTGCACTTTTTAACTATTTTTCTACATAACCGCCATCCCCTTCAATACATGTGGTGAGGCATGGCACATGCTTCTCTATCTCCTTCTCGAAGAACTCTTCCGGCAGCTCCTTCCCCCATTTGAGAACCCCATGCTACACCTGCTCGTCTGTTGAAAATTTAATTCCACTTACGTGTGCCTTGAATGAAGGGAAAAGACGATGAACTGAAGGCACCAAGTCAGCGGAATATGGGCGTGCTTCAAAATATCCCAACCAAATGAGACCAAGAGCGCCCTGGTGAATTAGGCTGTGTGAGGTAGTTCGTTGTCGTGCAGCAAACACACTCCACTCATCAGTATCTCCCTCATTTTGTACTGAAAGCTGATTTTGTGTTCTTGTATGATCTCAAAATAACATTGAGCATGATTTTTTGCCCGAAATCGGCGTTTTGAATTTTTTGGCAGATGGGAAATCGTTGTGACTCCACTGTGACCACTGTCTTTGTGTCTCAGACTAGTAATGTGTCACCTACGTTTCATTTTCAGTCAGAACAGACCTCAGAAAATAGTCACCTTCCAGTTCAAGTCGCTCAAGAAACTTGCGGGCGCTGTTGACCCGATTTTACTCGTGTTGCTCTGTTAACTGTTTTGTGACCCATCTTGGGCACAGTTTCCAGTATCCCAGCGTTTTGTGAGTGTCTCGTATGAGAGAGTTCTGGAGAGCTGTGGAAACATCGCGGAGATTTCCTCTGCTGTCTATCGGCGGGCCTTCACGAACAGTTTCTTCGATTTTTTGCACCAACTTATCAGTTAAAATGAAAGATCTTCCGACTCCTCTGTTCGTCATGAACTCTTGTTCTGCCTCGACTTAACTCCCTACACCACTTTAACACATTCGGTCCTATGCGTAACGCTTTTGTCTTAAACCGTTTTGATTCGCGAAAAAAATTGGGTACGTGTAATTCCTTCCGCGAGTAGAAAGACGATCACAGCACGTGGCTCGCGCCTGGCGGGAGTTCTTACCCAAAATTTCACGTAACTGGACACTACAACGTCTCTTTACGTACTACCGTGTTCCTACGATGCTCGCTCTGGTCAGGGGAACCCCCTCTACGACTGACAACCCTCGAAAAAAAAAATACAGCAAGTTATGGACGCAGCACGCTTACTTTATGAACATACTTCTTAAACAACTCCAGGGAGCCACTTGGTTAGCAGAGTAAACACCAATATTTTGCGCCTTACCTGTTTCACGAGAGTACTGCACTACCAGCTGTCAGAAGATTAGCGATAACGACAGCCCGTCCGTACACCGAGACCAATATGATGCCCATCATTCCAATTTCTCATAAAAGTGCGTGGGCACACACACACTTCGAACCTACGGAATGTATTTTCCCCTGTCTTTTACCCAGTGCATTACTTTCAACTTTTTAGTGAAAGTGTAGTGCTCCTTTTTAACCCTAGGTTAATAAATCCTCGTAAAATTTTCGATTGCAGTAGGGTACAAAACAGGACATTTTGTGCTTAATTTGATACGCAGCATATCATTGGTGATATAATAATTGTAATTAACTAATGCATAACCTATAAATTATGACTTCCTTTGAATAAAATGTGACATAGTAAACTTCACGACAAGTAAGTAGCAATGTAACATTTTTTCCTCTTTAGTGTCCTAGGGTTAACAAACCTGCCGTCTTTTTCAAAGTGTTTTAAGTATCTTTTTAGTCTTTACCTTTCAGTCTTTTTTATTTTAATTTTTGAAGAAACCAAGAAAAAGAACACTGTAATTTTACGTAAATGGGATCAAACATGCATCTGCTTATGAATTGTTAAAAACTTTTCAAATTTGCATCATTTAATCTTGTTTGTAAGTCTTTATTTATATTGCTAAAGTTCTTGGTTGAAGAGAGTGATGTTGCACCGTTGAAAGTTCCCCCCCCCCACCCCCCGCTCCCACCCATTCCTCAAATGGTTCTGAGCACTATGGCACTTAACATCTGAGGTCATCAGTCCCCTAGAACTTAGAACTACTTAAACCTAACTAACCTAATGGCATCACACACATCCATGCCCGAGGCAGGATTCGAACCTGCGACCGTAGCAGTCGCGCGGTTCCGGACTGAAGTGCCTAGAACCGTTCGACCACCGCGGCCGGCCCCAATTCCTCTCCCGCCCATATGGGGCCAGAGGGATGTAGTAACAATGAAGAGAAGCAAGGTGCCTGCATGCAGAACGTTTTCCAGGGAAGACGTAACCAAATTATGTCACATTTCAAAGATTTTATACCAGTCTTCGTGAAACAGGGTCCTTAATACTAGACCGATGGGACGGGAAACTGGTAGACCTCATCGTGTGCAAACTGTTCAGTTTGAGACACTTTCTTACAGCGAATTGAGGACGCTCTCAGCAGAGGAGTCAACGCCAAGTAAGTTAATGCCTCCAACGGTAATTGTGGAAGGTCCTGCACGGGACGGAAATGTATCCATTCAAGTATCAGAAGATACAAGATGTATCAGCTGATGACTTTTCCGCAGCGCATGCATTTCTGACAATGGTATCTACACCAAACCGTAAACATCTTAGACTTCTAAAGGTGTGTTTTGTATACTAAAAAGGCTGCCTTCACAAGGGAAGAAATACTCAACAGCGACAACAGTTTTGTCTGAGAGTTACACTCTGTCTGGAAATCACCTTGTGGATATATATGGGAGAGATGGTGGCTATGCAGTGGATCCAGATGACCATTTTGCAATGTACGTTAAGGTTTCTTTCCGTTAAATTATAGGGTGGAATGTGAGAAGGTAGACTGTAGTGCAGAGTTTCCTATATTGTACCGACTCCTAATTTGTACCGCTGATATGAAATTCGTAGCTCTTGTACTAACCGACAATGAGCGAGGTCAGCGAAATCTATGTGCTTTCTCAGTAATATTTTCAGCCATGAGCGCTGTGTGGTGAGAAACAGATCGTCTGAAGACAACGCTGATTTTTTTAAAATAGTTTTCATCTAACGTTTTGTGTACGTGACGAAGAGAACTATTGCTGTAAAGTAAGTGGGAACATAATGTTTTATTTAGGGCTGGCTGCACATAAAATATCTTGGTTTCCAGACAATCGTGATTCAGTACTCGTAGTGACTCGTTTGCAGGAAATCTACAAAGAGAAAATAGCGATGTTGCTCCTACTGTTGATGTACCGGTACAATTTGAGAAATTAACTCGTATTGCGAGCTTTAAAAATACGTTTAGCATTATTAATGCAACATATTGTTTACAAAAAATGTCATGAACTTTCTAATGTGTTCTTTACTCCAAATCATTAATTGAACAGTTATTTTGTGTTACGGTATGGGAACAGAAAGGCGTTATGGACAGTGAGGCGAAGATGAACAGCATTTTTAAATGAGGAGTATGGATTAAATGATTGTGTACGCGTATAAAATGGGCCTAAGCTAAAAAAATTAAGAGACATGCTGAAAATAAAAAGGAAAATGGAAACTGGGGTATGAAAATTTTTGGCGGTGTTGAAAACCGAGCGGAAGAGCATATTTTACATTTGAAGAGATGACGATCGGTTTAAGCATGTCGAACGTAAGAAAAGTGACCGAAGCAAAGGGGAAGAAATGTAGAACTAGCTATAGGTACAGCTGCCAGTAAGAAGTGGTTTTGAAACTCTGCGAGTAAGCCACCAAAAAAACCCAGTCGTAACACAGAGAATTGGTGCAGCCAGTTGTGCAAGGAAGACAGAATGGAAGAAATGGCTGGATACATGAAATCAAAAAGGGTGTAATGATGGAGAAAGAAGGGAAAAAGTTATACTGCAATGCCTGAAAATAGCGATGTAAGAATAAAAACATGTAAGGATTCCTTAAACTCACATTTCTTCATGCTCAGGGAGTTAGTTTATACGAGCGGCACGGTTTATGCACCCACTGGTACTAATTAGGAAACGAAATTCCTAATTTATATCACTTGCACATGTTTCGAAGTGTATAGCGTATTTATT
Organism: Schistocerca americana; assembly: GCF_021461395.2. Taxonomy (NCBI): domain Eukaryota; kingdom Metazoa; phylum Arthropoda; class Insecta; order Orthoptera; family Acrididae; genus Schistocerca; species Schistocerca americana. The sequence continues at coordinate 254,361,910 of NC_060126.1, forward strand.
TTTCTCACAATTCTTAGTCTTTAAATTAGATACCTTTGTAACTTACTGTTTAAGCAATGATAAATACAATATCAAAAGTCGTACAATTTAGGCAGTTCTCCCCAATGTTCTCTCATACGAGCTATTATACTAACTTCATGTTAACTAATATATCAGTATGAGCCGGACAAAATGATACTTCCAAGTTCATCATTGTTAGTAATAGATACGTAAAATCCATCCAGTAGGTGATGCGGTATGATAGTGTCAGGTTTAAACATCCTTAACTTTTTTCGGCGTTACTATGGCATTCTCTAGGATGTCAAACCAGACTTTGACGGATCGCGCTGCGCTTATTTAGAAAGGATCAGTGCCTCTGTCAGTAAAAGGGGATGCAGATTTCTCAATCTCGAGCAGTGTTCCAGTGAACATCAAAAGGGCTTTACAAGAAATCTCTTTCGCAGATAAAACGAGTTTCTCAGCCGTAAACTAGAGATCGCAACGTTGCTGTACTTAACGTGTTGTCCTTGATATTTTTATGAAGCGATACTCACCGTTGCTTAAAGTATATGCTAACTGTCAAACATCTGTCAGGGATTGGCGCCGCCTATTAACCACAGTTGTGTATTTACGAGGGTGGTTTGAAAAGTTCTCGGAATCACCACGAGAGGTCAGCCTAACGCAACGAGCTGTTCACGTGATATTCATTGCACTGTTGCCTGTAAACATGTGCCACGTCAGTGCTCTTGGAAGAGAGCTGTGGCGGTGATGTGGCTGTGTTGTTCTCGCGTAGTGATTTGCGAAGATGGAAAAAATCGAGATTCGAGTAGTGATTAAGTACTTCGTAAAGAAAAGCATGAAACCAAAGGACATTTATACCGATTTTCAGAATACTCTGGAGGACTCTGATCCATCATATTCAACTGTTGTCAAGTGGACAAATGAGATTAAAATTTGGCCAGGTGAGCTTGGATGATGATGCGCGCAGTGGTCGGCCAAGATGCGTCAATGCTCCAGAAATCATGGCAAATGTGCACAAAATGCTCGCGGAGGATCGCCGATTGAAAGTGCGTGAAATTACTCATGCTTGCCAGATGTTATCTGAAAGGGTATATTACATTTTAACTGAAGAATTAGAAATGAAAAAATTATCTGCTGGATCAAACACGCATGAGAATGGACATTTTAGGAGAAACGAACAAGACCTTTTGCGACGGTTTGTGACCACAGATGGAACTTGGGTGCACTGCTGTACCCCAGTGACAAAACAACATTAAAAGCAGTGGAAACAAGCTGATTCTCCGCCACCAAAGAAAGCAAAGACAACTCCTTCGGCGAGAAAGGTCATGGCATGAGTGTTCTGGGATGCAAATGGGATACTGTTTGTAGATTATCTCTCCGCTGGGCAAACAGAGAATCTATGCTAACCTTCTGGACTAATTGCAACAAAAGATACGCGAAAAAAAAAGCCAGGTTTAGCAGGTTTAGCATCTTCCATCAAGACAATGCACGCCCACACTCATGTGCCGTCGCCATGTCAAAATTACACGAACTAAGGTATGAATTGTTGCCACACCCACCTCGTCCACCTGATATGGCTCTGTCAGACTTGCACCTCTTCCCAAAACTGAAAATTTTTCTTGGTGGACGAGGATTCACTTCAAACGAATAATTGATAGCCAGAGTTTACAACTATTTTGCAGGCCTGGAGGAAACTCATTTTCGAGATGGGATCAAGGCACTGGAACATCGTTGGACCAAGTGCACTAATCTACAAGGAGACTATATTAAAAAATAAAAGACGTTTCGGTGACATAAGTACTTTTTTCTATTCCGTTCCGTGAACTTTTGAAACCACCCTCGTAATACAGCTGATCATTAAAACTACAGCACTGCGAAGGGGGCACGCAACAGACGTCAAACTGCACATTGTTTACATTCTGTATATAAGGAAGCGTTATGCAGCGGGTTTCTCATTCAGAAATCGCATTTAAACGTTTCGCCTCATGTAAGAAGGAGAAAACTCTACCAACACGTGTCGGAATTCAGCAGCAGAAGGGTGGTCTGTCGAGACAATGGTTTATCGTTCTGCGGTTTCGCTACTTGCATTGTTTTATGCTCGGGTACTACGACATTTCTGTAGTCCGACAATCTCCTCTTCAGGAATCGACGAGGGTTCCGAAAACGACGGTCGTATCTCACACAGCTCGCCCCGTTCGTCCGCGAAATCAAGAAGACGGTAGATGCAGGCGCCCAAGTAGACGCCTTGTTCCCTGACTTCCGAAAGGGATTCAGTGCAGTTCCGCATTGCCGCCTAATGAAGAAAATACGACCGTAGGGAATATCAGACCAACTATGTGACAGAGTGAAGAGTTTCTAGCAAACATAAGTGCAGTCCATCAGAATGGCTATCTGTAACTAACATCACAAACGAAACTGTCCAGTAATATAAAGATTATGAAGGGAAATTTCACTTAGTCCACCGATAATCAGCGTGGTGAAATGTTATTATTGATCGGCCCCTAGACGGTCAACAATATTGACAGTATTTCCCGGTTACGCAGTTATTGACTGTCAGGGATTGAGGTTGAGAGGTTGCGCAATAATACTGTGAACATCAAAAACTTTGGAAATATACTGCGCTGCCTCAAAATATTGTTGCCATCTGTGCGTAGTATCGACAGTATTCTTGACAGTCTCTCGCGTCCTACACAGAAGAGGGGGCGAGGCTAGTTTAGATTTGTTGTTGTTGCGTTGAAAAATGAGTTCAAAACAAAACAAAAGAGCGTTAATGTTAGGTTGTATCAAAATGTATAAATCATTCCACAAATTGTGGGATATTAGGGTAGATGAGTACAAATGCAGAAATGTTAATGATGTATGGAATGATTTGTTGCTCAGAAAATATAGGGAACTGTCACGAAGGAAGTTGTTTATAAAGGAAATTAATTAATACAAAATTTTGAATTAAAAGGTAGGTAGATATTTATCTCTGTACGTACATTACTTAACCGACTATAATCCTATAGTGCATGTAGAGGGTGACAATTATTGATCTATATGAAAGAAAACCTAAATTAGTTACACACACTTTATTCAACGCGTAAATGTCACTAGAGATATTCGTATGTAAGTTATGACATGTTCGATATGCTATCCATCATTGGCGATGATGTGGCGTAGACGAATAGTGAAATTCTGCATGATCCGTTGAAGTGTCGAAACATTTACTCTGTCGATGACCTCCTGAATGCTGTTTTACTCAGGGGTTATTGCTGTACACCTTGTCTTTAATATAGCCCCATAAAAAGGAGTCACATGCGTCTGCCGGAGAATATGGTGGCCAATCGATGCCCATGCCAGCCAGTGGCCTCTGGGTACCCCAGAGCCAGAGTACCGTCCCCAAAGTGCTCGCCGACCGGGACATAAGACACTCTCCTGCTACATGTTGTAGAAATCAGGGTCACAAGGGATAATGGGGATGAAATCATCTTCCAAAACCTTCACGTACCGTTCGGTAATCACCATGCCATCAAGGAATATCGCACAGATTATACCGTGACCGGACGTTGGACACCACACAGTCACCAGTGAGGGTGAAGATCGCAAAATGCGGATTCTCAGTCACCTAAATGCGCCAATTTTGCTTATTGAAGAACCCCTCCAAATGGAAGTGGGCTTCGTCGCTAAGTCAAACCATTCAGCGCATACTAGTTCCCATCATGCCTCGTGGCCAACTATGCAGTGTGAAAGTCCCAACACAAACAGTTGAAAAGTTATGACGATTTTATTTCATATTAATCGATAACTGTGACCCATTTCCAGAACTATGTCTACAAGTCTTCGAAAGAGTTGCCAGTAGCAAGATAACGTAGTGTAATAGAAAAGTGCTAACTTAGTGGAGCTGCGTCTCACGTTGAATTATTTTGTTTCTTTGATGAGGGTGACATTGGCGTCCGCTGAAATTTGACAAGGGGAGAGGGGGAGAGGGCAACGCCTATGTATGGAGACGCCAATGTATGGGGAGAACCATTTCCAGTAGTGTGTCAAATATTGGACCATCAAGAAACAAAGCGTTATAACAATATCTTTTTTGTTCATCCTCAATTCTCTCAACAATTTTTCATCAGTGATCATTGACGCCCCTTGGATCCGTTTTCATCCACTTTTTTTCTCTGCTTGCAACAAAGAAAACTAATTATCATATCACCAACACCATTATCGTCCAACATTCCGAAGCAAAGTATTATTGAGCAGTATTATTAACAGTATTATTGAGCAGTCTAGGGAGAACGTCAATAATATTGTGCAATATTATTGACAGTCTCAGAGCCACTTTTGGGGAGAGAACCATAGCAGTTAATCTCATTTGGTTTGTGAAACTGGGTTCTAAATTTGAGACCTTTTAATGCAAGAGGGTATTCCTCGCTAAAAGGAGACTAATAGTATCAACATGGGCCTTATTTTAAATTCTTGAGACTGCACGTCCAGAGCACAGAGGTGAATCATGCATGAGCTTTGAGAAAATCGCGAAGAAGGGGTTGCAGATGGATGCTGAAAATTTTATGTACTGATGAGATAAGAAGTGGGGAGGTTTTCCACCAATCGGCGAGGAAAGGAGTATGTGGAGAGCACTGATTATAGCAGTGACATGATCGTAGGACAGGTCATGAGACATAACTGCTATAGGTCTAAAGGGAGCTCTATCGTTGAAGGTAAAAAGTGTAGGGGAAAACAGATTTTGCAGTATATCCAACAAGTAATTGAGGTTGTGGAGTGTAAGTTCTGATCTGAGATGAGATGAAGAGGTTGGCACAGGTGAGGAAGTCGTAGCGGTCCGCATCGAACCATACAGGAGAGTTATTAGTTTGAGAAGAATGAACTTGTGGAGGTCTGGTCCCTTATGAAACTTCGGCGGCTCGTGAATGTCGTCAGTTCCATCTCAAAACCCCCCCCCCCCCCCCTTATTTGGCTTCAGAAAGTTGCGTGAAACGCAACCCTGACATTCTCCTGCCAGAAATGCAGGAATTACCGTATGGTAATGGAATCCAGATCATTCAGCGCAGTGTCCAAAGACATCTGTCGGTACATACACGCGAGCTCGGTTCTTCGAGCTGCCCATCGGGACGACATTGCTGGGAGTGCCGAGCGGCGGAACGTCCACTAGTCTGTGGCGGAGAAAGTGTACTTGTATGAGGCACAGATTCCATACAAATAGCGCCTGTCCGACGCATAGGCCGCCAGCTGAGCGGCCAGCCCGAGGGAATTTCTCCTATGGAATGCCGGTTACCGGCCATGACAGAAGGCCAGCTAAGGCGAGGCGTTTACTAGCGCACTCCGTCTCGCACGTGGAGCTACTACTGAAGCTCAGACACGGAGACATACGACCGTGTCCAGATAAGGTCTTCTCTGAAATTGCTTCGTCTATTCAAGGAATCGTCGATGCTATATCTTCCTCGTTCTAGGTTAATGCAGACGACCATAGAGTTATTTTTATCCTGTTGGATATCTCAGTACCAACTTCCTTGAAGTTAGTCTTCTCATTACGTAACGATGACCATTTGCTTTTGCCTTTCCTGGGAGGCATCATAGTACTTACAGAACGGACGAGATATTGTAGAGCGTACGAGATGTCGCACGTTTTTGGCCAACTGGTCAGCGTGTCCTTTACCCCTTGTGACGCTACAGTTACACTATCTGGTCGAAAGTATCTGGACATCTGTTAGTGGACATCAAAATGGGGTGGGGCCACCCTGTGTCTTTATGACGGTTGCTAGGACTCAATGTCTGTGGAGAAATGCCAGACTGTTTTTCTCGAAACACAACTCGCCCTTTTTTCACATGATATCTTGTGAACCATGGATGAAGGGTATCAGACGGATGCCATATTCCTTGACTTCCGGAAAGCGTTTAACTCGGTGCCTCACTGCAGACTCCTAAGTAAGGTACGAGCATATGGGATTGGTTCCCAAATACGTGAGTGGCTCGAAGACTTCTTAAGTAATAGAACCCAGTACGTTGTCCTCGATGGTGAGTGTTCATCGGACGTGAGGGTATCATCTGGAGTGCCCCAGGGAAGTGTGGTCGGTCCGCTATTGTTTTCTATCTACATAAATGATCTTTTGGATAGGGTGGATAGCAATGTGCGGCTGTTTGCTGATGATGCTGTGGTGTACGGGAAGGTGTCGTCGTTGAGTGACTGTAGGAGGATACAAGATGACTTGGACAGGATTTGTGGTTGGTGTAAAGAATGGCAGCTAACTCTAAATATAGATAAATGTAAATTAATGCAGATGAATAGGAAAAAGAATCCCGTAATGTTTGAATATTCCATTAGTAGTGTAGCGCTTGACACAGTCACGCCGATTAAACATTTGGGCGTAACATTGCAGAGCGATATGTAGAGGGACAAGCACGTAATGGCAGTTGTGGGGAAGGCGGATAGTCGTCTTCGGTTCATTGGTAGAATTTTGGGAAGATGTGGTTCATCTGTAAAGGAAACCGCTTACAAAATATTAATACGACCTATTCTTGAGTACTGCTCGAGCGTTTGGGATCCCTATCAGGTCGAATTGAGGGAGGACATGGAAGCAATTCAGAGGCGGGCTACTAGATTTGTTACTGGTAGGTTTGATCATCACGCGAGTGTTACGGAAATGCTTCAGGAACTCGGGTGGGAGTCTCTAGAGGAAAGGAGGCGTTCTTTTCGTGAATCTCTACTGAGGAAATTTAGAGAACCAGCATTTGAGGCTGACTGCAGTACAATTTTACTGCCGCCAACTTACATTTCGCGGAAAGACAACAAAGATAAGATAAGAGAGATTAAGGCTCGTACAGAGGCATATAGGCAGTCATTTTTCCCTCGTTCTGTTTGGGAGTGGAACAGGGAGAGAAGATGCTAATTGTGGTACGAGGTACCCTCCGCCACGCACCGTATGGTGGATTGCGGGGTATGTATGTAGATGTAGATGTAGAGCGGAAAACAAGGGAAGATAGTGAAGTTGGACACTACAGTCTGGGAGGAAGTCGACGTTCTACCTCATCCTAGAGGTTTTCCTTTGGGTTCTGGTCAGGACTATGGGCATATCAGTCTATTTTACAAATGCTATAATGAAATAGTCGTAAGTCAGATAGAGTTAAATAAAGGAGGAACCTTCTTAAATCGTTTACTGCAGTACCTAGCCTACGCTGACGATGTGGCTTTACTCGCACGAAACACTGCTGTACTAGGCGAAACCAATCAACAACTGGAGAAAGGTGCAAGAGAACTTGGCCTGACAGTCAAATTCGAAAAGACCAAGTATATGGCAATGAACAACCAACAAAACGTACCAAATCTCAGAATAGCTGACAGGGAGTTTGAAAGGGTGAGAGGCTACAACTACATTGGGTCGACTATCACTGAGACAAATGGCTCAAATGTCTCTGAGCACTATGGGACTTAACTGCCGTGGTCATCAGTCCCCTATAACTTAGAACTACTTAAACCTAACTAACCTAAGGACATCACACACATCCATGCCCGATGCAGGATTCGAACCTGCGACTGTAGTGGTCGCACGGTTCCGGACTGAAGCGAGTAGAACTGCTCGGCCACCACGGCCGGCGCAGTGAAGTGAAAACCAGAATAGCAGCAGGTAACAGATGCTACTTTGCCGCATTACCCATGCTTAGGAGTTCGCTTCTATCACGAAAATCCAAAATCCTCATTTACAAAACAATTATAAGACCAGTGTTATGTATTGTGCCGAAACGTGGACAATGACTATAAATGAGGAGAGGATCATTAGCATTTGGGAGAGAAAGGTGCTACGTAAAATATATGGCCCAATATATGATCAAGAAAGTTGGCGCATTCGTACGAATGCAGAACTACAACACCTTTTAGAAGAGCCTGACACTGTCACTACCATTAAAATAAGAAGGCTGCGGTGGGCAGTGCACGTGGTCAGAATGGAAGAAGACAGCATGTAAGAGGATTTTTGATGGCAAGGCTGGAGCCAGACTGGCGGAGGGGGCGCCCCAGAAAGAGATGGGTGGACGGAGTTGAAGAAGACATGAAAAAGCTGGGTGTCAGAGGATGGAGACGGAAAGCCATGGATCGGATAGAATGGGAGGATATTGTGATGCAGGCCAAGGCCCTTCAAGGGCTGTAGAGCCGAGGAGTAAGTAAGTAAGTAATGTCCCCGTACCGTTCATCATAGAGGATGCTTTTTGACAGGGTCCATTGTTACCCCGTCCGCCCCCTGCTGAGTGGTGAGCGCGACTGACTGTCAATCCTAAGGGCCTGGGTTCGATTCCCGGCAGGGTCGGAGATTTTCTCCGCTCAGGAACTGGATCTTATGTTGTCCTATTCATCATCATTTCATCCCCATCGACACGCAAGTCGCCGAAGTGGCGTCAAATCAAAAGACTTGCACCCGGCGAACAGCCTACCCGACGGGAGGCCCTAGTCACACGACATTATATCGTTACCCTGGCACAAACAATCATCGCCTGCGAACTGTTCCTCCACTGTACGCAGCACAAAATGCTTTGGAATGTGTTCATAAACTTCCACATTCCAGCCACGGAAACCACCCTCAAACCGTAGCGGCACCTCCATCGTAATTCACTGTTGACTATGCAAATTATGGCACGTAACGTCGTCAAGATAGTCGCCAAATCCAAACTCTTCCACGGTTTGTCACAGGGTAGAGCGTAATTCATCGCTCAAACTTCTCCTGCCATGCATCCATTGTCCGGAGGCTTCGATCTCAACGCCGCCTCAAGCGTCCCTTAGCACTGGCTTATGAAGAGTTACTCGACCGGTGTACTCCATTCTACTCAACATCATGTGCACAGTCATCATGATAGTTTCTCTGCTGCTCGCACTTTGTAACTAACGATCGGTATCTTCTACATCTACATGGTTACTCTGCAATTCACACTTAAGTGCCTGTCAGAGGGTTCATCGAACCATTTTCATACTACCTCTCTACCATTCCACTTTCGAATGGCGCGTGGGAAAAAGGAACATCTAAATCTTTCCGTTCGAGCTCTGATTTCTCTTATTTTATTACGATGATCATTTCTCCCTACGTAGATGGCTGTCAACAAAATATTTTCGCATTTGGAAGAGAAATTTGGTGATTGAAATTTCGTCGAGGCCGCTACGGTCGCAGGTTCGAATCCTGCCTCGGGCATGGATGTGTGTGATGTCCTTAGGTTAGCTAGGTTTAAGTAGTTCTAAGTTCTAGGGGACTGATGACCTCAGAAGTTGAGTCCCATAGTCCTCAGAGCCATTTGAACCATTTTTTTGAAATTTCGTAAATAGATCTCACCGCATAGAAAACTGCCTTTCTTTCAGTGACTGCCACCCCAATTCGCCTATCATATGAGTGACACTCTCACCCCTATTGCGCGATAACACGAAACGAGCTGTCCTTCTTTGCACTTTTTCGATGTCCTTCGTCAATCCTACCTGGTAAGGATCCCATACCGCGCAGCAGTATTCCAGCAGAGGATGGACACGAGTAATGTAGACTGTCTCTTTAGTGGGTTTGTCGCCTCTTCTAAGTGTTCTGCCAACAAAGCGCAGTCTTTGTTTCGACTTGGTTCAAATTGGTTCAAATGGCTCTGAGCACTATGGGACTTAACATCTATGGTCATCAGTCCCTTAGAACTTAGAACTACTTAAACCTAACTAACCTAAGGACATTACACAACACCCAGTCATCACGAGGCAGAGAAAATCCCTGACCCCGCCGGGAATCGAACCCAGGAACCCGGGCGCGGGAAGCGAGAACGCTATCGCACGACCACGAGCTGCGGACTTGTTTCGACTTCCCCACAATATTATCTATGTGGTCTTCCCAATTTAATTTGCTCGTAATTGTAATTCCTAGGTATTTTGTCGAATTGACAGCCCTTAGATTTGTGCGATTTATCGTATACCCAAAATTTAGCGGATTTCTTTTAGTACCCACGTGGATAAACTCGCACTTTTCTTTGTTTAGTGCCAATTGCCACTTTTCGCACCATACAGAAATTCTCTCTAGATCATTTTGTAATTGGAATTGATCGTCTGATGATTTTACTAGACGGTAAATTACAGCGTCATCTGCAAACAGTCTAAGGGGGCTGCTAAGATTATCACCTATATGATTTATGTAAATCAGGAACTGCAGAGGGCCTATGACACTACCTTGCGGAACGCCAGATACCACTTCTGTTCTACTCGATGATTTACCGTCTATCACTACGAACTGTGACCTCTTTGAGAGGAAATCACGAATCGAGTCACACAACTGAGACGATAATCCATATGCATGCAATCTGTTTAATAGTCGCTTGTGAGGAACGGTATCAAAGGCCTTCTGGAAATCTAGGAATATGGAACCGATCTGAGATCCCTTGTCGACGGCACTCATTACTTCATGGGAATAAAGAGCTAGCTATGTTGCATAAGAACGATATTTTCTGAATCCGTGTTGGTTATGTATCAATAAGTCATTTTCTTCAAGGTGATTCATAGTGTTCGAGTACAGTACGTGCTCCAAAATCCTACTGCAAATTGAGGTCAGTGGCATTGATCTGTAATTCAATGGGTTACTCCCATTTCCTTCCTTGATTATTGGTGTGACCTGTGCTACATTCCACTCTTTACGAACAGACCTTTCGTCAAGTGAGCGGTTGTATATGAATGCTAAGAAAGGCGCTATTGTGTCTGCATACTCTGAAGGAACCTGATTGGTATACCATCTGGAACGGAAGACTTGCTTTTCTACAGTGATCTGAGTTATTCGCAAAACCTAAGATTTCTACTTTCATTTCACTCATGCTAACAGCTGTTCTGGTTTCGAATTCTGGAATATTTACTTCGGCTTCTTTCGTGAAGAAAATACTGAAAACTGTATTTAGTACGCTTTAGTGGCACCATCATCGGTAACATTTCCATCGCTATCGCGCAGTGACGATATTGACGGTTTTTTGCCACTGGTGTACTTTACATGCGACCAGCATCTCTTTGGGTTTTATGCCATATTTTGAGAGAATATTTCATTGTGGAAACTATTAAAAGCATCTCGCGTTGACGTCCGCACTAAATTTCGAGCTTCCGTGAAACTCAGCCAGTTTTGGGGATTTTGCGTTCTTCTTCCCCTCAATTAATGTTATTTCCTACAACACGCCTCGTCAACGCTCAGCGGTCCCTATCCGTAGGTACATTGCAGTCTGCCTAATCTTGGTTTAACTGCAGTTCTACCGTTGCATTTCCACTTTACAGTGAAATCGCGAGCAGTCAACATGGGCAACTTTAGAAGGGTAGAAATGTCCCTGATGGATTGATTACTCAGGTGACATGCAATGGCTACTAGTGCACGCTGGAAGACACTGAACTCTCCTAGCCGACAAATTCTGCTGTTATTACTTCTCTCCGACATCACAATAATGACCGCCTCCTCTTATACTGACGGGTCCGCTTCTAATGACGTCTAAGGGTCAAATCCAAATTAGATAGGGTGTCCCGATACTTTTTATCACACAGTGTACATCCTTTTTGTTGTTGTTGTTGTTGTCTTTAGTCCAGAGACTGGTCTGATGCAGCTCTCCATGCTACTCTATCCTGTGCATGCTTCTTCACCTCCAAGTACCTACTGCAACCTACATCCTCCTGAATCTGCTTAGTGTATTCATCTCTTGGTGTCCCTCTACGATTTTTACCCTCCACGCTTTCCTCCAATACTAAATTGGTGATCCCTTGATGCCTCAGAACTACCAACCGACCCCTTCTTCTAGTCAAGTTGTGTCGGTACTTCGTTACGTGATCTACCCATCTAATCTTCAGTATTCTTCTGTTGCACTACATTGCGAAAGTTTCTGTTCTCTTCTTGTCTAAACTATTATCGTCCGTGTTTCACTTCCCTGCATGGCTACACATGGCTACACTCCATACAAATACAAGGCCGTTTTGGTTGATGTTACAAGGCCAGATCAGTCAATCATCCAGGCTGTTGCCTCTGCAACTACTGAAAAGGCTGCTGCCCCTTTTCAGGAACCACACGTTTGTCTGTTCTCTCAACAGGTATCCCTCCGTTGTGGTTGCACTTAGGGTTTGTATCGCTGAGGCACGCAAGCCACCCCACCAACGGCCCTTCTAAAATATTAATTCCAAATAAAGAGCTTCGATAGTGAATTCCAAACGTTTGTTGAGTGATGGGAGGAGAGCGGCAAGTGAGAAGAAAATCTTATTATTAACCATTTTGTGAAAATCCGTTGCAAGCAAATAACGTACGAGCCGCCACGCAGGAACACATCCCGTGGGATGGAGTACCCGGAAGTGCTACGCAGATGCGGCTGAAGTGCAAAACAATGGTAATACAATAAGCAGCTGGCTTTTTTCTTATTTTTTTTAAACCGGATTGATACTACCGTTGATTTGTGTTCTTTATGCATTGACCAGATTATCATTGCGCCAGGCCTTTGCTGATCTAACTGAACTACTGAAAGTCAGGCAGGGGTTTAATAATACAAGGCGCATTGCCTGTAGCTTTTATCAAGAATATAGTTGACATTGCTTTCTGCAGACATGAAGCGTAATGTTCCTAACGTAGTCAGATACGTATTCTAGTATCCGGGTCCCGAAATTTGTGCTGTTTTATCAGTATTCTCAGGGAATTTTCGTCTTACATCCTTATTGCTGCTGGTTCACCCCAGATAAACTTTCATTTTTACTATAAGCTTGGAAACTGAAGAGTGAAGTTACTTTCAGGTTAACTCAGTTTTTCATACACCAAATGAACCGCTACACCCTCATTATTTCATCTCATTCTCATCGACACGCAAATCGCCGAACTACCCGAGATGGCGTCTTGCTGTCAGTGACGTCATGCCATTATATCATTTCATTAAATCGATGTGGCCCGGTACCCACCGGAAACATTTCGATTTATGGAGGTCTTTCGATATCGTAAGACGTCTTAGGATTTATTTTTAAATATGTTGCTGCAAGGTCATCAACTTTGGCGATTTATTTCTCTGGCATGTTAGGCAATTTCAAGTTTTTCTCCTTACTTATATTTATACATCTACATTTACGTATATACTCCGCAATCCACCGTACGATGCGTGGTGGAGGGTACTCTACACCAACGCTATAGTGCGAGCCACGAACGATGGCGCTTTGCACAGGTCAAGACAAGGACGGGGATAGCAGTGTTGCCAGTTCCAAGCGGCAGTTGTGGTATGCGGCTAAATATGCTTTGCTCTTGAGGAATGCGCATATCCTGCAAATTATGTCGCTCGCTCGCTTGGCAGAATTTGCCTTTCATCAGCGCCGTCAACCATGATAAATCACACCAAATGTAGTACAAAATCATTAAATAACTCTTTACGATTGCGTACATGCTCACATTCCAGACAACATTCACAGCAGAGCGCTCAGAACACTGCTGAACGCTCATTGGCCGTCGGAGAACTCGTGACGTAGGTGCGCAAAACTAGCCTCAACTCGACCGCCATCGTTCGTGACTGCAACTACAGTCATTTCGTTTCCTATTCCACTCTGAGATAGAACGCGGGAAACGCAACTGTCTGTGTGCTTCCATACGATCCCTAATTTCTTGTATCTTATCTTCGTGGTCCTTACGTGCGCTGTAAGTTGGCAGCAGTGGAATTGTTCGGCAGTCAGCTTCAAATGCCGGTTCTCTAAATTTTCTCATAAGCGTTCCTCGAAAAGGACGCCGCCATCCCTCCAGGGATCCCCACTCGAGTTCCCGAACCATCTCCGCAACACTTGCGTGTTGTTCGAACTTACCGGTAACAAATCTAGCAGCCCGCTTCTGAATTGCTTTGACGTCTGCCCTCAATCGACCTGGTGCGGTTCCCAAACACTCGCGCAGCACTCAAGAATAGGTCGCACTAGCTTCCTTTACAGATGAACAACACTTTCCCACAGTTCTCGAAATAAACTGAAGTCGACCATTCACCATCCTTACTACAATCCTCACATGCTCTTTCCATTTCATATCGCTTTGCAACATTACGCCCAAATATTTAAATCATGTGACCGTGTCAAGTTGCACGTTACTAAAATTACGTTCGAACATTGTGGGTTTGTTTTTCCCACTCACCTGCATTAACTTAAATTTTCCTAATTTTAGAGTTAGCTCCCATTCATCACACCAACTAGAAATTTTGTCTACGTCATTTTGTCTCCTCCTACAGCTACTTTATTTCGACACCTTCCCGTACACCACAGCATCATCAGCAAACAACCGCAGATTGCTGCTTCCCTGTCTGCTAGATTATTTTGTAAATATAAAATAACTACGGTTCTGTCACACTTCTCTGGTGCACTCCTGACGATGTCCTTGTCATTAATGAACACTCGCCATCGAGGACAGCGTACTGGACTGTTACTTAAGAAGTTTGCTAGCTACTAACATATCTGGGAACCTGTTCCCTATACTCGTATCTTCGTTAACAGTCTGCAATGGGACACCGTGTCAAATCCTTTTCTGGAATCTAGGAATATGAAATCTGGCTGTTGCCCTCCATCCAGAATGTCATGTGAGAAAGGGCAAGCTGAGCTTCGCACGAGCTATGTTGTCTATAACCGTCCTGATTCGTCGACAGAAGATTTTCCTTCTCACGGAAACTTATATTCGAACTGAGAATATTTGCAAGAATTGTGTAGCAAGGAAACTAGGGCTCATTTTGTTCTTTGTAGTGGCGAAGGTTCAGTAGACGTCTTAGAATGTCATGTGCTAGACAGTTTAACGTTTTCCTTGAACTGTTATTGTAAGGGATAACAGAATTTCCATGGAATCGGTACGTAACAGGACTCTGTCGATTTTTAACTGTGTTGCATATAGTATGGCCTGAAAGATAGCGAACAACTGAGCTGTGAGCACCGAAATTTCTACAGGTATCAGGAATGATCGGCCATAACCACACACTTCATCGTAGAATGTATCTCCCGCTGAGATGCCTGTTACCTTCGTTACATCTGTAAGCACTTTTGTGTCAGGCATTACAGAAACAGTTTAGACGGGGTTGAGACCTATAAATCACTCGTAGATACCGTCGCTTTACTAACTCGAAAATCTACCTATACTTATTAAAGTCCCCCGCTGTATGCGAAGGCTAATCTCAGGAACGCTGTAGCTTTACGTCTGTCATGATTATACGCTCTACGAATTTTCTTCAGATGTTCATAGAAGGCAATTCCGTACTGACAGCCGATTTCAACTGGCTATTCTCTTGTATATTCTCCTGTATCTATTTGGATGTAATTTGACAAACTGCTTTATGTAGCAGATATTCAAGTAATATAACGTAACTTAATATTTATACAATTGTTTTATCTGCACACGATTTGTAATAACGCTTTTTACGTCAGTATGCGTGATTGGCTGTTACAGACGAAATGCGAAAAGCGGTGAGCAGAGCATCCATAGCCCCTCTACCCTAAGCAAAAATGTTCAAATGTGTGTGAAATCTTATGGGACTTAACTGCTAAGGTCATCAGTCCATAAGCTTACACACTACTTAACCTAAATTACCCTAAGGACAAACACACACCCGCGCCCGAGGGAGGACGCGAACCTCGATCGGGACCAGCCTCACAGTCCATGACTGCAGCGCCTTAGACCCCTCTACCCTAAGCATCTAGCATATCTGCTCCGTTCCCCGCAACCACCTACCATCATGGGTATAAGTTATTTAAATTTTGTATGGACAACCATCAAACGTAGAACGGAATGACGACAGTGAGCATTTCTGTTGGACCAACCCTGATTTCCCACTTATCGCGAGCAGTCGCCTGACCATTTGGCTATCCGTGCACGACTCAGTACAACACCCAAATTTCCATACGTCTTCAGCCATTCCATTCTACAACTGACGATTGTCGATATTCACAACGGCGAATACATTTAAAGTATTTCATAATGGCTGTAGTCGCCGCAGAGACTGTTCCTTTGGACATGCATGCATGTACAAAGATACATTGCATTGTAATTAGGAATAATACAGACACTGCAATAGCGTGTTTTACCTTTGGTCATATTTTATGTATCTGACATTAACTGTTATCAGATTTCCCTCTATATTGTACTTAAATTTCAATGCATATGGTCTTAAGACGGGCGCTATTTGGCCGAAACTGGTTTCCATTTTTAATAAATATTGTATTGCGATCAAAACTGCTTTAATTTTAAAATGTTCCATTGAGATTACTGTCTTAACTAGATAAAAATTTAAAAAAAGTGCTATTGTAGAGATTTTGATGTACTTGCACTAATAAAGAGACTCATTCACAAGGAAGGTTTGTATAATTATAATAATGACGAGTATGTAATACATGTATTGTTATCTGTTTAATTGGCATTTGGAAGGACGTCTAGTGGCAATGATGGAAGCTACGGAGCGATCAGCTACCAGAGCGGGCGGTATCTCGTGGAAAAAGCAGTAAAAAGCTGGCGCGGTCGGCGCGTTTGCTTGCCTTGCTGCGGACACGTGTTCGATTCCTTGCTAGGTTGGAGTTTTTCTCCACTCTGGGACTGGGTGTTTTGTTTTCACCATCATCGACCCACAAGTCGCCCCGTATGGCGTCGACTGAAAAGACGTGCAACTCGGCGACCGAGCTTAACCAGATGCGGACTCCCGACCTTCAATGCTGTACGATAATTTCGCCGTATCTTGTGGTTTCCTAAAACCGGGCAAAAGAGCCATACAAAAATTGGTCATTGTACGGTAATAAGGATCGACCCCGAGCCACAGGCTGAGCAGTCTCGTGCGCTGTCATCTATGCTATGAGAACAGCTTGACACATTTTTATTTGGCGGGCCTCTTCAATCTGCGCATACAACGATCTGATTGGCAACTCTCTTCTGATCGCCTTGTATATCTACAAATATTATAAGTTAAAGTTCCCTGCCCGGTTTTGTTGTCTGTATTCGTATGTGAAGGCTAATCTCAGGAGCTACTGTAGCGATTTTGATGCGCTTTTGAGTAATAGATTGACTCACGAGCGAGGTTTGTGTATGTAATTTATTACTGCCAAGACAGACACGTGTTTCGGCTGTAGATACTCAGTGCAACCTGTGCGAAACCATGGCGGGTCGTCAGTCATATGATGAATAATGAACACGAGGTGGAATATCAGTTGATTGGCAACACATTTCTTTGGTAGACATAATACTAACGTTGGACCGGCAAGAATCCCACGACCTAACTATGCAGTACGGTGTTGACAACGGTAGTTTGCGATTTTCTTGCGATTCTGCACAAGGTGTAGTAATCTGTGTATTTTGAATTGAAAAGAATGATGATGTTCCTCTCAACATTTCGGTCTCGAGTTCTCTGCTTGGCCTCCTTTGTACTATCCCAGAATTTTCTCAACACTTCATAGGCCGCCATTCGACTTTGTTACAATCGATTTCGTGTGTTCGCCTATTAAAATTATTATATGTAATCGACGTGACAGAGTGAGGCATTAAACAACTAACGCTGTATTCAAACACTGCAGAAATGTTTCTCCCATCCGTTCGCGTTTTCTTACAATTGTTAAACATTTTAAGCAACTGCCATGCCTCACGGCAAACAGAAATGAAGTATCAAGTCATCTCGAATCCTTCTACAGTTGGTCGACAACGAAACTTTCCCGTACAGTGTACACAACTGTGTCAAAGCAATATGAGAGAACCAGGACGGCTCTTTCACGCTACCCTGGGACACTCCTGTCGTTTGCAGTGTCTGACGAACCTCTCCGTGAAGGATACAACAGCTCGCGGTCTTGTTATTGGGGTTGCTGACCCTCGATCAGCCCCCCCCCCCCTCCCCTTCCCCGGGTTTCAGTACCTTGTCTGGTTGGGACTTCCATTCGCTCTTGACTGTGTATGTGTTTGTGTGGGAGTGCGTGCGTACGTGCACGTGTGTGTGTCTTCATCATCATCTCATCACCATCGACGCGCAAGTCGCCTGAAGTTGAGTCTAATAAAAAGACTTGGACCAGACGACCGAATTCGCCACAATGGGATTCCCGGCCAAATGCGACATACGCGACTACTTCATTGTATCACTCTTAAAAGTCTCCGATCCAGCCATATAACTGACATTCTATTCCGTATGCCCGGTCTCCGGACTTTTGTTAAGTCTACAGCGGTTTCCGGAAATCTATGAGTATAGAATTTTTCTGTTGCTCTGAATTTATAGTTCTCAGGTCACAGTGTATAGAAAAAGCATATCAAAAGATGGTTTAGTAATGTTTGTGATATTTGTCATAAAAACAATATCAAAGAAGTTACAAAATAACGAAGTATTACACAGTATCTACCAATGGAAAATGCTCCTATCGGAGCACAAAAAAGGCGAATACGTTCCTCTTTGAAAGATTCTGACGGAAAAGAGGCGAACCAACTGCCTGAAACTTCATTCCGCCTTCCTCACCAAAAATTTTGGCATGCCATCATATTCGCGCTGTTTTAACACCGATCATTCTAAATCCTTTTACCCAGTCGCTCTTTGTAATTAAGCCTCAATAGTCGGCACCTCTCTCATAATGCCACTGTCTATATATCTCTCTCCTGCTGTCTCCTTTTTCTCCTTGTATAACCCACTGTCACTTCTCGTCACACACTTACACTGTCTCCATTTGTGTTTCTTTCCCACTGTCACTGTCTCCAGCGTACTTCGGCAGCTCACAATTCGAGGGTCCAATTAATTTTCCTCCTACACCAAGTGTTTAAAATGTAGGTCTAAAATGCGCCCTCCCCTATACCTACGTGTAAACGTTTGCCGATCTGCGAGAATCGAGCCCCCCCCCCCCTCCCCCCCTCCACCGCACCAAAGCCAACGTGTGGCCTCCATTCATCTGTATTTTTCATTTCTACAGTCTCACCTCTCTTTTACCCACACTGCTTTTATTTACACTGTCATTGTCCCTCTGCTATTGCCTTTCAGCACAAAAAAGCGCGAATATGTGCGCATCATCGCATGCCAAAATTTTTGATGAGGAAGGCGGGTTGAGCAGTGATGCAGCTGATTCCTCACTTTTCTGTCAGTCTTTTAAAGAGCAACAAATTCGTCTTTTTGTGCTGCGATAGGAGCTTTTTTCCACTGGTTCCATTCTCTTGCTTCCTACACCAGGGTGCACTGCTTATACTCCTATAAGACTAATTTTGTAAACCACTAAACTACTGACAGTTTCTTTATATACTTCGACACATTTATGTACTTTGTCCTATACAAACAAATAAGTATGAATAATATGAGATTAACACAAGTCGTTTGCTTTACTTTTTTTCTGGATAGTTCGCTCACCGCTCACAATCGGTCGAAAACGCCCGACTTATGATTTGCGTCACAAGTGTGCAAAAATATTATTCGAATTATTTGAGTGAATTTGACAATCATTTTAAGTTCGTTTCAGGCATGTTAAGACTATTTTAGCCCATGCTTTGTCACTACTGTAGCACTTTGGGCATACTTGTACAGGCAGGAAGTGCCCATTACACGCTGAGGTGACAAAATTTACGATAAGGGGATAGCGATATGCACATACATAGATAGCGGCAGATAGGAGTACACAAGGTATAAAAGGGCACTGCATTGGCGGAGCTGTCATTTGTAGTCGGGTGATTAACGTGAGAACGTTTACGATGTGATTATGGCCGCACGACCGAAATTAACGGACTTTGATCGCAGAATCGTAGTTGCAGCTAGGCGCATGGGACATTCCATTCCATTTCTCTGGCTCTGAGCATTATGCGACTTAACTTCTGAGGTCATCAGTCGCCTAGAACTTAGAACTAATTAAACCTAACTAACCTAAGGACATCACACACATCCATGCCCGAGGCAGGATTCGAACCTGCGACCGTAGCGGTGGCTCGGCTCCAGACTGTAGTGCCTAGAACCGCACGGCCACTTCGGCCGGCATTCCATTTCTGAAATCGTTGTTGTTGTTGTTGTGGTCTTCAGTCCTGAAACTGGTTTGATGCAGCTCTCCATGCAACCCCATCCTGTGCAAGCTTCTTCATCTCCCAGTACTTGCTGCAACCTACATCCTTCTGAATCTTCTACGTGTATTCATCTCTTCGTCCCCCTCTACGATCTTTACCCTCCACGCTGCCCTCCAATACTAAATTGGTGATCCCTTGATGCCTCAGAACATGTCCTACCAACCGATCCCTGCTTCTAGTCAACTTGTGCCACAAACTCCTCTTCTCCCCAACTCTATTCAGTACCTCCTCATTAGTTATGTGACCTACCCATCTAATCTTCAGCATTCTTTTGTAGCACCACATTTAGAAAGCTTCTATTCTCTTCTTGTCCAAACTATTTATCGTCCATGTTTCACTTCCATACATGGCTACACTCCATACAAATACTTTCAGAAACGACTTCCTGACACTTAAATCTATACTCGATGTTAACAAATTTCTCTTCTTCAGAAACGCTTTCCTTGCCATTGCCGGTCTACATTTTATATCCTCTCTACTTCGACCATCATCAGTTATTTTGCTCCCCAAATAGCATAACTCCTTTACTACTTTAAGTGTCTCATTTCCTAATCTAATTCCCTCAGCATCACCCGACTTAATTCGACTACATTCCATTATCCTCGTTTTGCTTTTGTTGATGTTCATCTTATATCCTCCTTTCAAGACGCTGTCCATTCCATTGAACTGCTCTTCCAAGTCCTTTGCTGTCTGTGACAAAATTACAATTTCAACCGTTAGGCAACTCAATATTCCGAGGTACAAAGTATCAAGAACATGCTGACAAGACCAAATTTCAGGCATTACGTCTCACCACGGACAACGCAATGGCCGACGGCCTTCGTTTTACGACTGCGAGCAGCGGCGTTTGCGTAGAGTTGTCAGTGCTAACAGATAAGCAACACCGCGGGAAACAGCCGCAGAAATTAAGATGGGACGTCCGACGAAGGTATCCCTTACTACAGTGCGGCGAAATCTGGCGTTAATGGGCTATGGCAGCAGACGACCGGCGCGAGTGCCTTTGCTAACAGCACAACACCTGCAGCGATTCTGCTGCGCTCGTGTCCGTATCAGTTGAACCCTAGACGACTAGAAACCTTGGCCTGGTCAAATGAGTCCCGATTCCGGCTGGAAAGGGTTGATGGTAGGGTGCGAGTGTATCGCAGACCCCTCGAAGCCGTGGGCGCAAGTTGTGAACAAGGTATTGTGCAAGCTGGTGTGGACTGTTTTTACATGGAGTGGATTGGGTCCTCCGGTCAAACTGAACCGATTACTGAAACGGTTATGTTCGCCTATTTGGAGAGCGTCCACAGCCATTCGTAGACTTCACGTTCCCAAACAACGATGAAATTTCTATCGATGACAATGCGCCATGTAACTAGGCTACAAGCAGTTCCACCTTGGTTTGAAGAACATGATTTGGAGACCCAGATCGCCCTACGTGAATCCCATCGAACATTTATGGGATGTAATCGAGAGATCAGTTCGTGCACAAAATCCTGCACCGGTAACACTTTCATGATTATGGACGGCTGTAGAGGCAGCATGGCTCCATATTTCTGCAGGGGACTTCCGTCGACTTGTTGAGTCTATACCACGGCGAGCTGCTGCACTACGCTGAGAAAAAGGAGATCCGACACGATACTAGGAGGTGTCCCCGGGCTTCTGTCAGGTCAGCATATAGGCACAGTACGTCATAATTATTGGTGAAAAATGTTGACTAAAAACATAGTTTGGTGACCTTAGAATCCTTGGCAGTGTTCACTACGTCAGTTAAAACTACATTTACGCTTCAAACTGGATGAGACGTGCATACACTCCTGGAAATGGAAAAAAGAACACATTGACACCGGTGTGTCAGACCCACCATACTTGCTCCGGACACTGCGAGAGGGCTGTACAAGCAATGATCACACACACGGCACAGCGGACACACCAGGAACCGCGGTGTTGGCCGTCGAATGGCGCTAGCTGCGCAGCATTTGTGCACCGCCGCCGTCGGTGTCAGCCAGTTTGCCGTGGCATACGGAGCTCCATCGCAGTCTTTAACACTGGTAGCATGCGGCGACAGCGTGGACGTGAACCGTATGTGCAGTTGACGGACTTTGAGCGAGGGCGTATAGTGGGCATGCGGGAGGCCGGGTGGACGTACCGCCGAATTGCTCAACACGTGGGGCGTGAGGTCTCCACAGTACCTCGATGTTGTCGCCAGTGGTCGGCGGAAGGTGCACGTGCCCGTCGACCTGGGACCGGACCGCAGCGACGCACGGATGCACGCCAAGACCGTAGGATCCTACGCAGTGCCGTAGGGGACCGCACCGCCACTTCCCAGCAAATTAGGGACACTGTTGCTCCTGGGGTATCGGCGAGGACCATTCGCAACCGTCTCCATGAAGCTGGGCTACGGTCCCGCACACCGTTAGGCCGTCTTCCGCTCACGCCCCAACATCGTACAGCCCGCCTCCAGTGGTGTTGCGACAGGCGTGAATGGAGGGACGAATGGAGACGTGTCGTCTTCAGCGATGAGAGTCGCTTCTGCCTTGGTGCCAATGATGGTCGTATGCGTGTTTGGCGCCGTGCAGGTGAGCGCCACAATCAGGACTGCATACGACCGAGGCACACAGGGCCAACACCCGGCATCATGGTGTGGGGAGCGATCTCCTACACTGGCCGTACACCACTGGTGATCGTCGAGGGGACACTGAATAGTGCACGGTACATCCAAACCGTCATCGAACCCATCGTTCTACCATTCCTAGACCGGCAAGGGAACTTGCTTTTCCAACAGGGCAATGCACGTCCGCATGTATCCCGTGCCACCCAACGTGCTCTAGAAGGTGTAAGTCAACTACCCTGGCCAGCAAGATCTCCGGATCTGTCCCCCATTGAGCATGTTTGGGACTGGATGAAGCGTCGTCTCACGCGGTCTGCACGTCCAGCACGAACGCTGGTCCAACTGAGGCGCCAGGTGGAAATGACATGGCAAGCCGTTTCACAGGACTACATCCAGCATCTCTACGATCGTCTCCATGGGAGAATAGCAGCCTGCATTGCTGCGAAAGGTGGATATACACTGTACTAGTGCCGACATTGTGCATGCTCTGTTGCCTGTGTCTATGTGCCTGTGGTTCTGTCAGTGTGATCATGTGATGTATCTGACCCCAGGAATGTGTCAATAAAGTTTCCCCTTCCTGGGACAATGAATTCACGGTGTTCTTATTTCAATTTCCAGGAGTGTATTTTATGTGCGTAAATTCGATAACTTTGAACCTAGATCTCGGTAACTGGTGATGATACCGAAAAAAGTTTGAAAGTTGTCTGAGAACATCATCTTAAGAACATGTTGTAAAAGATTCGAATAGAAATTATAGAACTGGTCATCCCCACAACTGGTATTTTTCATGGACAAATATCATTGTTTTTCGGAGTCCTCTCAAAACAGCGCATGAAAAAATGATGGCGTTATAAGCTGCCTGATGCCTAAACCAGACCAAACTAAAGACGATAGAACCAACCGAATTGGGCCGGCCGGAGTGGCCGAGCGGTCTAGGCGCTACAGTCTGGAACCGCGCGACCGCTACGTCGCAGGTTCGAATCCTGCCTCGCGCATGGATGCGTGTGATGTCCTTAGCTTAGTTAGATTTAAGTAGTTCTGAGTTCTAGGGACTGATGACCTCAGCAGTTAAGTCCCATAGTGCTCAGTGCCGTTTTTCAACCGAATTCCTAAGTTTCCCTGGTCTGGAGGAAACGTCTAATATTTAAATTTTGACCCTGCACTGTGGGATAGCTACGTTCGTGCACAGACTAATGACAGCTAACGACAATAATACAATTGTCAACTAGGCCTCGGATGTTGTTCTAAACTACAGAGGTCAGTTTCACCTCAATTTTATTTCGCCTACTGCCTCACTAGTAAACATGTGGACGCGAATTCCAAGGTTTGATTTTTACAGGAAGTGCAGTAAAGATGAATCCATAGCTTTCTTAGAGGCTATATTTTTGTATTACAATGTATGCGATGTATTGTTTCTTAACCAGAAAAGAGGAAGAAGAAACAGCCATCCATTTCTGCCGGGTTTAAAGCCGTAACCATGGGTAGAAGAAACCGATATGCTAACCAGTAGGCACCAGCTTCAGCAATAACGCGCGCGCGCGCGTGTGTGTGTGTGTGTGTGTGTGTGTGTGTGTGTGTGTATGTGTGTGTGAGTGCGTGTGTGTTTAGGGGCGCTCAACGACGGGGTTATCAGCGCCCACCCGAAGATTAGCAGAAATAAATTCGATTAAAATGTCGAATAATGCAATAAAAGAAATAAAAATCAACCTGAGTTAAAATCGTTTGCATACTTTAGTAATAACAATAACAACGCAACGAAAAAAAAAGTTCAAATGTGTGTGAAATCTTACGGGACTTAACTGCTAAGGTCATCAGTCCCTAAGCTTACACACTACTTAACCTAAATTATCCTAAGGTCAAACACACACACCCATGTCCGAGGGACGACTCTAACCTCCGCCGGGTCCAGCCGCACAGTCCACGACTGCAACCTTAGACCGCTCGCAACGAGAAGTTGCTAGAAATTAGTACTGTCGGAAATGAAAGATTTTGAGATGAAAGCTAAAGTAAATACTCAAGAAAGTGGAAAAACGTATTGTAGTTTTTGTTTTTATGTACGAGGTGCACCCGAATTCAACCGATGGAATTTCGGAGGCTGTCCGGGGGTATTTTAAAAGTATTTTGGCATAAGTCACCCGTGGTATCCAGTGGCTCGTTAGTTCATACTTTATCTTTGTTTCTGTATTACATTAAAAATATCTGCACAAGAATGCAATTTTCAAAGTCTGTGCTGTGCGTCTTGTTTGGAAACAAATTCACGGTACTCGATGTGGGCAATAATAACACTTAATTTACTCTTCGCCCTCAAACTTGTAGACAGTTCTGCTACGTTGTCTCGCGGTTTTGCCGGTAATTTAAGTGAGACACCACAAGTTGCCTGACATGTAGCCTACCTCACGTACAGGTTCACACAACAATAGAAGACAGGGTATGCTCAGTTTTTCTGCAGCGACGACAATCACGTTACAGTACTTTTGTATCTCAGGATTGTTCCATTACTCTGTTATTTTGTGTTGTACATTTTAGTGATTTCACATTACAAGCATTTTCACCGTCGTGAAGGTATTTTCACAGAAATAAAGGTGTCTCGGATGACGAACCAAATGAATAATGACTACATTATTACCCTGTACGGTACCGTAGACCACACTGTGTGGAAGACCACGGGTCCCTTATGCTGAAACACTCAGAAATGAACCCTGAACAACTTCTGGTGACGTACGAGTTCATTATGTAAAACACTTTTAATAGCGCTGTAGTTTTTTGATTTCGTGTAGGAAACAATCTTCTACTAAACTTCGCTACTGGTTTCATGGCCAGAAAAGAAATGCTCACCATGATGTAGGTAAGCAGCTAACAGCATAACACAATTTCCCGAACTTTTCTGGACTCCCATCCAAACTTTGCTACTCCTCGCCTCAGTTTCGCAATTTCCGCTCCCTTAGCGGTTCGCTGCAGTTGGAGTCAGAAATGATGGCGGGCGTGTTTAGACTCGTTATGCGCACCTACGTCAGACATCCTCCGACGGACGCAGTATCCTGTGTGCTCTGCTGTGAATGTAGCAGCCAGAGTGAGCATCAAACGTGATCGAAGCGAGCTATTTAGTGAATTTTTATTCCATCTGTTGCAAGTTGTTATATCTGGTGATGGTAAGCGACAAATTCTACATAATAATTTGTAGGATACACACTTTCCTCAAACGAAAACATGTGTATGCGTGCACCGCTGCTGTCGCTAGGAACTGGACCGTCCGTG
The DNA here is from genome assembly GCF_021461395.2 of Schistocerca americana. Lineage (NCBI taxonomy): Eukaryota > Metazoa > Arthropoda > Insecta > Orthoptera > Acrididae > Schistocerca > Schistocerca americana. The sequence goes on from NC_060126.1 coordinate 254,387,743, forward strand.
TCTTGACCTGCGCGAAACACCATCGTTTGTCATCGACTATAGTTAACCCGTATGGTGCAACTAACCATGCGGTTCAACTGCATAACCTCCTTGGTGCACTTCACTATGGTGGCCACAACTACAGACTAGTGGTTCCATTACGTTCAATTCCTAGTCAACATTATCATCGAGAGCAACCAGTTGACATTCATTGGCGAATAACAGCGTCATCTACAGTTTTTCCATGTGTTATGATCTTCAACTAAACATATAATTTCTAATAGTAACTACCCACAGTACAAACTTGGTACAGAATGTAATTTAACAGTACCAAACAAAAATCAGTCAATCATTCTATCCTGCCGTCCTTTAGGTCGTCATCTTGCTCTCTCCTCATCTCTTTGGATCTGGCAGAGAGCTTTCTTGGTTCATCTACCATCATCCATTAATCTGGCTTCATGTCCCTACAACTTCCATTTCGTCTACATAAAAATCATAACCACTTCACTTTGGTGTTGTGTACCCTGATTAGTTTTCCAGTCTCTCACACTGGTTTCCAACGTGTATCTCTCCATTTCTCAATGAGCAGCTCACATTGTTTTAATGGTTTTTGCATAAAAAATCTCACTATCATTAGTCAAAGCAGGTAACATACCCAAAAAAATTGTGTTCCTCATAATTGTCCAATTTCAGTGTCAAAAATGTGTGGTATTCAGTCAGCCTCACAGGTACAATCCAGAGGTTACGTACATAAATTTGCAGCAATGACAGTCACTCTACAACGATTTAGAGTCATGATGATGTATCTATAAAATTCATGTTTTGAGATGAAGGCAAAAGAAATTTTGCAACACTAGAAACACTGTCACTACCACCACAAAATTTAAGTTGTGATAATCATAATACCTCATGCTTACAGTCATTCAACAATTTTCCAGCTTTAACATTAAGACCGTGGTGAAACAGATATGTCGAAATGGCCAATTTTTTAGAAGTGTCATTATGGCTCTCAATCACCACAGCCTAAGTGGTAGCAAGTGAAAGATCTGCACAGTAATCAGACAGGTCTACATTTTTCAGTGGTTAATTATTTTATAGACAAACATGGAATCATAGCACAAACAACAAAAAATTGACTACCATATTGATTGGCTTGACGGGTGTGTACTTTCCCTGTTTAGTAACAAGAAGACAAGAAAAGATGCTCTTTGAGTCTAAAGGACTTGGATAAAAAGGAAAGTAGCAGCAAGTTTTCAAATGGCGAGAAGTTAGCAGATAAATGAATGAGATTTTCACTCTGCAGCGGAGAGCTTCTGTTAAGTTTGGAAGGTAGGAGAAGAGTTACTGGCAGAAGTAAAGCTGTGAGGACAGGCCGTGAGTCATGCTTGGGTAGCTCAGTTGGTAGAGCACTTGCCCGCACTTGGTAGTGCCAAAAATATTTTTTCAAAAAAGGAGCAAGAGAAATTAATTAACTATAGGAACTCAATGAATACACTTTTGAAAAACTGCAGAAATGTCAAGATCTACAGTCATTAAAACCTGAAATAACAAAAGCATCACCTCCCTTAAAAAAGGGAGAAGTGGAATACTGACATATTGAAATGGAGGTTATAATTATGAGTTTTCTAACTTCTGTTCACCAGGACAGGGATCAGATTGTTTAAAATCACACAAAAGTGTGCACAAACATTTCTTCATCTTTGTTCTGATGAAAAATAGAAGCATGAAGGCAAAATACTAGTGTTTTCTGTGTGCAGTTGTTAAATGAAATAGACTCACTTTATGTATTTATTTAGAAATTTTTCCTTGTAAGAGATAAATGGGACAAATAAGATGAATGTAAGTGTTTAGGTGACGCTAGTGCTAAATAAATCTTGCGCTAAATCTTCCTCTGTATTAGCTTCTGACAAAATCATTTTATCCCTTTTGTAAGAAATGTTATGCATGGTGGTGCAGTTGACCTTTTTTTGCAGCAGAACAGTCTGTAGTGAAGGAGGAAGTAGATTGCTTGCTATGTGGGGAGAGCACGTGGAGAGAGCTGTCAGTGCATCAGACCATTCAAATAAGTGGGTCACAGGGCTGTCTCAAGACTGCGGTGTCACTACCGTTAAGCAGCCTCTACAGCTGACAGGTCTGCAAAATTTGGTCACTCTGTCCTCTTGTTAGTGAAACTTTCTTTCTTTCATATTTGCTCATTTCATTATCAAATAATAAACAAAAGTGTATTGATGTTATTATTTATAGATGTCTATTATTACTTCCTGACCAAAAAATTAAGTTGTATTTTTATGTCCCTTATGATCTAATGTGCTAAGAGTTTTATTTAATGAATGATAAACTATTCAAAAACAGAACTTACAGGACATATTGATTATTCTATGGTAAGGCTATTAACTTACTGATCCCATTCTTTCATCATTTATTGTGTTCCACAAATCGCATACTGATAGATTACTTTCAGGATGTGGGATTAACAAAAGAGAAGCAACTGTTAAAAAATAAATCTAAGTGCTGTGTTACCAATACACAACCACTGTTTACTGCTACACATTATTTCTGCTTTCACTGGCTAAATTTAACACAATAAGATTAGCAGAAAAGCTGCTACCAGTGCTTCGAGATAAGCTGTTGCTCTCTCTTGTATACCTAATAACTGCTCTTTCCCTATTACATCTTGGTTAACATTTGTATGACTTCACTGTTAATGAACAAATTATGACAGCCATTTACATTGGTGACAGCAGAAACATGATAGCAATGAACATTGTTACTTGTCATGAAACGAACAAGAATCATCAATCATCATACCTATACAATCAAATAATTTTTGAGTGGTTAATAACAAGTGCACTTCTAAATTTTTTAAGTTGTTTACGCTCCTAATTTTTTTTGTCCCTTTATAGACCAGTTCCATATATTTCTTGATAGCTCAATGCTAGACATTTTAATCATATTTATTTTTGCTGCTAACTGAGATTTTATCTCACAAATATTTCATTTGGATGGAAATACTAAACAAGTGCTGTAATGCAAAACCTCACTGTACATGAGTAAAAATCCACAGTTTTGTGCACTTGAACATAAATTATAAAAGGCTTAAATTGCTCCTTTCATTCCATGAAGGAGCAAAATAAGACAAGGAGAAGGGGAAATGATAAGAAATACATTTTTACACTTATGCTTAAAAACTTTCATGCTATTTATAAGATCACATTTTTTCTTATATTGAAATATTGGAATTATGTGCCAGTGAAAGAATGATGAGGGCACATTGTGGCATTTAAACTCATGAGGATGCGTTGTGTACTGGCATCTTCAGTTTCAACTATCATATTGTTACAAGTAAAGGAATATTGTATTGTTTACCTGCTGTGCCGGTCATGATGACTGAGGTATCCTGCTGATGCACAGAAAATATATTCCTTTTGTCACTGAGCTAAAATGCACATTTTCAAAACCTAGTGTTAATCAGATACAGTTCCTTATGCAGCTGATACAGGAAGTGCTTCACCAGCTGCACCAAAACATTCTGAACTGTCTCCCCTGACTTTACACACTGACAGCTACTGAGCTCCTCGGATGCCAGGCGTTCTTGCTTGTGTAACATTGCCCACTTCTGTCCTTCTATGTTATACAACTCCAGCTTTCCAGTGCCCCCTCCACATAGAGTGCCAAGCCCCCTTGCCCAGTGGAGGCTACAATACACCTGTCTCTTCTTTCTCCAGTTCCCCCTACCTGTGCTTTCTGCTGCTGCTACTCAACTGGACCTCATTTCTCCCCACTCCTCTTCCTGAGCCACTGCTGGACATCTGGCAAGTGGGCTGGGGAAAGCAGGAAGGGGGAAAGAAAGGGAAGTGGGGACCTGACATAGCATTACATGTTCATGAACTGAGACTAATACATAAAATTGGCCATATTACTTAACAAGGAATTAGTATATCACCACACTGGTTTTTCAATCAATAAATCAGTCTTAGTGTATTAATATCTTTAGAACATACCCCCTTTCCATTTTATTTCATTTTTATTTGGCCTAGGAATCATTTTTGCAGTGGTGATAAGTCAGTTCAAAGGCAATACACATAAAAAAATTGAGTTAAATTTTATATTAAATGGAGTATCAGACATTTGTTAATACAAGTAAATGACCATAGAAAAATATCAAATTGCACTGATACAAAAATGAAAAAGACAGTCGTGCAATCATCTGACCTACAACATTTGATATAGTATGGGAAATTCTGGTGGTGTAAATACTTTAAGAACAATGCAGACCACTGACCAAATAACAGAAGTGCGGAGTTGCTGACAGGCACACGCAAAAACACAGGAGCTTTACATTTTCTTTCTTATTTTATTCTATTTTGGTTTACTAAAGAATCATATTATATATAAAGATTGCAGCTACATGATTGTATACAGAACATAAAGTAAGCACTGAGAAAATATCTGAAGTTCAATGAAAACCTACAATTTTGTAACTAGAAATTCAGCACTTTTAGTGATGTACACAAAATTGTTTCAGTTAAATCATGAATTTCTTGGAGAGCTGGCTGGCTATGTACGTCACAATGTGACTGCATACTTTCATTCCTGTATGTTGAATGAATAAACATAGTTTTCTGTTATATCTTATAATTTGTGATTTGGTTTTACTCATAATTTCATTGGACTCATGATATACATTTTTTGTATAGAGTTGACTGCATACTCTCATTCCTGGATGTTGAATGAATAAACATGGTTTTCTGTTATATCTTATAATTTGTGATTTGGTTTTACTCATAATTTCATGGGACTCATGATACACATTTTTTGTATAGAGCTTTGGTATCATCACAGGTTATATAACTTACAACTTAATGTTTTTGACAGGAGAATACTTGAACAGGCAGTTGCCAGCAGCATTCAGTTCAGTCCAACCAAAGGTATTCCATACCATTGCAGGTACTCCATACCAGTGATTTCCAATGTTCCTGCTTGGTCTTGTTTTAGTGAATTCCTCTGACAGACAGAACTACAAAGCAAATATGCAGTTGAAACAATTATTAAGAAACCAAAATAAAGAACTTGGACCAAAATATAAGAATCTCGAAGAATAACAAGAATGAACTTTTGATACAAGTACAGGAAAATTAAAGGGAACATGGAATATCAGTAGCTGTGTTGTCATTAATTGAACTTCAATTAGAAATCACTGAAATTTAACAGAGCTTGTAGTTATTACATGTTAATATCATAGGATCTGTAAAAATGAGAAGTGGCTTACATGAAACTCTCAGCATCCAAAAGTTCAGGGATTTTGTGTTGAACAAGTCTTTGATTACAATATAACAGTAGTTGATCTGAAAGCACACAAACTGTAAGTACTGACATTTCTCAGACTATCAACAAGACTTGTCTTAACTTTAATCAAGTACTTAGAAAAAGAGGAAGTCAAAACTTTGTCTTTGTGGAGACTTTAATATTATTTCCTGTCTGATCATTATTAGTGCAATACAGAGTCATTATTGTCTAGCTTTGAATTACTTCCCAATGTAAAAGCCCTGATATGCATGAAGGACATAGTGCATACAAAAAGTTATTAGACCAAAAAATACCCTCACTTATTAGATGTAAGAACAATAACAAATGTTTTATCTAGCAATGATGGTCAAATACTGACAATAAAACACACCAGATTGTTAGATTCAGTTATAAAAGTAGTGTCTAGAGAATATCTTGATCATAAAGTTTAGATAAAACTTCTCAGAGAAGTACTGGAAAGTGATTTACAGAGATTAAGTTTGTGTCAAACTGAATTCTTCCTTAAACATATTGCTTCAGCATTTAGAATCCTGTTTTTCTCTGTAAAAAATGAGGGTAAAATTAAGAAGAAGAAGGAGAATGGATGGATAAAACATATGATTTAAACTATTTTGTAACAACTAGACTGTACCACAATATTGATCTGTTCTTTATCAAAACGGCTAAAATATACGTAATCTACATAGGAATAAAACACTGAAATACCAAACCAAAAACTATGTGTCATTATTACACAGTTGGCAGCAGACATAGCACCTGTTCATAAATAATCAAATTAAACTGTATTAGATTTACTCCAGCACTCACTGTTTTAACCACCAGCATGAATTAGTGTCAGAAATATAGCTTGAAAGAAATTACATAAATTATGTTGTGAAAGCAGTAATTCTTCTTACTTTTACATTTTTTTAAAAAGTGTATTAAAAACTTTTATTCACGTTATGGGATCCTCATTGACCTATATTTGTAACTGCTACATAGCACAAGGCATATTTACTGAGGGTCTTCAGTATATAAACCAACACATTCCCACAAAAAATGCAGGCAAGCAAATAACCTCTGATTTCAGACTCACCTGCCTCTTCTCAGACTTCTTACAGTGTTTTGAGAAAGTGGTGTACAATAGAACACAGACTCATTTTTTGTAGCACAGCACATTAACTGCCTTTCAGTTTGGCTTTTGCAAAGGATTCTCTGAAAAGAAAGCCAAGTATAGTCTCACAAAATCTGGCTCAGATCTCTGCATTCTTTTTAATACTTTTGTTATCTTCTTCAGTTCTAATATATTGTCAACTAGGGGAAGGTGGGATAAAATGACCACTCTAAGTGAAATTGAATATTCTTAAAACCATTGCTATTAACAGAAGTTCGTGGCACATACATCTCATTCTGTAAATGAAGAAATCAACAATTTACTATGGGTTAGTATTCAGTTTAACTCATTCTCAGTTTATCCATTCAGGAACAAAATTAAGTCATATGCAAAATTCGTGTTGTCATCATCCTCATCACATCCAGTGCACAGTTCACAAGCCCCGCATTTACAGCTCTGATGTCTTATCCATCCTTAATTTTATTTAGATCTAGAAAACATTTCCTTGCAGGAAAAGGAGTCTGTCTGGCTGACTTCAAAAGTGGAATTTTCTTCTTCCATTTCTTCTTCAAAAAGTTTCTTTTTAGAAGAACTTGTGTAGCATTTGGTTCCACTTTTAGCTTCTTAGCCACATTTTATGTTGCATTACATTGTAGAATATTGGCCTTATCTGTTTGTTTTTCTACGTACTTCCTATTTTTCATTAAAAGCTCTTCATACTTCATCTTTTAGCTTCAGCCAACACATTGTTATAAAAACTTGGTGTGATTACAGCAGTCTTTCCTCTTTCACTCCTAGTTTGTCTTTGATTCACACTTTACTTCTTATGCAAAAGTTTTACATCGGCCGGGGTTGTGCGGAACCCACCTGGTGGGTACTCGGAGAGACGTTCTTCAGTGATCGTACCTTGATGGAAACCTTTTGTTAGAAAAGGCTTATCATCTATATTTTGAAGGCAGCCTGCACTTGAAGACATCCTCATAAGTTGGTTCCTGCAATGAACCAGTAGGTCTATTTGAAGAAGACACAATAGTTTGATGTCCAGAGAACCAGCATTTGCAGAAGACTCAGCAGTTTTGCAATGAGAAGGACCTATATTTGAACAAGGCACAATATTAGTGCCCCGACCAAAAGGAATATCAGTAACCTCAGCTGCAGTGTAGTCTTCATCAGCAAACATGTTAGGATCTGGAGGAAAAATTCCACACTTTCTAAAGCCATTGATTGCTTTTGCTGAAATGGCTGCATGAAGAAACACTTCATCCAAGAGTGCACATATTTGAAACTGTGTAATAGTTCTTCCTGGATTAGTGCAAAGAAATTTTTCACAAGCTTGTATGTAGAAGGTTTTAAAAGGAGACATGAACGCCACATAAAAAGGTTGGTGCTTGTGGCTACAGTGTGGGGCCAAGGACAAAACAGTTGTATGATTTTTCATGGCCTTGTCAATGAAGCCTATGTTCTTAGTATGGGTACAGCGACCATCTAAGATTAGTATAAATAGATCTTGAGCAGTTGATTTTGCTTGTTAAAAAAATGTTCAAAACAATCCAAAAAAATTGCTCTATTCAACCACCAGTTAGAGTGGCACACAAATTCAGTTCCTGGCTGAGACCCATTTTTAAATTCAACCTTCATTCTTCATCCCAGGGAAGATTACAAAAGGCAGAATGAAATTTCCTCCTGCAGACATGCACTATAAAAGTTGATGCTGAACCTTTATCAGATGATATAACGGCTCTGACTTGTTGTCTTCTATGAGTGCAAACGCTTTGCTGTCCTTGGGCTGAACTATCAGAAGAGGCAGATTTTGTCTTCCTAAGTCTAATATTAAGATGCTGTTTTCTAAAGCATACCACCAAATCTTTGCCTGTATTTTGTTACCCTCTGCCAACTTGAATGCTAATTGCCTCAGGTCATTCACTGTTATTCCATAAAATCTCTTTTCCATTTCAAAAAATGTAATTAAGGATTTCTTGCTCTTGTTCGTCACTGGAAACTGCCCTTGAGCTACCCGTAACCTTTTTACTCCCAACTGAATCTCTATTTTTCCCTATAACTCTTTGTTTTAGTGTATTACATGAAACATTGAATGACTTGGCTGCTGCTGAAAAAGACATTATATCACTCTTTATTGCTTCAATTGCCATTTGCATCACAACAAGGTCTCATGTTTGTTCCTCTGTTTTCCAGATGTATTTTGTTGGCATCTTGAAGCTCTTGAAAACCCTTGCAGAAGAACAGGATAACAGATATTAATTTTATGCATAAAATTATTTGCAGTGTTTTGAGTTTAGTTGTTATACTGTGCATAAAATATGGAATTAGCTAATTGTCATTGGGATAAACAGGTTAGAAATAATGGCCACCTGTGGTTGCCTTGGCTGCTTTTTCCAATGTGTAGCGTGGGCAGTTTTTCTGATTGAACACCATGTCTGTACCAGTGGTTCACACAGTAAATAGTGCAACCAAAGAAAACAATAGCGTCTTATATTTGTAAGACAAAAGGCATTATGTAAAGTGTGAAATTGCAAAAACCTATTGCTCTATATAAAAGTGATGCAACTCAAACAATATAAGTGACTTACCTTACTTTAAATGACCCAAAAACCTAAATGTTTTCAGAGAAAGATAATGAAGAAAGCTTCCTTTGTCAGTATCACTGGTAACACTAATAGTGTTTATTACACCTAGTCTGACCACTTCTTGGTGGGAAGCAGCGCTGTTGAAGACATCAAATAAGCAGTGACCACTTTTCTCAACCTGGCAACTTTACCCTTCTTTCTCCTACAGCCTGAATCCTCTTCTGTGTTTCAACTCATGTAACTCAGTCCGTATTTTGAGCAAACTGTGAAGGGACCCATGATGTAATTATGCAAGGGAATTAAAGTTCAAGGAGAAGAAATATAAACTTTCAAAGGTTTTCCAATGAGATTATATTTCTGACAGACTGCAAAGGACTTGGAAGATGAATTTAATTCATTGAAGGCTACAGGATGACCATCAGCAAAAGTAAAGCAAAAATAGTCTAATGTAGTCAAATTAAATCAATGATGTTAAGTGAATTGGATTCAGAAATGAGACGCAGAAAGTGGCCGACAAGTTTTTCTATTTGGGTAGCAAAATAGTTGAAGGAAGATTAGGGTTTAGCATTCTGTTGACACTGGAGTCATTAGAGACTTGGAATATTTCAAGGATAGGGAAGGAAGGTAGCCTCTTTCAGAGGATACATCCCAGGAGTTATTTAGCAAAATGACGGAAAACCTAAATCTGGAGGCCAGATGCAGATCTGAACTGTCATCTTCCTGAATGTGAGTCTAGTATGCTAACCAGTGTGCCTCCTTGCTTGATCAAAGTAGTTGAGAACAGCAGAACTATTGATGATACAAAATATAAGTAAACTGACATATTGCAACAGCAAGGAAAGCTTTTCAGAAAAGAAAAACACACGAAATCTCGGTACTAGCAATTTTTTTGTGAAAGTATTTGTCTGGAGTGTAGCCATATACAGAAATGAAACAAATGTCATAAACAATACTGATGGAAATAGAATAGAAATTTTTGAAATGTGGAGCTACAGAAGAATGCTGGAGCTTAGGTGGATAGATCAGATAAGTGACCAAAGAGATACTGAATGAAATAGAGGACAAATAAATTTAGATCACAACTTGTGCAAAAGAAAGAAACAGCTGGTAGGTCACATCCCGAGGCTTAAAATTTTAGTTAATTTGGCATTGAAAAGAAGCATGGGAGATGAAACTTAAAGTGGAATATCAAAACTCATCTACAGCAATCAGGTTCAAATAGATGTAAGTTGCAGTATTTATGCCAAGATGAAGTGACATGCACAAGGTAGACTATCATGAAAATCTACATCAAATTAGTCTTAGGACTAAAGACCACAACAGCCTGAATCCATATTTGCATCTCAGTTCTCTGAATTACACTGCTCTTTTGGGTTTTGTATAAATATGCGAATAATAAGTTCATGATGTCTGCCAGATTGTGATGCTTCTAAAAAATCATCTGTGTAGTTTATGACTGCTATTTTAAGCAAAATATACCCCATGTTTTAGATAAGCACATACATTATGAACCAGAACTGCACTGATGAAGTTTTGGAGGTTGTTAAAGTTTTTTTGGCTATTTTGATAGAAGAAATGTGTGGTTTCGAGGGGCTCTTTATGGACTAATAATATAATTATTATTTATCCCATTTATTATCCCAGTTATCTTTGTTTTTGTGAAAACACCATTACAACACTGAAATAGCCTATATTATGCAGTCACAAAAATGTAAAACACAAAACATAAAGAAATACAACAACTCTCAGGTAAAACACATACACTTCTATCACAGTTGTTCAGTCTGTTCTATCTATGTACAATACAATATATAACAAATGCAGGATTGTTCACTTACAGGTGTTGTCCAAACTGTTGACCATAATTACCACATGGCGTGTACAGCAATGCATCATTGACTGTCCTACACATTCCAGAATCCCAGGAGTTTGGCGTATTACTTCTGCAGCTGTGATAATCCTAGTAACCAAATCCATTTGAGTATTTGATAGAGTCTTGTAAACTAGGATCTTCCATGCCCCTGAAGAAGAAATCCATTGGGTATAGCAAATTACAGTATTTTATTACTATTTTGGAGGTATTTTCACAGAAACAAAGTAATTGGGACAGTTAATGAAAAAATCATAGTTGTGTTATTACTCTGTAGTGAGCTATTGGAGACCATGGATTCCTAATGCCCAAATACTCAGAAAATATCCCTGAAGGATATTCAAAATTTTGTTGTTGGACATCTAGTTCAGCCTATATTTGACTACATTAGGAACTTTACAACAGGCAGACCTGAACCTATTGTTCTGGTTAAAAAGTCTCCATCCAGCATAAGCATAATATCAGAAATAACTGAGGGATCTTTGTAAACGATCTGAAGCCAAGATGCTCACACCTATAATTAGCTGATTACACTACTCTTATTGCCAAGGGAAATAATTATACCTGGGTAGATGTGCCATTTCAAAATGAACAAAGAGTGGTTCACTCATTGGCATGCAGCCTCCCAAAAACACATGCCTGGAGAGTGTGGAAACTGTGGAACTTCTCAGCTATGGATCTATTCTGATCTATTGATCACATACTTTAGTGAAACTGATATAATGAGTAGGCCTGTGTGCGCAAGAAATTGTCACGTGTTGTACCTCCTGAAGAGATTGAAAAGACTAATTACAGACTATCTGGTAACTACATATCACACTATATTCCACAGCTGTATTCCATATGGGCTACAAGTGTGGGTCATTACTGTAAAAAAACTAAGTACAAATTATCTTACTAAGTAGTAAGCAAGAGCCCTGCATGGAATAATGACTCTTTATGGCCAGTATATGTTATTGTGCCTTATCAGTTTCACAGGGAACCTAAGTACATTCAGCAATAGGCATAATGTATACAACCTCAATACTTACAACAAAGAGACCATAAATGCAGCAAACTCCCAACCATCTAAAACAAGAGAGAACTTTCTGACAATTGCTCTGAGAATGTTGTTCACTACTCTTGCATATGCAGATCTTACTGCGGGGGAAGCTGTAATTACTACAGGGATTTTTTGTCTCAGATAACAGTGAATGGGTATGAAAAACTTTCTCCAAATTTATTAAATTTATTGATGCAATCTATGTTGATCATAAATGTATTTTAAAATAAAATATATATTTTGTTCAAATTATTTTTAATGTCATACAGATAATACTTGTATTGCAATTCATTAATATTGTAAATAAGATGCAGTCTGTCACACCGTGACTGGTGAATTATGCGGATCTGGTAATAAATAGTACCACTAATAGTAATAAATGCAGCAAGAGCGTCAGTGTTCACAACACACACAGATGGTATATTAGGTAATCTCTTTTGTTCTCTAACATCTCCTGAGGACAATGCTGTTTATGGAACTGCAGACTCCAAGATGATTATTGTTTACCCTAAAAAGATTATTGTGAAATGCAGAAAATTACTGTCTGGTATAGCAATTGGCTGCTGATCACAAACGTAACTATATGTGATGAAATACATATCAATGGGCAAACTGCCATTATAACACTTGATTATAACTTCATAAACATATCAGAGAAGTTAATGACATCTGTGAAATACAAATGTACTTACAAAAGAATTAATCTAAGTAAGGGCAAGCATATACTTCACTTTCCCAAGAGAAAACAAATGGCCTAACTGCTCTATATCCTGCGAATTTGATAGAAGTGCAACTTTTCAACAAATCACAACAAGCTTGTGTCATATTTCTCAAAATTTTATCATCACCATGACAGAACACTTACGTGCTTGAAAAGATTGATATAGAGAGTCTTTGATTCAGAATACATATATTCAGGACAAGAACTTCTGCAGATGTTGTTTGAGCCATATCGAAGGCTGCCTATAAATAATTTACAAGGGGAGGCGTAGACGTGGGAAATGGTGTATTTTTAATATTTCGGAAGATGAATGGCAACATGCAAGTAGCCATAAAAATGTTTCAAGTTCAACCATTTTAAAAACCAGAGAAATACGGACTTTTAAGTCATTTTCTTGAATGAAAACACCTAAATACACTGTATTTTTTCCTTTCCCTGAGAACTGGGTGGGGGAAGCGAAGGAGCATGCCCCCCCTCCCTCCCTTGCTCATAGGTGTGGGTGCTCCTGGCCATATCATCATAGTTGACACACTCCAGTATTAAGAGCTTGTTCAAGAAAAGGATACCATGGCACCTGCAGGAAATTGTGCTGCATCTTCGGAGAAGTTTGACATAAATGCTTTGATCAGTTACAAAATAAGCCTTTGCTGACAGTTTTTCGATGCTTTATAAACACTGTCATGAAGTATTGTGGCTAATAGAGATTGAGGACAAATAATAATATTGTTTTTATATCTTCTGTTTCCCTTTCATAATTATGCCAGTCATCAAACTTTTTGATGTAAGTTGTATTTTACCACATTTTATCATCAGTATTAATACAATAATTTCACAATTTCCAGCTTTATTCAGATAGTACTGAATGTAGTCCTCCTTCAGTAAATATATATACATATCTAAAAACAAAGATGATGTGACTTACCAAATGAAAGCGCTGGCAGGTCGATAGACACACAAACAAACACAAACATACACAAAAAATTCAAGCTTTCGCAACAAACTGTTGCCTCATCAGGAAAGAGGGAAGGAGAGAGAAAGCCGAAAGGATGTGGGTTTTAAGGGAGAGGGTAAGGAGTCATTCCACACATGTGTGGATGGATATGTGTGTGTGCGCGAGTGTATACCCGTCCTTTTTTCCCCCTAAGGTAAGTCTTTCCGCTCCCGGGATTGGAATGACTCCTTACCCTCTCCCTTAAAACCCACATCCTTTCGTCTTTCCCTCTCCTTCCCTCTTTCCTGATGAGACAACAGTTTGTTGTGAAAGCTTGAATTTTGTGTGTATGTTTGTGTGTCTATCGACCTGCCAGCGCTTTCGTTTGGTAAGTCACATCATCTTTGTTTTTAGATATTTTTTCCCACGTGGAATGTTTCCCTCTATTTTTTATATATATATATATATATATATATATATATATATATATATATATATATATATATATATATATATATATATATAATAGAAGGAAACATTCCACGTGGGAAAAAATATATCTAAAAAACAAAGATGATGTGACTTACCAAACGAAAGCACTCGCGCGTCGATAGACACACAAACAAACACAAACATAGACACAAAATTCTAGCTTTCACAACCAACGGTTGCCTCGTCAGGAAAGAGGGAAGGAGAGGGAAAGACAAAAGGATTTGGGTTTTAAGGGAGAGGGTAAGGAGTCATTCCAATCCCAGGAGCGGAAAGACTTACCTTAGGGGGAAAAAGGATGGGTATACACTCGCACACACACACATATCCATCCACACATATACAGACACAAGCAGACATATACAGTGTTGTACACTCCAAACTATATTCTGTTGACAGAGTGATGAACGGTTGGTCTAGAAATAATTGCTATGTTGAAGATATCTTGGTTCTGTTACTTTGGTGAAAGTAAGTGTTTGAAGTGGAGAGTGACTTGTGCATCATCAGCTAGCCCTCAAGCTAGCAACTGTTAAGTAGATTGAAATATTGTTCCAGACGGGGAGCTGAATATGGGAGCTTTGCCTTTCATGGGTGAAGTGCTCTACTATCATGATTCATGACTCTGCCTCACAACTTCGCTTCTGCAGTACATCTCCCAAATTTCACAGAAGCTCTTCTGGTACTAGCACTCCTGGAAGAAAGGGTAGAGAAATGACAAAGCCACAGCTTGGACAGGGCAGTTTGAGAAAACTTTTCCACCCAAGCAACATATCAATTTGCACCCTCCCCCAATTCCCATAAGAAATTACTTGCTTTTCCTTGTACACTTTGTAAGAACTTTAAAAATAAATGGACATTCACAATTATTCACAAACAGCTCTTATGCAGACTCATGCTTACTGGAATGTTTTCGTATCCCGTGTCAGTTTTGCTCCTTGTATAGACATGTTGCACTTTGGTGCATGTGGTGACCCTATGGGCTTGACAGCTCAAGTGTCCACTTGTATAGTTTGAATCTAAAAATGGCCCCTGAATCTTGACATACTGTATCATTCTGTGATAATGATACATACACACAGATTTAATGAAGGGAAGCAAATGTATGGAATTGAAAAAGAGAATGAAAGTCTGATAACAACTAAGTTGAAAGCTGTAAAATAGGGAAATTTCAAATTTACTTTTTGTCTGGTGACACAATGATAAAAATTCATGGACGAATCTTATCATAATTATTTTATTTACCTACATCACTTCCATTAGGTGCTACGTCCACAGCAGTTGCCCGAGTGGTGTACCCTATCCATCCTAGTATGACATCAGAGCACAAAATTCTGTTGTACCTGAATGAGATTTTCACTCTGCAGCGGAGTGTGCACTGATATGAAACTTCCTGGTAGATTAAAACTGTGTGCTGGACCGAGATCCGAACTTTGGACCTTTGCCTTTCCCGGACAAGTGCTCTACCAACTGAGCTACTCAAGCACGACTCACGCCCTGTCCTCACAGCTTCACTTCTGCCAGTACCTTGTCTCCTACCTTCCAAACTTCTGCTCTCCTGCGAACCTTGCAGAACTAGCACTCCTGAAAGAAAGGATATTGCGGAGACATGGCTTAGCCACAGCCTGGGGGATGTTTCCAGAATGAGGTTTTCACTCTGCAGCAGAGTGTGTGCCGATATGAA
The DNA here is from genome assembly GCF_021461395.2 of Schistocerca americana. Classification (NCBI taxonomy): domain Eukaryota; kingdom Metazoa; phylum Arthropoda; class Insecta; order Orthoptera; family Acrididae; genus Schistocerca; species Schistocerca americana. The sequence goes on from NC_060126.1 coordinate 254,403,441, forward strand.
ACTTCCTGGCAGATTAAAACTGTGTGCCGCACCGAGACTTGAACTTGGGACCTTTGCCTTTTGCGGGCAGGTGCTCTACCAATTGAGCTACCCAAGCATGACTGACACCCCATCCTCACAGCTCCACTTCTGCCAGTACCTCGTCTCCCACCTTCCAAACTTTACAGAAGCTCTCCTGCGAACCTTGCAGAACTAACACTCCTGAAAGAAAGGATATTGCGGAGACATGGCTTAGCCACAGCCTGGGGGGATGTTTCCAGAATGAGATTTTCACTCTGCAGTGGAGTGTGCACTGATATGAAACTTCCTGGCAGATTAAAACTGTGTGCCGGACTGAGACTCGAACTCGGGTCCTTTGCGCACACTGCGCTGCAGAGTGAAATTCTCATTGTGGAAACTTCCCCCAGTCTGTGGCTAAGCCATGTCTCAGCAATATCCTTTCTTTCAGGAGTGCTAGTTCTGCAAGGTTCGCAGGAGAGCTTCTGTAAAGTTTGGAAGGTAGGAGACAAGGTGCTGGCAGAAGTGAAGCTGTGATGACAGGGCGTGAATCGTGCTTGGGTAGCTCAGTTGGTAGAGCACTTGCCCACGAAAGGCAAAGGTCCCAAGTTTGAGTCTCAGTCCTGCACAGTTTTAATCTGCCAGGAAGTTTCTGTTGGACCTGTTCAAACAATGCTGGTGACTCCATCATGTTACAATCACATAATCTACATGGAGATCAAGTGTCATATCTTCTAATGACATGGATGAGCATGTCTCTGTAGAAAAGCATTTTTTTGGGTCCATTTAATGAAGGAGAAAACAGGTAAGAGCCAATGAACCAATCATTTCTTGTAACTGCACACAAGTTAATAGTGGCCTAAGCCTGAAATTGCAGTAGTGGAAATAAAAAGCCTTACAGTCACTGGCATAAACATGATGTCTTTCAAGAAATTTCACATGACTGTGAATCCCAGTTATGAAAAGTTAATTAAATTCATCACTGTTCAAGAGTCCACAGGTATGCTTGTTAAACCACAGGAAGCTAAGTAAACTTAGGCAGAAAGAGAAACACCTACCATCCCACTAAGAAAAAAAATAAGAAAAAAGGAAAAACACAGAGACTGATTTCCAGAATGTAGGTGGAAGAGTCTGAATGAAACAGCAGGTTTCTCCTCATTTACAACTCACGTAGCTGCATTTTGTAGATCTATGATCATAATGGTACTACTGAGTGAAACACTGATCATGGTGAGTGCATACTTTGATTTTATACTTGTAAATTTGGATGTTGTAAAATATGAAAATTTGTTGCTATTAGGACTATAGTTCTTAAATAAGTTGCACACTATATCTACTTCTCACACTATTGGATGTATACCTTACAAATGCTGCAGTTCCATGAAATGGAGTTTTAAGCAAGTTATGCAAAAACAATGTACTGACTGATGTAAACCAAGTTTCATCATGAAATATATTTTATTGTTATTGTTACTATAATTGTAGGAGTCTATAGCGTGTTAAAGGTAGTAGTGACATCAACTTAGATTTGACAGTGGGAGGAGAGAGATTGCAAGAATCTGTGACTCCCCCTCCCTGCCCATATCACTTGCCTTGTTTCCCTTAATTGCTGAAACAATCTAGGGAACAATTTGTGCACTGGATGCCTCCTTGTGGGTACTTGGCTAAATACAACTTCTCAGCTTTCTTTTTTTGGGCTTTCATTTCGTCAACCATCATGCTTTCGGTTCTTGTGCCAACCTCTTCATCTCAGAGCAGTACTCACAACAAATATCTCAATTATTTGTTGTATATATTCCAGCTTCGATCTTCCCCTACACTGTTTGCTCTTTACAGTTTCCTGTAGTATTGCATAAGCCCTGTCATCTTGTCCCGTCATATAGTCCATGTTTTCCACATTTTCAATTCCTCACTGATTCTGCAGAGGACATCCTTCATTCTTATGTTATCAATCAATTTAATTTTCAGCATTTTCCTGTAATATCATACTGCAGATGCTTCGAAACTCCTCTATTCAGGTTTTCCAACTGTGTGTCATACACATCCACAAAGCTTTGCTATGATACACGTTTGTTTGCCTGTATATGAATATCACACATGCAAGCTATGAACCATTTGCTACAACATACCACTTGGAATGAAGGATTATTGGTACACATGCAATGGCATGTGCTACCTAATAAACTAACAAGAAAAGTCACAGCACCAAAAAGATAATTCTTGCGGAGCAACAACATTTTGGGAATACGTTTGTCTAGGTACATATTTAAATGATGAACACTGCAAGACCACAGGTTAATTTAAATGCAAGGTAAACCATTGATGTTGTGAAATGTTGGTGCATTGAAAATCAATTTAACCACCAGAATGTTGAATGCAAGCATGCAAAGGTGCATGCATAGTGATGTACAGGTACCAGATGTCAGTTTGCAGGATGAAATTCCATGCCTGTTGCACTTTGTCAGTGAAATGTAAATGTCGTGTGACTAGGTCCTCCCGTCGGGTAGACCATTCACTGGGTGCAAGCCCTTCGATTTGACACCACTTCGGCGACTTGCACATTGATGGGGCTGAAATGATGGTGATTAGGACAACACAACACCCAGTCCCTGAGTGGAGAAAATCTCTGACCCATCTGGGAATCGAACCTGGGCCCTTAGGATTGACATTGAGTTCCGCTGACCGCTCAGCTGCCGGGGGCGGACACTTTGTCAGTCAATACGGGGATGGTTAATGTTGTTTGTGGATGGCACTGGAGTTATCATCCAAAGGTGTATCATATGTGCTCGATTGGAGGGATCTGGTGATCAAGCAGGCCAAGGCAACATATTGACTCTCTGTAAAGCTTGTTGAGCTACAATAGCGCTATATGGGCGAGCATAATCCTCTTGGAAAATACCCACTGGAATACTATTCATGAATGGCAGCACAACAGGGATAATCACGAGAATGCTCCTGCTATCATATGAAATTGCGCCCCATACCATAACTCCAGATGTAGGTCCAGTGTCTCCAGCACACAGAAGGGTTCGTTGCAGGCACTCAACTCGCCTTGTCTTAAACAACACACAGCCATCACTGGCACCAAGTCAGAACCAGCTTTTATCACACAACGAGCTCCACACTGCCCTCCAATGAACTCTCGCTTGACACCACTGAAGTCGCAAATTGCAGTGGAACGCACGCTACAGGGCTTCTGGTTCGGAGCTGTACTTGAAGTAACCGATTTGTAACAGTTCGTTGTGTCACTGGGGTGCCAAATGCTGCTCAAACTGCTGCTGCAGATGCAGACAATGCGCCAGTGTCATACGCCGAACACGGTGGTCTTCCCTCTCAGTAGTACTACCTGGCCATCCACAGTCCAGTCTTCTCGCGACCGTGCATTCTCGTGACCACTGCCAGCAATTGTGTACAGTGGCTACATTCCTGCCAAGTCTTTCTGCAAACGCAGAGGGAACATCCAGCTCCTCGTAGCCCTGTTACATGACATTGTCCAAACTCAGTCAAGTGTTGGTAATAGCGTCTTAGTCGCCTTGAGAGCAGCCTTAACTAATATCACCTCACCACGTCCACTCTCAAAGGTAATTAGCACTGACAACGGTTACTACAGCATATGTTTAAAGCAAACCTGATTTGCAAGCACATATTGGCGTTGCTATCGCCACTCTTAAGCGACTAGTGAGAAATCTGTTTAGACATCATCTTTCAGACGTTGAAATACGCTTACCAACTTTCGTTTATGTGGCACAATCCTTCTTGGCGTCCCGATGTTTTGTTATGTCAGTGTATGATCCATAACGTCGTGCAGAAAAGCGGAATTTTTCGGAGGCTCATACCTCGGGCTTTGCTGGTGGGAGAAAGGCAAGATCAAGTGTTCTGGAGGACACTTGGGCTAGTGACTATTTGAATACCCAACAGAAGGATCGCACTTCTGTAACTACCCTACTGTACAGGGTCAAAGTTTAAACATTACACATTTCCTCCAGCTTAGGGAAATGGAGCAGATCGGTCGGTTCTGTTTGCATTAGATGTGGTCCATGGTGTGCCTTAAGGGGCCTATGGAGGCACCATTTAGTTCACAGCCAGGTCCTGAGAAAACATGGAAAACAATGCTTTTGGATACCAAAACCGAGCTGCAGATTTCAAGGCGACTATGCGTGCCAAATGGTTGGAAATTGTTACGATACGTTCCTAAGATCACGGTATAGAACCACCTTGAAATTTTTCGTGATGTCTTTATCTGTTTCCGAGATACATAGGTTCAAAATTACCCTACTTGTATACGTAAAATACACAGGTAAAATCTGGTGTGATGCGAGAACATAGTTTCTAAAGTTACGTAGCACGGAGAGATACGGTATGCTGTAAAGTGTCTACATTATCTTCAGGAAGGTTTTGGAAGCCCCATGTTGTTGTAGTACTGAAGCCAGTGGCGAATACAGTAAAACCTCAAGGAGGGGGCGCTAAAGATATCTTGAGCGGCCTTTACTTTTACTGTAATAAAAAATAATCGTCACATTCAGAGTTTAAGAAAGTTTTATTTAAACTGATTAAATACATACACAAGACAAAGCCATCTTATGATATAAAATGTTAGAATTGTGGTTCTCTTCCTTAAATGATGAATCATATGTGCCTACTCTTCCTGGCAAATTGGTTAATTATATAATAAATAGGACAATAAATGTCAAGTTGAGTGTGCAACAGAGCTAATCCATTAAGTCGGTCCTCCTTTATCGTCGACCTCGAAGGTTCTCTGCACAAGAAAACAGTAGAATATTCGTAACTTTTCTCGAACAAATGCCAGACAGAATAATGTATCGAGATCACTAGAATGGGCGCGACTTTTCTCTTAGGTATTTGTTATCTGTCTATGTGCCAGACAGAAACGCGGACGCGCATGCTACGTAGGAAAGTACAACTACTCGATAACTTCACTCCAGTCGACTGACGAAAGAAACAAACGAATAGCTTGCGGGCTGACTGGCGGGGGCGGAGATAGTATCAATGCGTTCGGCCCCGAGCGCCCCCCCCCCCCCCCCCCATATGCCCATATGCATCCGCCACTGTCTGAAGCTCATTAAAATTTTTGTGCCTGTAAAATCGGGTCTGAAGTGTAAAATTACATTTAAGTTAGTGCAATTCCACGTAAGTACGCTAATAAAATTAACTGACCCACGAAGTTATTTTCATACCTGTGACATGTCCTGCTGTAGCAGGGAAAAGAAAGGAATCGGCAGAACCGCTTGGCCACACCGGCCGGCGGTAGTTAAAAGAAATGGGATATAATGTTCAAGCAGCTCCTCGTAAACTACACATTGCTGTAGACAGTTATAAGTGATGCTTCAGCTGCTGTAAAGACTGCCGTCACTGGACAGTGGTTGAATGGAAACAAGTGTTTTAGAGTGATGAATCACGCTACACGCTGTGGCAATACGATGGAAAAGTCTGAGTTTGGTGAATATCTGGAGAACGTTACCTACCATCGTGTGTAGTACTGACAGTGAAGTAGGGAGGTGGTGGTGTTGTAGAGGAACTGTTCAGAGCCAATGATTGTATCAGAATGACAGTGCACCCTCTCATAAAGCAGTATCTCTGAGGCGATGGTTTTTGGACAATAACCATCTTGAAATGGACTGGCTTGCCCAGGTTCATGACCTGAAACTAGTAGAATGACTTTGAGCTGAATTAGGTCGTAAACTTCACTCCAGATCGCAGTGCCCAACATCATTACCTACTCTGGTAGTGATGATGATGATGATGATGTTTGGCTTGTGGGCCGCTCAACTGCGTGGTTATCAGCGCCCATACAAATTCCCAACCTTTGCTCAGTCCAATCTCGCCACTTTCATGAATGATGATGAAACGATGACAACACAAACACCCAGTCTGGTAGTGATCTCTTGAGAAATAATGGGCAGCCAGTCCTTCACAGACATTCAGACATCTCAACCCCCAGCAGAGTTCAAGACCTAACAAAGACTAAGGTAGATACTCCCCATATTAATGTCCACTAATCAGTATTCATTAATGTTTTGTTCGGATACTGCACACTCCAGTTCGTAAATACAGATTATAGTCTTACAGACCTTTATGAGAGTCCGATTAACCAGTGTCCATATTATGTCATCTGCAGATATAGAATTGTAAAATTATCCATGGATCAATAATCCAATTACTTACTAGTGACGTTTCCTGTACCTGCCATCTCCCGACCCCCCGACTTCCACCCACCTCCATCCATAAGGACGCCGCCTCAACTTGATGTCACTGGAGGGTTTTACCTACCCCATAACTACAGCACCTACTTAATGAAGTACAGAGCAAATTAACGGTTAATATGTTATTGTATTCCACTATTCAAGTTATTCGAAAACACCTTTGGCTTCCTATCTTTCGACTGTGTTGTTTCTGAACCAGGCTTCCTTATCTCAAATTGGTTCCTGAAGGGGTTTGGCGTCGTCACATACAATAGAGTGATCTTGATTGCAGTGTTGGGGTAATGAGTACTGCTCTTGGTGTCTGTAGGGGTTAAGGCACCAAGCATTGTACTTTTAGTGATACACGTTACTGCTGGTTTTTCCGCCAAAGACATTAATATTTCATTAGTTTCATACAAGTGGAACCTCGTTCATGCGGCACTCATTACTCCGCATTTCCAGTTTCACCCAGATCTCCAGTTCATTTTTTTAAGCACAGTAATGGTATAGTCAGGAGCAGTTTAAGGCCCAAGTGACACAAGGCGCTTTAGTCCGGAACCGCGCGACTGCTACGGTCGCAGCTTCGAATTCGGCCTCGGGCATGGATGTGTGTGATGTCCTTAGGTTAGTTAGGTTAGGTTAGGTTTAAGTAGTTCTAAGTTCTAGGGGACTGATAACCTCCGATGTTAAGTCCCATAGTGCTCAGAGCCATTTGAACCATTTGAACACAAGGCGCCACTTAGGGATACCATGGGACATGGGAGCTCAGGTGGAAGATTTGTATGTAGAGCATATCTCAATCAGTAATGAAAACTGAAACGGATTCAGCCAACCACCATAGACAAATTATTGCAGGTATCAGTTGACAAATTAACGCTTAGCTGTCCTAACTCGCTACACGCTTCGCCCTCAAATTTGCATTCATTACTGACCGGTTCTGTATTTGTTTTTCTGCTTGTGTTAGTTACAAATTCATAGTGATAGCAATGCTATGGATAGGTTTACTGATGAAGAATTGGTCGATATGCACCTCGTGTATCGATTCACTGATGCAGCGGAAACGCCGCAGAACGACTCTTTGCTGTGGCATTCCCGAAGAGAGTTTTCCATGTGTCTGCAGACTGCTGCATTACTTTGTGTTCCGTGTTTTAGATTTTGGTGGCAGCATATAACATGCTTTCTCACTGATGTGAAGGTATGTTCACAAAAACAAAAGCAGCTGACGTAACAAACCGAATAATTCATAATTCCATTATTACTGTGCAACAAGCTACTGGACATCACTGGTCCCTGATACCAAAATGCTTATAAAATGCCCTAGAACAACCTCCCAGGTTTGTGATGGAGTTCGGGCTACCCTTATACACACCGAATTGTTTTCATTTTGCAGTTTAAATCTTTCGAATCATCTTCAGGCACAAAAACATCACCACATTGTAGACACTTTCACATGATTTTTTAACAAGTTCACGAAGTTTTAGATTTTAAAGAACTTTTTGACACAGATTGACTTGATAAACGTGTTTTGAAGCTATTATGGGAAAATGTGTGCACTACGGGATGTTTTTGTGCCTGTCTCTATACGGCCCGCTGGCTCAACAGCTGTAGTGGCTGAGCACCTGAAGGATAATTTGGAAAATATTTCGAGTAGATTTCCCCACCATGTTATAGTTCTGGGTGGAGATTTTAATTTGCCGGGTATAGACTGGGAGACTCAAACGTTCGTAACGGGTGGCAGGGACAAAGAATCCAGTGAAATTTTTTGTAAGTGCATTATCTGAAAACTACCTCGAGCAATTAAACAGAGAACCGACTCGTGGCGATAACATATTAGACCTTCTGGTGACAAACAGACCCGAACTATTTGAAATAGTTAACGCAGAACAGGGAATCAGCGATCATAAAGCGGTTACTGCATCGATGATTCCAGCCGTAAATAGAAATATTAAAAAATGTTGGAAGATTTTTCTGTTTAGCAAAAGTGAGAAAAAGCAGATTACAGAGTACCTGACGGCTCAACACAAAAGTTTTGTCTCAAGTACAGATAGTGTTGAGGATCAGTGGACAAAATTCAAAACCATCGTACAATATGCGTTAGACGAGTATGTGCCAAGCAAGATCGTAAGAGATGGAAAAGAGCCACTGTTGTACAACAACCGAGTTAGGAAACTGCTGCGGAAGCAAAGGGAACTTCGCAGCAAACATAAACATAGCCAAAGCCTTGCAGACAGACAAAAATTACGCGAAGCGAAGTGTAGTGTGAGGAGGGCTGTGCGAGAGGCGCTCAATGAATTCGGAAGTAAAGTTCTATGTACTGACCTGGCAGAAAATCCTAAGAAATTTTGGTCTTATGTCAAAGCGGTAGGTGGATCAAAACAAAATGTCCAGACACTCTGTGACCAAAATGGTACTGAAACAGAGGATGACAGACTAAAGGCCGAAAGGAAGACTCTACTGTAGTTCCTTCTCTAGATTGTCGCACAGAAGACAAAATGGTAGATATCGAAGTAGACGACAGAGGGATAGAGAAACAATTAAAATCGCTCAAAAGAGGAAAGGCCGCTGGACCTGATGGGATACCAGTTCGATTTTACACAGAGTACGCGAAGGAACTTGCCCCCCTTCTTGCAGCGGTGTACCGTAGGTCCCTAGAAGAGCGTAGCGTTCCAAAGGATTGGAAAAGGGCACAGGTCATCCCCGTTTTCAAGAAGGGACGTCGAACAGATGTGCAGGACTATAGATCTATATCTCTAACGTCGATCAGTTGTAGAATTTTGGAACACGTATTATGTTAGAGTATAATGACTTTTCTGGAGACTAGAAATCTACTCTGTAGGAATCAGCATGGGTTTCGAAAAAGACGGTAGTGTGAATCCCAGCTCGCGCTATTCGTCCACGAGACTCAGAGGGCCATAGACACGGGTTCACAGGTAGATGCCGTGTTTGTTGACTTCCGCAAGGCGTTCGATACAGTTCCCCACAGTCGTTTAATGGACAAAGTAAGAGCATATGGACTATCAGACAAATTGTGTGATTGGACTGAAGAGTTCCTAGATAACAGAACGCAGCATGTCATTCTCAATGGAGAGAAGTCTTCCGAAGTAAGAGTGATTTCAGGCGTGCCACAGGGGAGTGTCATAGGACCGTTGTTATTCACAATATACATAAATGACCTTGTGGATGACATCGGAAGGTCACTGAGGCTTTTTGCGGATGATGCTGTGGTGTATCGAGAGGTTGTAACAATGGAAAATTGTACTGAAATGCAGGAGGATCTGCAGCGAATTGACGCATGGTGCAGGGAATGGCAATTGAATCTCAATGTAGACAAGTGTAATGTGCTGCGAATACATAGAAATATAGTTCCCTTATCATTTAGCTACAAAATAGCAGGTCAGCAACTGGAAGCAGTTAATTCCATAAATTATCTGGGAGTAGGCATTAGGAGTGATTTAAAATGGAACGATCATATAAAGTTGATCGTCGGCAAAGCAGATGCCAGACTGAGATTCATTGGAAGAATCCTAAGGAAATGCAATCCGAAAACAAAGGAAGTAGGTTACAGTATGCTTGTTTGCCCACTGCTTGAATACTGCTCAGCAGTTTGGGATCCGTACCAGACAGGGTTGATAGAAGAGATAGAGAAGATCCAACGGAGAGCAGCGCGCATCGTTACAGGATCATTTATGGCTCAAATGGCTCTGAGCACTATGGGACTTAACATCTATGGTCATCAGTCCCCTAGAACTTAGAACTACTGAAACCTAACTAACCTAAGGACAGCACACAACACCCAGCCATCACGAGGCAGAGAAAATCCCTGACCCCGCCGGGAATCGAACCCGGGAACCCGGGCGTGGGAAGCGAGAACGCTACCGCACGACCACGAGATGCGGGCCAGGATCATTTAGTAATCGCGAAAGCGTTACGGAGATGATAGATAAACTCCAGTGGAAGACTCTGCAGGAGAGACGCTCAGTAGCTCGGTACGGGCTTTGGTTGAAGTTTCGAGAACATACCTTCACCGAAGAGTCAAGCAGTATATTGCTCCCTCCTACGTATATCTCGCGAAGAGACCATGAGGATAAAATCAGAGAGATTAGAGCCCACACAGAAGCATACCGACAATCCTTCTTTCCACGAACAATACGAGACTGGAATAGAAGGGAGAACCGATAGAGGTACTCAAGGTACACTCCGCCACACACCGTCAGGTGGCTTGCAGAGTATAGATGTAGATGTAGATGATGATCTGAAAGACCGAACCTGGTTGTAAAATTAAAACAATTCACCCACTATCTGTCAGGGTGTTTATACAAGATGAATTCCATAAATTACTTATCAGATATGGAGCACCTCTTAGGATACTCTGCATATCTTCAAGCATAATTCACGTGGCAATTTTGATTGTACTTTTTTATACCTCTTTGTTATACTTTCTTTTTTAGTGTTCTACCGAGCGAGGTGGCGCAATGGTTAGCACACTGGACTCGCATTCGGGAGGACGACGGTTCAATCCTGCTCCCGGCCATCCTGATTTAGGTTTTCCGTGACTTCCCTAAATCGCTTCAGTCAAATGTCGGGATGAATCCTTTGAAAGGGCACGGCCGATGTCCTTCCCCGTCCTGCTCTAATCCAATGAGACCGACCTCGCTGTTTGGTCTCTTCCATCAAATCAGCCCAACCCCTTTATTGTTTTGCGAGTCATACTTCCAACACATTTTCGTTTTTATTGACTCTGATAGTGTTTCATATTTTTTTGTCGTTTTCCATCCACTCGATGTGTTTGGAAAGTAGTACTATCCCCTCCGTGTTTAGCATTTTACGGCTCCTGAGGTTCAGTTGCACACTCTTCGCTGCAAACACAGTTCTTGTTTGTTTCTCGCACCTTTTAATGAGTCAGGCGTAGAAGACCGTTGTTGAGTTAGCGCATGCTGAAGATTCCCGTTTGCTACATTGTGTTTGACCCGTTTTCCTGTTGGACTCCGTTCATCTTGTCCGTTCTTCATACATTTCGTTTTAGGTCGCTCGGGATCAGTAACAGTGATGAAAAAGAAGCTGTTATTCACCAATATGTATTCAATTTTTAAAGTATTGTTTAATTATTATGTATGATAAGTTCCTCCATCATAAAACTGAAAGAATATTTTTGGAGCACTACCTTCTTAGGCATTGTATACACTGAAAGTATCGAAATGACCGCGGTTTTCACCCCTTGCATTCATTAAGTCAGAAGAGTAAGGAGTCATTGTTTCACATTGTTACCATCGCTTGAATTACCAGCAAGCAGTACCGACAGTTTCCTGCTGTTGCAGGCTTTGACTTACATACAATGTCTCGCACTGTTTATATTATTACGTCTGTCACCGTCTCCTATGTCTATCTCAGTGGGACAGGTATAGCATTTATCCCAAGCGCTAAATTTGTGAATGAAGTTTGCCTGTATCACTCGATTTGTGAGAATCATCAGTTTCAGCCCTTTCAAGCACAGGGGATACATTTTTCCTTTATAAAAAAATTCGAAATAAAAAATATCATCTTAGATTTTGTTTTCCAAAGTTACACACTGATGAAGAAGATTGGTTTAACTATTATTTTCCTTGCGTTTCAAGAATGAACATTAACGTACATTTGAGAAGGAATAATATTGTGAATATTTGCTTCTGTCTGTGTTGGTTTATTTTTAATGTGCTGCTGAGTTTTTCAAGAATAATCTACTGGAAGGGGAAAAAATATTTTCAAAATAAGTGTCATACGAGAGCGTGCAGAAAAGTAGTGCCCCTGTGAAAACTCTTAAAGCTTTTTAAATTGAACAAACAATATTATTATTCTACATTTTTATTTTTCATGTCTACATATTTACTTCTCAGTATAGTCACCCGGGCGACGAACACATTTCTATCAACGAGGGACCGGTTTGTTGATTCCGTTACTGTAGAATGATTGACTTTGTTGAAAATCTTACCCATGATTACGCTGTTTCAGCACTATCAAAGACAAGTGCTCGAAGGTGTTCTTTATGTTTCGGAAACAGCTGAAAATCTGGTGGGGCCAAGTTGGGACTGCAAAGAGGATGATCGATGACCGTGAACCCAGGGCTTCGGACTGTTGCCGATATCGCGGCACTCGTACGTGGTGTGGCATCGTCGTGCTCAAGGGGAGGGTGTATCATGTGCGGACCAACTCTTCGAATTCGAAAATCGATTACAGCACGCTGTCAAGTTACTCACTACAATTAGGAGCCCTCTAGCGGCATTATAGTTATGTCAGACGTGATCAAAAGTTATCGCTGCCTGCGATTTGACAGCAATAACATACACGACAATATGTGTGCTATGTGATAGGACGGATTTCATATTCTATCGTATTTACTCACACGCCTATCACTGCTATAGAAGGCACGTAGTATGCCACTGAAGATGGGTTGTACAGCCGAGAATGGGTTTGGCAAATATACGTTTCAAGTGCAGCTCGAGGTGTGTAGAAAATGCTCTTTAATACTATGTGATCAAAAGTATCCGGACATCTGGCTAAAAATGACTTACGAGTTTGTGGCGCCCTCTATCGGTAATGCTGGAATTCAATATGGTGTTGGCGCACCCTTAGCTGTGATGACAGCTTCCACTCTCGCAGGTATACGTTCACTCAGGTGCTGGAAGGTTTGTTCACGGAATGCTGTACTGAAGAGAGGTATCGATGTCGGTCGGTGAGACCTGGCACGAAGTCGGCGTTCCAGAACATCCCAAAGGATTCAGATCAGAACTCTGTGTAGGCCAGTCCATTACAGGGATGTTATTGTCGTGTAACCACTCCGTCACAGGCCGTGCATTATGAACAGGTGCTCGATCGTGTTGAAAGATGCAATCGCCATTCCCGGATTGCTCTTCAGCAGTGGAAAGTAAGAAGGTGCTTAAAACATCATTTTAGGCCTGTGCTGTGATAGTGCCACGCAAAACAAAAGGGGTGCAAGCCCCTTCATGAAAACACGAGCATACCATAACACCACCGCCTCCGAATTTTACTGTTGGCACTATACACGCTGGCAGATGACGTTCACCGAGCATTCGCCATACCCACTCCCTAGCATCGGATCGCCCCATTGTGTACCGTGATTTGTTACTCCACACAACGTTTTCCCACTGTTCAATCGTCCAATGTTTACGTCCTTACACCAAGAGAGGCGTCGTCTGGCATTTACCGACGTGATGTGTGGCTTAAGAGCAGCTGCTCGACCATGAAATCCAAGTTTTATCACCTCCTGCCTAGCTGTCGTTGTACTAGCAGTGTATCTTGACGCAGTTTGGAATTCCTGTATGATGGACTGGATAGATGTCTGCCTATTACACATTATGACCCTATTCAACTGTTGGCCGTCTCTGTCGGTCAACAGACGAGGTCGGCATGTCCGCTTTTGTGATGTACGTGTCCCTTCACGTTTCCACTTCACTATCACATCAGAAACCGTGGACCTAGGAATGTTTAGGAGCGTGGAAATCTCGCGTACAGACGTGTGACACAAGTGACACCCAATCACCCGACCACGTTCGATGTCCGTGAGTTCCGCGGAGGGCCCCATTCTGCTCTCTCACAATGTCTAATGAGGTCGCTGATACGGAGTACCTGGCAGTAGATGGCAGCACAATGCACATAATATGAAAAACGTATGTTTTTTGGGGTGTCCGGATGCTTTTGTTCACATTGTGTATCTTAAAGCTGAACACCAACCATTCCAGATTTTTGGTCTAATCTTATCTCCCCTACCGTACTGCAAAGATACATAGAGGATTGTAGAATATTTCTAGATTCCTCTCTTAAAACTAGTTCATGAAACTTTTAAAGCAGGGGTCGCTCTTCAAGTATCTTACGAGTTCAGGTGTTTCAGCATTCCTGTGACACTTTCCCATAGGTCAAGCAAATCTGTAACCATTCATGTTACCCACCTTTGTGTACTTTTAATATTCGATGTGAGTCCTATTTGGTATGAGTCCTACAAACTTGGGAATATTCTAGGATGGATCGCACCAGTGGTTCGTAGGCAGTCTGATTTGTAGGTTGATTGCATTCTTCCAGTATAGTATCACTGAAACAAAGTTTGCCACCTGTTTTACCCACGACCTAGACTGTGTGACCGTTGCATTTCGTACACCTAGGTATTTGTATGAGTCGACTGAATCAAGTTGTGACTCATTGATATTGCAGTCATAGGATACTATGTATCTTCGTTTTGTGAAACGCACAATTTTACATCTCCGAACATGTAAAGGCAGTTGACAGTCTTGACACCAGTTTGAGATATTTTGAAGATCTGACTGAGTATTTGTGCAGTTTTTTCAGTCAATACTTCATTATAAATGAGTGCCTTTTCTTCGAAAATTCTGAAGTTACTGTTAATATTATCTGCAAGGCCATTAATAAACAACATGAACAATAAGGGTCTCAACACATTTCCCTGGGGCACGTCTGAAGTAATTTCAACATCTGTCAATGATTCTCCATCTAAGATAACATACTGCGGTGTCCCTGTCGAGAAATTCTCAAGCCAGTCATGAATTACACTCACGACAATAGCTGCAGTACTAAGTCAAATACGTTTCAGAAATCACAAAATACTGTATCTACCTGACAGTACCTTGACACCAGTTTGAGATATTTTGAAGATCTGACTGAGTATTTGTGCAGTTTTTTCAGTCAATACTTCATTATAAATGAGTGCCTTTTCTTCGAAAATTCTGAAGTTACTGTTAATATTATCTGCAAGGCCATTAATAAACAACATGAACAGTAAGGGTCTCAACACATTTCCCTGGGGCACGTCTGAAGTAATTTCAACATCTGTCAATGATTCTCCATCTAAGATAACATACTGCGGTGTCCCTGTCGAGAAATTCTCAAGCCAGTCATGAATTACACTCACGACAATAGCTGCAGTACTAAGTCAAATACGTTTCAGAAATCACAAAATACTGTATCTACCTGACAGTACCTTGACACCAGTTTGAGATATTTTGAAGATCTGACTGAGTATTTGTGCAGTTTTTTCTGTCAATACTTCATTGTAAATGAGTGCCTTTTCTTCGAAAATTCTGAAGTTACTGTTAATATTATCTGCAAGGCCATTAATAAACAACATGAACAGTAAGGGTCTCAACACATTTCCCTGGGGCACGTCTGAAGTAATTTCAACATCTGTCAATGATTCTCCATCTAAGATAACATACTGCGGTGTCCCTGTCGAGAAATTCTCAAGCCAGTCATGAATTACACTCACGACAATAGCTGCAGTACTAAGTCAAATACG
Organism: Schistocerca americana; assembly: GCF_021461395.2. Taxonomy (NCBI): domain Eukaryota; kingdom Metazoa; phylum Arthropoda; class Insecta; order Orthoptera; family Acrididae; genus Schistocerca; species Schistocerca americana. The sequence continues at coordinate 254,418,936 of NC_060126.1, forward strand.
TTTCAGAAATCACAAAATACTGTATCTACCTGACAGTACCTTGACACCAGTTTGAGATATTTTGAAGATCTGACTGAGTATTTGTGCAGTTTTTTCAGTCAATACTTCATTATAAATGAGTGCCTTTTCTTCGAAAATTCTGAAGTTACTGTTAATATTATCTGCAAGGCCATTAATAAACAACATGAACAGTAAGGGTCTCAACACATTTCCCTGGGGCACGTCTGAAGTAATTTCAACATCTGTCAATGATTCTCCATCTAAGATAACATACTGCGGTGTCCCTGTCGAGAAATTCTCAAGCCAGTCATGAATTACACTCACGACAATAGCTGCAGTACTAAGTCAAATACGTTTCAGAAATCACAAAATACTGTATCTACCTGACAGTACCTTGACACCAGTTTGAGATATTTTGAAGATCTGACTGAGTATTTGTGCAGTTTTTTCAGTCAATACTTCATTATAAATGAGTGCCTTTTCTTCGAAAATTCTGAAGTTACTGTTAATATTATCTGCAAGGCCATTAATAAACAACATGAACAGTAAGGGTCTCAACACATTTCCCTGGGGCACGTCTGAAGTAATTTCAACATCTGTCAATGATTCTCCATCTAAGATAACATACTGCGGTGTCCCTGTCGAGAAATTCTCAAGCCAGTCATGAATTACACTCACGACAATAGCTGCAGTACTAAGTCAAATACGTTTCAGAAATCACAAAATACTGTATCTACCTGACAGTACCTTGACACCAGTTTGAGATATTTTGAAGATCCGACTGAGTATTTGTGCAGTTTTTTCAGTCAATACTTCATTACAAATGAGTGCCTTTTCTTCGAAAATTCTGAAGTTACTGTTAATATTATCTGCAAGGCCATTAATAAACAACATGAACAGTAAGGATCTCAACACATTTCCCTGGGGCACGTCTGAAGTAATTTCAACATCTGTCAATGATTCTCCATCTAAGATAACATACTGCGGTGTCCCTGTCGAGAAATTCTCAAGCCAGTCATGAATTACACTCACGACAATAGCTGCAGTACTAAGTCAAATACGTTTCAGAAATCACAAAATACTGTATCTACCTGACAGTACCTTGACACCAGTTTGAGATATTTTGAAGATCTGACTGAGTATTTGTGCAGTTTTTTCAGTCAATACTTCATTATAAATGAGTGCCTTTTCTTCGAAAATTCTGAAGTTACTGTTAATATTATCTGCAAGGCCATTAATAAACAACATGAACAGTAAGGGTCTCAACACATTTCCCTGGGGCACGTCTGAAGTAATTTCAACATCTGTCAATGATTCTCCATCTAAGATAACATACTGCGGTGTCCCTGTCGAGAAATTCTCAAGCCAGTCATGAATTACACTCACGACAATAGCTGCAGTACTAAGTCAAATACGTTTCAGAAATCACAAAATACTGTATCTACCTGACAGTACCTTGACACCAGTTTGAGATATTTTGAAGATCTGACTGAGTATTTGTGCAGTTTTTTCTGTCAATACTTCATTGTAAATGAGTGCCTTTTCTTCGAAAATTCTGAAGTTACTGTTAATATTATCTGCAAGGCCATTAATAAACAACATGAACAGTAAGGGTCTCAACACATTTCCCTGGGGCACGTCTGAAGTAATTTCAACATCTGTCAATGATTCTCCATCTAAGATAACATACTGCGGTGTCCCTGTCGAGAAATTCTCAAGCCAGTCATGAATTACACTCACGACAATAGCTGCAGTACTAAGTCAAATACGTTTCAGAAATCACAAAATACTGTATCTACCTGACAGTACCTTGACACCAGTTTGAGATATTTTGAAGATCTGACTGAGTATTTGTGCAGTTTTTTCAGTCAATACTTCATTATAAATGAGTGCCTTTTCTTCGAAAATTCTGAAGTTACTGTTAATATTATCTGCAAGGCCATTAATAAACAACATGAACAGTAAGGGTCTCAACACATTTCCCTGGGGCACGTCTGAAGTAATTTCAACATCTGTCAATGATTCTCCATCTAAGATAACATACTGCGGTGTCCCTGTCGAGAAATTCTCAAGCCAGTCATGAATTACACTCACGACAATAGCTGCAGTACTAAGTCAAATACGTTTCAGAAATCACAAAATACTGTATCTACCTGACAGTACCTTGACACCAGTTTGAGATATTTTGAAGATCTGACTGAGTATTTGTGCAGTTTTTTCAGTCAATACTTCATTATAAATGAGTGCCTTTTCTTCGAAAATTCTGAAGTTACTGTTAATATTATCTGCAAGGCCATTAATAAACAACATGAACAGTAAGGGTCTCAACACATTTCCCTGGGGCACGTCTGAAGTAATTTCAACATCTGTCAATGATTCTCCATCTAAGATAACATACTGCGGTGTCCCTGTCGAGAAATTCTCAAGCCAGTCATGAATTACACTCACGACAATAGCTGCAGTACTAAGTCAAATACGTTTCAGAAATCACAAAATACTGTATCTACCTGACAGTACCTTGACACCAGTTTGAGATATTTTGAAGATCCGACTGAGTATTTGTGCAGTTTTTTCAGTCAATACTTCATTACAAATGAGTGCCTTTTCTTCGAAAATTCTGAAGTTACTGTTAATATTATCTGCAAGGCCATTAATAAACAACATGAACAGTAAGGATCTCAACACATTTCCCTGGGGCACGTCTGAAGTAATTTCAACATCTGTCAATGATTCTCCATCTAAGATAACATACTGCGGTGTCCCTGTCGAGAAATTCTCAAGCCAGTCATGAATTACACTCACGACAATAGCTGCAGTACTAAGTCAAATACGTTTCAGAAATCACAAAATACTGTATCTACCTGACAGTAGCGGGACAACATTGACATCAGGGCGTTTTGTTAGTGTGGGTCACCTAAAGCAGGGGTAAGTATACATTCAGGGGAGTATTTATTCTGCTAAGAGGATTATGAGCCCTGGGGACAATCCATCCTTTTCATTGACAAGTCCTTAACATATTGTCCCCCCTCCTCCTCCTCTCCCTCCCCCTTCTCCTCCCTCATCCCACTGGGAACTACCCTCACTGATACTAGCACACTTCTCCCTCCTCTCCCCACCCAGAAATTGGCAGGATAAAGACTCATTTGATTGGTGATTTGGAGGGAAATCGATTTCGGTGTATGGAATATTGTTTTAACAATTTAGACAATGTGAGGAATATTGTTTACTTAAACAATTTATGGTTTTGCAAGAGTGTGTATGAAAATAGTTAATTTATTTAAAAAATTGATGGGAACTTGATTACGATGTATGGAATGTTGTTTAAACAATTCATACAATATAGTTTATTTATTTATTTAAAAAATTTGGTGGGAAATCGATTGCAGTGTATGGAATATTGTTTGAATAATTTTGATAATGTGTGAAATATTTATTTAAACAATTTATGGATATGAAGCCACGCATGGAATAGTTCCAATCAAAAACAACTGCCAAGATGACAGACATAGAAGTAGATATCCTCGGTGTCACAAAGCAGTTTAAATCACTTAATAAAGGCAAGTCTTCGGGTCCAGATTGTATACCAGTCAGGTTCCTCTCAGAGTATACTGATACAATAGCTCTACATTTAGCAATTATATACAACTGCTCGCTCACAGGAAAATACGTCCCTAAAGACTGGAAAATTGCTCAAGTCACACCAATACCAAAAAAGGGAAGTAGTAGAAATCCGTTGAATTACAGGCCCACATCACTAGCGTCGATTTGCAGTAGGGTTTTGGAACATATGCTATATTCGAACATTATGAAGTCCCTCGAAGGAAACAATTTATTGACACATAATCAGCACGGAACACAACTAGCTCTTTGTACTCATGAAATAATGAGTGCTATCGACAGGGGATGTCAAATTGATTCCATATTTTTAGATTTCCAGAAACCTTTGACACCGTTCCTCACAAGCGTCTTCTAACCAAACTGCGTGCCTATGGGATATCGCCTCAGTTGTGCGACTGGATTCGTGATTTCTTGCAGAAAGGACACAGTTTGTAGTAACAGATGGAAAGTCATCGAGTAAAACAGAAGTAATATCCGGCGTTCCCCAAAGGAAGTGTTATAGGCCCTCTATTGCTCCTGATCTATATTCACGATATAGGAGACAATCTTAGTAGCCGTCCTAGATTGTTTGCAGATGATGCTGTCATTTAGCGTCTTAAAAAAAAGGCATCAGGTGACCAAAAGGAGTTGCAAAATGATTTAGATAAGATATTTGTATGGTGCGAAAATTGGCAGTTGACCCTTAATAAAGAAAAGTATGAAGTTATTCACATGAGTACTAAAAGAAATCCGCTGAATTTCGATTACGCGATAAGTCACACTAATCTGAAGGCTGTAAATTCAACTAAATAGTCACGGCTTACAATTACAAATAACCTAAATTGGAACGATCACGTAGATAATTTTCTGGGTAGAGCAAACCAAAGACTACGACTCATTGGCAGAACACTTAGAAAGTGCAACAGTTCTACTAAAGAGACTGCTTACACCACGCTTACCCGCCATACTGTGGAGTATTGCTGTGCGGTGTGGGATCCGCATCAGGTAGGACTGATGGATGGCATCGAAAAAGTACAAAGAAGGGCGGCTCGCGAAGTAGGGGAGATAGTGCCACAGACACGATACGTGAATTGGAGTGGCAATCATTAAAACAAAGACGTTTGTCGTTGCGACAGGATCTTCTCATGAAATTTCAATCACCAGTTTTCTCCTCCGATTGCGAAAACATTCTGTTGGCACCCACCTACATGAGGAGAAATGATCATCACGATAAAATAAGAGAAATGAGGGCTGGCACAGAAAAATTTAAGTGCTTGTTTTTCCCGCGTGCCGTTCGAGAGTGGAACAGTAGAGAGACAGCTTGAAGGTGGTTCATTGAACCCTGTGCCAGGCACTTTATTGTGAATAACAGAGTAATCACGTAGATGTAGATGGGTTATTCATTTATTTAAAGAATTTGGTGGAAAATCGATTGCAGTATGTGGAATATTGTTTAAACAATTTAGACAATGTGTGGAATATTGTTTACTTAAACAATTTATGGCATAAAAGGTGATGCATGGAACATTTAAACAATAGCGATGCTCCTTCATTCCCATCGCGTAAGGAAACACCCATTTACACTGTCACAGACTGCTTAAAGATATCTGATAAACTTCCTCGCATCGCACCATGCGCGCAGGGTGCCCGGAGTCGGGACGTACTGGATGGATTTTGGAAACGCCAAAAATCTCGCAACACCGCTGTCGGCTTTCGTCTGCTGTCCCAAGTGGTCTGCATGCGTGAACCAACCTGTCGGATATCAGTGCATGCGAGAGATGCCTTCTTTCCAAAGGAAATACCTGATTGGTAATCGATCCTGAAATACTGCTGAAATTAATAAACAACACAGGTCTGAAAAAATTATAAGTTGCATGATATATTTTTACTGAATAATATGTTTTAGGATGCGCTCATTTCAGAAGTGATTTCCATTTTTTTCTATCAAATAAGGTTTTTTCGCAAATTCAAACACAAAAAATGGGTAAAAGCACTCGTTTGTTCAAAATTATCAAACATATTTTTGTACAACCAATGAAACATTATTTTGAAACATATAGTGAGAATATTACACTTATTCATGTTTTTTATGAAACCTTTTCTTCTTTTCTTTGATACTTCGCCGAGTCCTTTTCCGATTTATATCTTTAGTTTCCCGCTTAAGCATCCAACAGTAGTCAGCAAGCATAGTGACATCCCACCTTCCTTGGTACCGTCTCTTGATATCACGGGCATCCTGGTGAAACTGCTCTCCCTGTTCTTCACTGTAAGCTCCCATGTTTTCAGGAAAACTGTCTGTGTGGGAGTGTAAAAAATGGACTTTCAAGCTCATCTTGCAGCTTTGAGTTTCGTATGCTGTTAACATCCGTTGAACAATGGTTTTGTGGTCAGGATCCTTATTACTTCAAAAAATGGTTCAAATGGCTCTGAGCACTATGGGACTTAACATCTGTGGTCAGCAGTCCCCTAGAACTTAGAACTACTTAAACCTAACTAACCTAAGGACATCACACACACCCATGCCCGAGGCAGGATTCGAACCTGCGACCGTAGCAGTCCCGCGGTTCCGGACTAAGCGCCTGAACCGCTAGACCACCGCGGCCGGCCCTTATTACTTCCCAAAAACTTTCGCACTACATTCTTGAACGATACCCAAGCTTCTTTTTCCTTCTCATTCATACTTTTCACAAAGAGGGTGTCGGTTAAAAGTTTCTTTATGTCGGGGCCAGTGAAAACTCCATCTTTCCACTTTGCTTCTGACAGCTTCGAGAATTTTGTACATAGATATTTAAAACAGTCCCCCTCCTTTTGCAGCGATTTTACAAATTGTTTCACCAGCCCCAATTTGATATGGAGAGGGGGCAATAAAACCTGTTCTGGTGGTACCAAAGTATTATTGATAACATTTTTCTCCGCAGGTTTTAAAGTTTCTCGGGGTGGCCAATCACTTTTAGTCCATTGCTGTTCTCTGGCTCTACTTCCCACAAGCATAAGAAGCATGGGTATTTAGTATAGCCTGCCTGCTCACCCAAAAGCATTGTGAGTATTTTGAAGTCCCCACAAACCATCCATTGATGGTCCTGATATTTGATTTTTTCCAGGATAATGGTCAAATCGTTATAGTTTTCGTCCATATGCACAGAATGTCCCATCGGAAGCGATGCAAATTTATTTCCATTGTGCAATAATAATACTTTAAGCCTAGTTTTGGATGAATCAATGAATAGGCGCCTTTCAGATCAGTCATACTGCATATCAAAGCAATGCATGAGTCCTTCCACATCATTGCAAAAAACTAAATTTCCTTCTTTTGAGATAAACTGGGTAAATTCTTTTTCTCGGTGTCTGTACCATAAAATGAGGTGTCAGATGATAAAAGGTTTCTATTTTTTAATCTGGAACCTAACAGTTCGGCTGCATCTTTTGAAAGACCTAAATCTCTTACTAGATCATTGAGCTCAGTTTGAGAAAATTGTTGAGGCCTTTCATCTTCGTCTGAAGAAAAATCTGAGCTTGATTCACCCTCAGGAGGTAAGGTAGCTTCGTCCTCCAACTCACTCGGGTATTCATCCAAACTGGAAGGTGGTTGTGGGATAGGTGTTTCAGAGCTATGGGGCACTGGAAGTATAGCTGAGTCAAGGTTAGAATAACTTATACTTCTTTTGTTTTTGAATTGAATCCCTTTACGTCAACTGAGCAGAAGTAGCAATCAGTGGTATGGTTTTTCTGCTCACGCCATATCATAGGAATTCCAAATCGAAATGCATTTTTCTTACGCTTAAACCACAAACGAAGATCTTCTTCACATCTTCTACACACCTTATGCGGGGCCCATGGTTTATCTTGATCACCAAGTTTTAATTTAAAGTAAGCAAAATCACTTATGTTTCTCTATTGACTTTTAATAGTGTATTCACCACAGATATAGCAAAAACTGTTTGGAGAAATAACACAACCTCTTGTAGCCATAACTAGACAGAAACAACAGCACTGTTCACTTGAATAGCAATATGTCTACTGAGAGTTTCTCTTCATTTCTTGCGAGATACAAATCGTCATTTGATTTGTCGCAACACGATAAAACTGAACAATAAGATTGTTTGCATTTGCTCCTGGCGCCCAGGAGTTCACGGTAAAACCTGTAAGTGGTAACAAAGAATAGTTAACATTGAAAATTTTTAAATTTAAGTTTATTTTATCAATTATAGTTGATATTTTTAATAATTATTAAATTAAAAAAGACATATGTTTATTACTAATGAAGATAAATACTGCAATATACATAAAAACCTATGTGATAGAATTTTTTGAATATTTTTTCCTTTTTTTGGGAGGTCAAAATCTATAAGAAAATGTTAAAAAATCCTGTGCAGTTTTTTAGTCGCAGACCTGTGTAATTAATCTCCGGTCACATGATTGTGATGTAAAGAATATAAGGCGGACTCGGTAGCTTTTTCACACACTCACAAATTGACCACGTCACAAAAGTAAGAGCAGGCTGACTCAAAATACACTTTAAAGAGAAGGTTGTTGCATACGAAGAGAGAGAGAGAGAGAGAGAGAGAGAGAGAGAGAGCTGTAGTCTGCTTTGCGGATGACATATGAACTAGCATGGGGTATTTCATTTCGCCATGGGGTCTAAACTGCCGCAGCCATCCTGGCCCACTTGCTTGTGGTGCATTTCACGAACTGCCTCAGGACTTATTAAATCTGGTGCGGAATACCACATATGGAAGAAGTCAAAAATGTTGCTTCAGAAGATGTGCCAAGGGAAATATTAATTAAATCGTTAATAAAGCGTTTAAACAACTTGCAACATACAGTTTAAAACTACTCAAAATAAAAAAAAATCGACATTGCACAGTATTTCGCGTGCATAAACAACATTGTTATGTTTTTGATGAGAAATTTCATTAAATAATCCAAACCTATTGTTATTCGACATCAAAGTTGGAAGTGGTGATGTATGAAATTATAGTTAGAATTTCAAATTTCGGCGTAAATTTTTACCATCATGGTTATAGTTCCCGATCTCTACAGGTCTACTAAGTGTATTTTCTTTTTAAAGTGCTAAAGAATTTCTAAGTTGACTGGTTCGCGCCGCTACACCACTACGAAGAAGGAGGGAGAACGGGGGCCACCATTTGATGGGATTGTAGCAACAACAACAAATACCTATGCAAGACAGAGTCCACTGCGATGTTCTGAGAAGCTGTAAACGTGACACGCTTAACCCACGACCCAGTCCGTAGCAGTAGCTGTCATGACCAGATATCGGAGAGCGCTAAAACACCCACGCATTCCTCGTGCTCTCGTCCCTATGTCCACACGAAGCGTGCCGCTGGCCCCAACCCTCAGAGGTCGGTGAAATCTACCACCACAGCTGCAGCCACAGTATCGGACGCCTGTGCTTGCCAGAGTGCACCACCCCCGGCCAAGGAGGGCATCTGGGGATGATTGGAGTGGTAGGAATTCAAATTTTATCAATATGTCCAGCGTAAACACATGCCCGTATTGAATCTTCTGTTATGCAACACGCACGTCCGCTTCTGTCACACTCGCCCAGCACACTGATCACATCGTCAGCCCATGCTGCCGTGGGCGAGATGAGACAGTTCGGCGCATTCCCTGAACCTATCGCAGGCTGAGCTAATCCTCAACTTCCAATTGCCGAAGCTTCGTGATCGCCCTTGCAGCCAGCCTTGGTGTACCGTGAATCAAGCAGCTGCAGCTTGGACGTTGTGGTGTTCTTTTTTTTTAAAATATATTTTGATGAAATTATTATTCTCTTGTGAAGATTCAGAAATCTGTTGTGAGTTTTGCACCACTTCTTGGCGGGAAGAGCAAAGACTTTTCAAAAGACTTAAGTACTGTAAGTTATAGTTTATCTATATTTCACCTGAAATCGTTTGCAGAACGAACAGAGAAACCTAACGGACCAGACAGAGCTGCAAATTTTCTTTGCTATACTACACCACACATTAAAAGAAGTTGGATTTAAATCACAAACAAGGTAAATAGCAATGCGCCTTCTGCCTTAACTATGACATTTGTTGACATGCATTCGGTCCCTGGTAGCTGTATGAAACACCATGATTTCTGTTGCCATTAATAGGAGATGGATAGTATAGAAATACTTTCAGTAATAAGCAGGCACTACAGCATTTGAGAGCACAATAACCAATTTAATTACCTTAGTGTGGTGTGCGTATGGTAAGACCTTCGGCACACACACCATCAGATTATTTGACTTGTCGCTCTAGCGAAGTAGGCGAGTGTCAGCAATATGTCTCGTGGTCTTATCGTGGCGTGTTTATCTTCTGCCGTTAGGTCAGACGATAGAAGAGCAACTTGCATGCTTAGAGTAGCAGATTGACGGTGACCAACTTTAAACAGAACTTGATTAATTTTCACACACATTTATTAAAATAATAACAATCATAAACCTTACTTAACTTGATTCTGGATGCTATTTACAACTGACAATCTGAAGTTCCTTTGGTCTTGGTACGTTAATCTTATTCTCACACATCTCTGATACTTGACAAAGTATCTATACATTTATCTTCATGGCTATGTACAGGAATATGATAATCCTATTAGGCGCAGACTGAAACTTGACTACAGACTAATACAGACTAATGTAGACTGGCAAATCTGAGGTCTGTACACTCATTATAATACCTCGAGCGTTCAGGTATCACTGCGCGATTGTGATCCGCGAGGAGAAAAGGTTCTACATTAGCAGCAATCTTATTGGCTGCATTACATATTAATACGCGGATTGGCGGAAGCAGACTTTGGTCCGTCTCTTAGGCAGCGCCATCTCGTCGTGCGGAGATGGACGTGCGCTGCGCCTGTGCTGTTGTGCTTAGCAGGGCACGCTCTAGTGGGAAAGTTGTGTATGCGCTGACTACGCAGAACTATGTACACAACACTTAGTCAGTATTTCTAACAATAGGCTCTGTACATTTCAATTTTATATCTTGCTGGCTGTTTCGTTAAATCAAGTACTTCAAAATTTTCGACATTTCATCTTAGCTGCACACATAAATTCTTACATAGCACTTCACAATAGTAATATTTTATAATAACTAATTGGTGATTGCGGACCAAGCCATGTATGCGTCCGCTGTCTTTAAAAAATATCACGACTGTGTTAACAGATGAGGGTTACAATTCTTCAGCTGTCAAAAAATAAGAAACACAAAATATCTCTATCGATACAATTTATGAACAATTCGTATTCCGCGCCGTGGTGCGTAAGATATTCTTTGAAATGTCAGGTGGTCGCTACTCAGCGACGATATAAGAAATTTTTACACAGATAGGTTTTATGAACCTGCATGGTTAGATTATCGAACCTAAGTTTATTTAAGCTATCAAAGCAGATACTAATATTACAACGTATACAGTAGTTTGAGGCAGCGATGTTGTTGTCCATACACCTCGAAATTCTCACGTGAAATGCAGACTTCTCTCTTTTATACGAGTTATTTTCGAAGACAGAAGAAATTGAGACATACACTCATTCTCACATCACTGAAGTATCGTTACTTGCGTGAAAATTCTGCTGGCATATGCTACATTTCCTCTAATTTATTTTCTCATCAGGTAGGAAAAAATATTTTCTTATCAGGTACATCAGGCATCACAGAATTAAAATATTAAACTCATTTTTGGAGTGCTAAGGTCTACCTCTATCAGAGGACGCCTCCTCACTTTCTAACTCACTTAAAGCACCCAAATGCCTCGCCACATACAAAGTCGCTTAAGTAACAGCGCAGAAAAGTTGTATACATCAGCTTTATGCTAGTTATCACTTTATAAATTCGGCAATACATCTGATTTTATTACAATGGTCGTCACTTCCTGTGTAGGTGAGGGATTGAAACATCGCTAAAACATGTCGCCACAAGGAAAAAAAACGCCAAGTCAAGAATCATATCTGTTTTACCATAGCCATCGCTTGCACCCACCAGGAAGCACATCATTGACATCAAATTTATAGACTAATTAATTAAACTGATCGTGAAAGTCACTTTGCATTGCGAGTAAGTTTTTCCAGCAGTCGGATTACACTCACAAAGTAGCTCAAATGGGAATCCCTGGATGGAAGACGATGTTCTTTTCGAGGAACGCTACTGAGAACCGACATTTAAAGCTGACCGCAGAAGGATTCTACTGCTAGCAACATACATTTCGCGTAAGGACTGCACTATTAAAACCATCACAACTTCTGTGTTACTGTCACCCTCCAAAAAAAGCGGTCTTGGTTCTACAGGCTCACACAAGAGTCGCTGATAGTGTAACACTTTCTGGTAGAAATGCTGTCTGTGATTTGGAATCAAGTTGTTCAACCACATACTTGCCTAAGATATTATGAAGAAATATTTTAATGATTACAGCCACTGGTGAATCATATTCGCGACACGCTCCTATCTCGAAACGTGTCACCTTTTTTTTAATCTATCTGCTACAGCAAAACGCCAGCGTGGTTTTTTTAGACAGTTTCTCTATGTCTTGTAACTGTTACTCAGTCCCTGCCCCGCCATGCGTGCACCTTTGTGCATATGATCCAATTTAAGTCGTAACTGAGCAGAAGTCGGAAAGCACTATATCTACCATCCCCTGGAGCTGTTGGAGAAAGAGGGTGAACTGAGTTAATGCGAAAGAACCGAAATGGGAACATGTTGTCGTAGCTTCGTCAACCGTGTACAGTGTTTAAAGCCAGCATCAAACAAAACTTTCTCCTGCAATTTCTTATTGGAAAAATTAGCAAGACACTACATCATACAGGAACTGAAAGACAGATGAGGATTTCGCTACTTCATTGCGATGTGTCTCCGAACTACGAGGAGTGTTATTTAAGAAAGATCAGTTTTGTTGTAGACACTAGCAGTTCGTGCGCATACCGCAACGAGCGCGTGCGTCGTGTACCGGCATGCCTCGGGAACAACTGTGCTCAGTTTCACCTCTGTAGCTAACCTGTGCGGTTCTTTTCTGTGATTTCAAAATGTTCAACTTGCCCGCCGCGTGTGAGGTTCGCTCTAAGTGATACGGTTTTTGTCAGCAAGGAACCTGTCTGCTCCAGAAGTTCATCGACAGACTTGCGAAGTATACGGTGATACTGTTATGAGTGAAAGCAAAGTGCGTAAATGGGTATGAGAATTCAAAGATGGCTGTGATAATGTCCATGATGAGGACCACTCCGGTTGCCCTTCTTTGATTACAGACGATTTGGTGGCTTCAGTTGAAGCGACGATTCGTGAGAACAGGCGTTTCACAATAACAGGCCTCTGAAACGAATTTCCTGACGTGTCGAGATCAGTGCTTTACAACATTGCTTCTGAACACCTAAAGTTTAGGAAACTGTGCTCCTGTTGGGTCCCGAAACTCCTAAGAGAGGACCACAAAAACCAAAGGTTTGAGTGTGCGATGAAGTTCTTGACTCGTTATCACGTCGAAGGTGACAGCTTCTTGGATCAGATCGTAACTGGAGACGCAACATGGGTTTCGCATATCACGCCAGAATCGAAGCAACAGAGCATGGAATGGAGACACACACACACTCGCCTGTAAAGGTGAAGGCCAAACAGAATTTGTCCCACGGCAAAATCATGGCATCAGTGTTTTGGGGTAGGCAAGATATTTTGTTGGTCGACTTCATGCAATGAGGAACCACTATCAATGCAGAAACAAAAGACGTGGCATGTTGACAAAATGAATTATCCTCCTCCATCACAATGCAAGACCTCACACTGCAGGTCACACCCCTGATTTATTGGACAGTTTTGGCTGGGAAGTTTTAGACCACCCACCCTACAGTCCTGATCTTGCGCCGAGCGATTATCATCTGTTCCTCCACCTCAAACAACACCTCAGCGGCAACCGTTACAATGATGACGATGACATGGAAACGGTAGTGAACTCTTGGTTATCGGAGCAGGCGGCAAGTTTTCATGAAGAAGGTATTTTAAAATTGGTTGAGAGGTATGATACATGTTTCAACAAACTTGGCAACTATGTCGAAAAATAGAGTGAAGTATGTACTTTCTGGAAATAAACTTACTTTTTTGAAATAACCTTTCGTTGTGTACTTATGTTCAAATGGACCTTACTTAAAAAACACGCCTCGTACATACAGATACTGCAGTCCGAAGGAGATCTGCAGCCCCTGAGAGTGCATTCATGTCTGTCAATCAAACATTCTCTTTATCAACGTTATTTTATACCACCCAACAGAGATAAACTACGAACTATAAAAACTCCGCTAATGTTATCCAATAGAGGACTCTATAAGATGTTACCATATCTGTCTCTTCAGATATATAGAAAACAAATACTGACTTTGAGCACATGTGGCGATCCTATTAAATGTACAGGTATTGGTTCGCTGAAGCAGGTCGCCAGCAATTGAAGTGTCTTCTACAGCCTAGTATAAAGTTTTGTCTCTTATACTGTAGGAGGATAACATCACACGCACTATCAGTCATAAGAGAGGGTACCTGTGTTGTTGTTCGATAGACTGTTTTTTTCTGCTGTAACACATCCAAGCAGTATGTGACTACAGCTACATACACCACCATCATTTTGTTTTTCCATCACAACTTTGAGGTCTGCGTCAGGTGCAAAACCAACATTAGCACGTTTCGATACATTGGCTCTCACGGAAAACTGGACATCACACAATGTAAATTATACTGCTGTTGCTTCCACAATACACAAGATGATTGAAGCAAAATATAGGGACGTTGTGGGGAGTTTCCAAACAGCTGTCCGAGGGTGACTGATTACCTCTTCACTTAAAGTTATCTTCCACGGTGACGTGGTCACAGATGTCTAGGTGTCCAGTTCGGCTGATCCCCCATATTGCAGTCATGTACGCGATCACTGTTTCGGTGCAGGCCACCCCTGGAAGGTGTTGCCCCTCCACTAAGACTCTCTCTCCATCTCAAACAAGTGATGTCAGTCAATCACTATGTGGTAATCAACAGTGTACCAGTGGACAGATGGGTTAGAAAAGACACATCGATTTGTGGTAATAAGCATAAAAGTTGATAGTGCGATCAATTTTAGCAATTTTTCCAGTCTTTTCCTTCTTTAATTTCAACGCTGACCAATGACACAGTAGCGTGCTTCCCAATTTCTGTATCATCGCTAAACCACTCCTCCACTACTTTGTGAGCACTATATACTAGGTTGCGAATGTAGAAAGATGACTGTGCAGTACGTCCATTCATCATTAATCCTCGAACGTATGTATACCAAAGTATAACAAACAGCGCCCTATACTGATCTACATATTTCTGGCACTTTGATCATTACGATTGGCCGTCTCTCCCTACACAGATGAAAATCACAGAACATACTCGGATTCTTAGAATAAAGCTAGAGATTGAAAGATCTCCCTGCATTGTATTTGATCAACATTTCTTGCGACATTGTCACCAATTTAATTTGCAGCTGACCAGAAGTAGAAGGCTGCATTCCACATCTCGTGAAGGAGCAGAGTGAGCTGTGTCCGTAATGGCTGTTCCGCGCCAATCTTACTCATGGCACCCATCCAACAGCACAAGATTTCTCCAGATGCGCGCATGTCAAGGAAGTTAGTACCCCTCATTGGTGTATAACAGATATGAAGGTGTTTTGATGATACAATAGACTGGTAAGATGACAAAATGTGTGGTTTTTATGCATGATGGAGCCTCAGCCAGACGTAGTTTGAAGCATTTTATGTAAATCAACTGTGCTATAAATTCTAAAGTATTGTTCTAGTGTCTGGCGTCAGTGCCAAACAGGTGCTGCTAAGAGAGAAATGATCACGGAACATAAACACATACATTCCTAGGGCTAGACGGTTTTGTACTTAAAACATGCTATAATGCCAAAGTGGTGCAGCTTCTGACCTGTTAGTTGTGAGAAATGGAACGCTGTAATACTCCAGTGTAAAAAATACGCTGAAGCGCAAAAGAAGCTGGTATAAGCACGTGTATTCAAATACAGAGATACATAAACAGGCAAAATATAGCTCTGCGGTCAGCAACGCCTGTCTAAGACACCACGTGTCTAGCGCAGTCGTTAGATTGGTTACTGCCGCTACAATGGCTGGTTATCAAGAGTTAAATGAGTTTGAACGCGGTATTATACGAGGGGGAGTTGGAAAATAAGAATCCCCTGTCGACTGTGGTCAGAGTTGTGTGTGAAAGGAAAAACAAGAGAAAGACATTAAAGATAAGACATATCTTTATTTTTCTACATAATTTCGATGTACATTGAGACATATGTCATACCGCTTTATAAGCTTCGAAAAGCTTTCCAGGAAAAAATCAAGGCTTTTCATATGGAAGAAGCGTTGAACAGCTTGTTTGATGTTAGCATTACTGCCAAAGCGCCTTCGCCGAGAGTCTTCTTCAAAGCAGGAAACAGATGGAAGTCACTTGGTGCGAGATCCGGACTGTAAGGCGGATGGTGTAGGCGCTCCCAGCCAAGAGTTGCAATATGGTTTTGCCTTGTCGTCGCCGTGTGTGGTCTCGCGTTGTTATCCAACAGCAGAACGCCAGATCTGAGAAGGCCAGGCCGCTTTTTCCGAATCACCCCTTTCAATATCGACAGAGTGCCACAGTACCGCGCAGCATTGATGGTAGCATCCTCCAGAAAGTCCAGTAGCAAAACTCCTTTGGCGTCCCAGAAAACGGTGAGTAGCACTTTACCTGCAGTCGGAGCGCTTTTGAACTTCTTTCAGACACGTGATGACGGATGTTTCCACCATACGGATGCGGCCTTCCATTCGGGCGTGTAATGGTGGGCCCACGTCTCATCCCCCGTCACAACCCGAAGCAGAAGGTCATTGTCAGATTCATGGTAACACACGAGCTGTTCCAGGCTGAACGCCATGCGTTGTTCCACGTGCGTCGGGGTCAGTTGGCGGGGCACCCATCATGCTGACACCTTCCTGAATCGAAGAACGGCGTGGATGATCTTGTGAGCTCGATCATGTCCGATTCCAAGTTCTACCGCTACTCCATCGATTGTGATACGCCGGTTCGCTTTAATCATGTCATCCACCTTCCTGACATTTGCATCTGTAGTGGCTGTGCGCGTCTGTCCAGGTCTCGGTGTGCCCTGCACTTGCTGACGTCCATCACTGAATTGCTGGCACCATCTCCGCACCATTTGCCTCGATATCACTCCTGACATATACACCTCAACAAGGCGGATATGAATTTCTGTGCCTGATACTCCACGTGCCCATTCATAGCGGATAACAGATCTCACTTCTGCCTTTGACCACGACTCCACAACGCACCTTCTCTCCATAGCTCCAGAAAAAAATCAGCTGCTGGCCTCCGCTTTGCGCAGGCACTGCGACAGAGCCATCTGCTTGATCACGGTCGACCTCTACCTAATCGTGTATCGGTGTCTTACACGTGCGTGTTCACCTGCCGTGTCGTCTTTCACCCATGTCACACAACTCTGCGCACAGTCGACATGGGAAACTTATTTTCCAACTCCCCTCCTAGTTGGCGCACGAGCGATGGGACACGGCATATCCAAGGTATCGATGAAGTGCGGATTTTCCTGTATGACCATGAAAGGGCACAGTACCGCCCGACATTGAAAATAGGTACAACATACTTCATTATTCTTGTCTGAACAACATATTTTTTCTAATAATAACTCAATTTCAATTAATACAGTGAAGCCGGATACCAGTGTGGGAAAGAATGACAATTTATTTATTTAATTGATCACATGTGCACTCCCTCAAAATAAATCCCTACATCCAGTTTGGTGAGATCTGTGAAATGAATGAATGTATGGTCGTCTGCTAACCGCAGATAGTGAATGTGAATATATGATCATCTTTGAGATGATCCTTTGGTGGGATCAAAGAGATGAAATTTACCTGAGCTTTGAGCGCCTGAAATGTGGCTGACCAATACGGTAGCAAGGTGCTTCCCCACTTCGACAGAGGTGCGAGAGGACCTGAAGAATGGCCATGTTTCAGCACTCTGCCGCTGGATCTTGTGCTGTTAAGACCTGTCTTGGGTGTGCTCCGTAAAGACAAAAGAGTGGAGGCATGGTATGCATGTGGAATATTTAAGAGTAGTTTGAACTAATAATTTCTCTATTTCAGGAACTTTTGTGGGGAGAATTAAATGTCAGGCAGGTAATATTAAAGGGATCGTAGTAATCTTCGGAAGTGACCAACGGTCACAATGAAACCACGTGTAACAATAAGTTGAAATAATTCTGTGTGCTTAAGTTAAGCTGAACTACTAGCGTGTGTACAATAAGTTGAAATATTTAAGAAATAGCGTGTGTACCATAAGTTGAAATATTTAAGAAATGGCGTGTGCAGGACTTGAAATTAGAGACGAGTACTTCCACGTGGTGAGTACTGTGTGAGTCTCAATCTGTGTATGAGACAAAGGATAAAGAGAAGTACTCGTCCATAGTATCAGTTGAGGACTCGCGTGTGTGATGAATATGTTCTTAATATTACTTTGCGTGATATTATTCCGTGTGACGCTTGATTCAAACTATAACACTCTGAGAGAGAAACAAGGTGAGTCAGCTGTCTATCCAGCAACACCACTTGGCTTGCATTGCACAGGAAGCCGTGCATATATCTCCAGAGTTCATAGTAGGAAAGTAGAATTACGAAGTGGGGCAGTGTCGTGTGAAACTGGGATAAATATTAATTGAAGTGGGAAAGCTGAAAGTGATAATGTTGTGACTATTCCCTGTGTAGTATTTCATGTTGTAGTGTGGTGTATGTCATGTAATTTGGGTATGTGTAGTTTGCATGGGAGAGTAGCAAGGTAGTTTCAAAAGATTAGTGGGCTATGCTTGTTCCTTCGGTACCGCTCGGTCTGGAGGAAAGTTTCGTGATGATGATTGTGAGAGTCGAAGTGTGAGGTATAATAAAAGATCCACCATCTTATCCAGAAAGTGCACTGTAGCGTTAAATAATTACGAGACCATATGGTAGAGAATCACCAATGTAAAGCCATGCCCACTGGGCAGAATTTCTCATGCGTTATTGTTGTAGGTTATAGAATTTGTTTGCTCAGGTTATAGAGTTTATCGGAATAAATAAGATAGTGAAAAGAAAAAGATTGGTGGACTTTTCCTTCGAATTCTATGTTGTCATGATATCCCGAATTTATAATGTGTGCGCCATTCATATTCAGTGCGGTGGCCACGTATTGATAAAAGCCGTTAAATAAAAGAAAAAAGAAAATGTGGTATTGCCAGTGCGTAGTGAACAGTCAGAGTTCTGTAAATTACTGATAGTCAGATGTGCGTTTCCGTTGCGTATTATTCATACAGGAGGTTGATTAGTGACTTAATTGTGAGTACGAGAGTTCATGTTACTCGATAAATAAGAATGAATCCACTCGCTTGGCAGACCACTCATCTTGCAGGCCTGACTGCTTGATGCCACAGTATGAGCAAGGCACGTAGGTGCCTCTCAACCATTTCACGAGTGTACCGTGAATATCAGGAATCTGGGAAAACATCAAATTCCCGACATCGCTGCAGCCCGAAAAAGATCCTGCAAGAACGGGACCAACGACGACTGAAGATAATTGTTCAACGTGAAAGAAGTGCAGCCCTTCCGCAAATTGCTGGAGATTTCAATGCAGGGCCATCAACAAGTGTCAGTGTGCGAACCATTCAACGAAACATAATCGATATGGGCTTTCGGAGTGGAAGGCCCACTAGTGTACCAGTGATGGCTGCACATCACAAAGCTTTATGCCTCACCTGGGCCCGTCAACATCGACGTTGGACTGTTGATGACTGGAAACTTGTAGCCTGGTCGGACAAGTCTCGTCTCAAGTTGTATCGCGTGGATGGACGTGTACGGATATGGAGACAACCTCATGAATCCAAGGACCCTGCATGTCAGCAGGGTACTGTTCAAGCTGGTGGAGGCTCCGTAATGGTGTAGGCGTGTGCAGTTGGAGTTATATGGGATTCCTGATACGTCTAGATACGAATCTAATAGGCGACACATACGTAAGCAGCCTGTCTGATCACCTGCAGCCATTCATGTGCACTGCGAATTCCGACGGATTTGGCGATCCCAACAGCACAATGCGAGACCCCACACGTCCAGAATTGCTGCAGTGTGGCTCCAAGAACACTATTCTGAGTTTAAGCACTTCCGCTGGCCACCAAACTCCTCAGACACGTACATTATTGAGCATATCTGGGATGCCTTGCAACATGTTGTTCAGAAGAGATCTCCACCCCCTCGTACTCTTAAAGATTTATTGACAGCCCTGCAGGATTCATGGTGTCAGTTCCCTCCAGCACTACTTCAGACATTAGTCGAGAGCATGCCACGTCGTAATGCGGCACTTCTGTGTGTTCGCGGGGGCCCTACACGATATAAGGCAGGTGTACCAGTTTCTTTGGCTGTTCTGTGTATATCCCCAGCGCATGACATACATTTTCCCTGCAAGTTTGTCTACGATAAATTATGATGATAAAATGTAAAGTGATAAAACTACTATCTTGCACACGAAAGAAAACATCGAATCTTTGTGACACAAATACCAAATAGTTTTCCAGAGGTTTATGATGCCTGCTGTTTAAGAAGTTCAGGCCAGATTACGGTTAGGAAATTATATGTTCAAACAGCCCTATAAAATGATTGTCGACAGCCGAAAATACATATGAACAAACTGCGACATATTATAAGGAAATAAACACAATGATCAATAGCCAGGAGAGATATAATAGTCTTACTGCAATTTATCATTGCCCCTGGGTACTTTCCTCTTGCACACAGAAGTGAGGGCCTGACGTTAGGCTATATTACTCATTTGTGGGATAATATTGCCGTTTAGCCTTGACGCCACATCTCTATAATGCCTCCTCTCTTCACTACTAAGGTGTGTATATGTAGCATCAGTGTACTCTCATCTTCCAGAGCATACAATTTTATTGGTTTCGCTCAGTACCGTTTCATGGTATTTGTCTCTAATTTTATGCACTCTGAATCAGTTTCCATAATTTTGCTTTGTTTCGCTATTTTACTTATTTCGTGGTATTTCCCTCAATTTTTACGTATCTCACATCAATTGTTCGTGATTATACCAGGTTTCCTCGAATTTTACTGATTTTTTGTCATTTTTCATTGTTTTCCACAGTTTTCCGTATGGACATGCTCACATTGCTGACGCACCCATATGCTGTTTTGATTTTGTACGAGAATGTTTGAGCATCTTTTACACCAACTTACTGAGACTTGTCCTCTCCCCGATGATCCACTTGCATGCATTTAGGATAGGGCGAACATGAAAAGTATAGTAACAGTCACTTCATACCTATGTGAAACTGAAGACTCGATTTACATCAAAGATGGGGAGAGAAATGGACTACTTCGTATACATCTTTGTTTGTCTAGAGGAGGGTACTTCAACAAGCTTCCCACCGATGGACATGTTTCATTACACGTGAGCTGGAAGTCCTCTGATCACTGTGGTGTGGAGTGGTTTGCTGTTAACGATCACAGGTAGATAGTACTCCAAGTCACACACAGGACTCAGCAGACGTGCAGTAGAGTGTTTTTAGAAAAACCATACAGCAACTGCTTGTCAGCTGACACTTCAACGTTGCGATTGGCGGAGAATACAGAGAAGCACATTGTAAATACAACTTGTTAATTTTTAAAACACGTAAACAGTCCTACACGGGGCCAAACATGCGACCATTCTGTAATTGAACATTGCAGTCACCCCAGCTGGTAACACAACGCTCTTCAGCTAAGGACACTTAATAAAATCTATAAGATAGCTGCTGATAACTTTGGGGTGACACCTGGGCTTGTGATCCGACATATAGTATTTTATTATTTTACATTTGGTGGTGAATCACGTTAAACATTCCATTCCAACCATTTTATAGCTGCCAACGAAAAAAAAAGACGAATTCGTTAGTTCCCAGTGCTTCCATGTCAACTTTTGTTTGTATCTCTCTTGCTGTCACGTTCTCGTTTCAAAGTATAAGAATTGTGCTGCACCAAGCAGAAAACATTTAAATACTCCCTCAATTTCCCCACATTTCGACGTATTTTCCCTCAATTTAGACGTATTTTCCGTCATTTTTCGTAATTTTATAAATTTTATGTCACTTCTCCCCCCCCCCTCCCCCCGCCGTGAGCCATGGACCTTGCCGTTGGCGGGGAGGCTTGCGTCTCTTTGCGACACAGATAGCCGTATTATAGGTGCAACCACAACGGAGGGGTATCTGTTGAGAGGTCAGACAAACGTGTGGTTCCTGGGGAGGGGTAACTGCCTTTTCAGTAGTTGCAGGGGCAACAGTCTGGTTGATAGACTGACCTGGCCTTGTAACATTAAGCAAAGCAGCCTTGCTGTGCTGGCACTGCGAACAGCCCTAATTTTTCCCGAGGGCATGCAGCTTTACTGTATGGCTAAATGATGATGGCGTCCCCTTGGGTAAAATATTACGGAGGTAAAACAGTACCCCGTTGGGATCTCTGGGCGGGGACTACTCAGGAGGATGTCGTTATCAGGAGAAAGAAAACTGGCGTTCTACGGATCGGAGCGTGGAATGTCAGATCCCTTAATCGGGAAGGTACGTTAGAAAATTTGAAAAGGGAAATGTATAGGTTAAAGTTAGATATAGTGGGAATTAGTGAAGTTCGGTGGCAGGAGGAACAAGACTTCTGGTCAGGTGGATACAGGGTTATAAATACAAAATCAAATAGGGGTAGTGCAGGAGTAGGTTTAATAATGAATAAAAAAATAGGAGCGCGGGTAAGCCACTACGAACAGCATTATTGTAGCCAAGATAGACACGAAGTCCACGCCTACCACAGCAGTACAAGTTTATATGTCAACTAGCTTCGCAGACGATGAAGAAATGTATGATGACAGAAAAGAAATTATTCAGATAGTTAAGGGAGACGAAAATTTAATAGTCATGTGTGACTGTAATTCGAAAGCAGGAAAAGGAAGAGAAGGAAAAGTAGTAGGTGAATATGGAATGTGGGTAAGGAATGAAAGAGGAAACCGCCTGGTAAAATTTTGTACAGAGCATAACTTAATCATAGCTAACACTTGGTTTAAGAATAATGAAAGAAGACTGTATACGCGGAAGAGGCCTAGAGACAGTGGAAGGTTTCAGATAGATTATATAATGGTAATACAGAGATTTAGGAACCAGGTTTTGAACTGTAAGACATTTCCAGGGGCAGATGTGGACTTGACCACAATCTGTTGGTTATGAACTGTAGATTTAAACTGAAGAAACTGCAAAAACTTGGGAATTGAAGGAGGTGGGACATCGATAAACTGAATGAACCAGTGGTTTTAGAGTGTTTCAGAGAGAGCATTAGGGAACGATTGACAAGAACAGGGGAGAGAAATACAGTAGAAGAAGAATGGGTAGCTTTGTGAGATGAAATAGTGAAGGCAGCAGAGGCTCAAGTAGGTAAAAAAGACGAGTGCTAGTAGAAATCCTTGGAGAAATTATAAAAATGCAGTAAATGTAACAGGCTAAAACGAATACAAACGTCTCAAAAATGAGATCGACAGGAAGTGCAAAATGGCTAAGTAGAGATGACTAGAGGACAAATGTAAGGTATAGAGGCGTATATCATTAGGGGTAAGACAGATACTGCATACAGGAAAATTAAAGAGACCTTTCGAGAAAAGAGAAACACCTGTATGAATATCAAAAGCTCAGATGGAAAACCAGTTCTAAGCAAAGAAGGGAAAGCAGAAAGGTGGAATGAGTATGTAGAGGATCTATACAAGGGCGATGTATTTGAGGGCAGTATTATGTAAATGGAAGAGGACATAGATGAAGATGAAATGGGAGATGATATACTGCGTGAAGAATTTGACACAGCACTGAAAGACCTAAGTCAGAACAAGGCCCCGGGAGTGGACAACATTCCATTAGAACTACTGATAGCGTTATGTGAGCCAACCATGACAAAACTCTTCCATTTGGTGAGCAAAGGTAAAATACAGGAAGCGAAAGGCTATTTACAATTTGTAGAGAAACCAAATGGCAGTTGTAAGAGTCAAGGGGCATGAAAGGGAAGCAGTCGTTGGAAAGGGAGTGAGACGGGGTTGTAACCTATCCCTGATGTTATTCAATCTATATATTGAGCAAACAGTAAAGGACGAAAAAGAAAAATTTGGAGTAGAAATTAAAATCCATGGAAAAGAAACAAAAACTTTGAGGATTGCCGATGACATTGTAATTCTGTCAGACAGCAAAGGCCCTGGAAGAGCAGTAGAACGGAATGGATAGTGTGTTGAAAGGAGGATATAAGATGAACATCAACAAAAGCAAAACGAGGATAATGGAATATAGTCAGATTAAGTCAGGTGATGTTGAGTTGAATTACATTAGGAAATGAGACACTTAAGGTACTAGATGAGTTTTGCTATTTAGGGAGCAAAATAACTGATGATGATCTAAGTAGAGAGGATATAAAATGTAGACTGGCAATGGCAAGAAAAGCGTTTCTGAAGAAGAGAAATTTGTTATCGTCGAGTATAGACTGAAGTGACAGAAAGTCTTTTCTAAAACTGTTTGTGTGGAGTGTAGCCATGAATGGATGTGAAACATGAACGATAAATAGTTTAGACAAGAAGAGAATAGTAGCTTTCGAAATGTGGTGCTATAGAAGAATGCTGAAAATTAGATGGACAGATCACGTAATTAATGAGGAGGTACTGAATAGAATTGGGGAGAAGAGGAATTTTGGCACAACTTGAATAGAAGAAGGGATCGGTTGGTTGGACATGTTCTGAGGTATCAAGGGATCACCAAGTTAGTATTGGAGGACAGCGTGGAGGGTAAAAATCGTAGAGGGAGACCAAGAGATGAATACACTAAGCAGATTCAGAAGGATGTAGACTGCAGTAGTTACTTGAAGATGAAGCTTGCACAGGATAGAGTAGCATGGAAAGCTGCATTAAACCAGTCTCCGGACTGAAGGCCACAACAACAACACCAGCGTCACTTCTGCGCATTCATGAGATTATTTCTCACTCCATATTCTAATACTGCTTGTAAATGCAGTACAGTTGCCAACACCTAGCAACACATGCAAATGCACTACTTTTCTGGTCGGAGTACAGTATAGCATTGTACTGTAACGCGCCCAGTCACCTCCAACCAAATATTCGACAGTTGCAGTGCGTTTGCTCTGTTTTCTTCATGTCTGAGTCTGTGCATGTGTTGCGGACAGCTCCCATGGCCCAATCTTCCCAATGGTGGATGCAACTTAGAAAACAGAACGCGTCTCCAGACGTAACGCGTGGTTGATCCACCTTCGAGCCCTATCCAGGACGTGACACTTTGTGGATGCACCACAGAGGAAAAGATAATATACAATATTTGAGTTCAGACTGTGTTCTAAGAGACTACAACAGATGGATGTCAAAAATAATGGACGGTAGTTCGTGGATCACTCCTGCTACTCTTGTTAAAGATGGGTTTCCCATGTGCTTCTCCCAAATACTGAGCAATGTCTTTCGCTACGGTACATTATGGTTGTAAGAAGAGATAACTAAGCTGTCAGTTCTCTTTAGGACCTGATAGGAACTACATTGGATCCTGAAGCCTTGTTTAATTTTAATGATTTCAGGTATTTCCCAATGCCACTGACAATAATATCAACGTACAGGGTGAGTCAAAAAGAACGTTACACACTTGGGATGACATGGAAATTTGTTGAGGTAACTTGAAGAATCGGTAGGAGTGTCATTTTGCAGAAAATAACCTCAAGTTTCACATAAAAATGTCGAGTGTCATTTTGGTTCGATGTTACTACCATTTTTGATGAGCAAATATTCTACCGGTAGTCAATTTCTACCCACACTCGTTGCAACAAATCGGGCACGCCCGATATAACGGCAGCGTACATTCGATTTTTCAGATCGTCTAAGTGGTTTGGTAGGGGAGAAACCTAACACGGTCTTTAATGAAACCCTAGAGAAAGAAATCCAGCAGCGCAGGGTAGCCGTGCGGTCTGAGGCTCCTTGTCACGGTTCGCGCGGCTGCCCCTGTCGGAGGTTCGAGTCCTCGCTCGGGCGTGAGTGTGTGTGTGTTGTCTTTAGCGTAAGGTCGATTAAGTTAGATTAAGTAGTGTGTAAGCTTGAGGACCGATGACCTTGGCTATTTGGTCCCATGGGACGTACCACAAATTTTCCAAAGAAATCCAGTGGCGTCAAGTCTGGGGAGCGAAGTGGCATGCGACTGGTCCTTCACAGCCAATCCATCGATCTAAGTAGCGATTATTGAGGAAATCTCGAAATTCCGTGAGGAAATGAGTCGCTGCACCGTCTTGTTGGTAGTAAACCATACTGTCTGTGTAAAGCTAAAAATATTTTTTTTCAAGCATATAGAGATACACAATACTAGCGACAGTTTTCTCCATATAAAAGAAAGGGCCGCACACTTCCAATTTCCTAGGGGCACGGAATACATTAATTTGGGGCTGTTACGGACGAGTTCCAGGACTGCATGAGCATTTTCGCTGTCCAATATTCTGCAGTTGTGGGTGTTCATAGTAGCAGTGATATGAAATGCTGACTCATTGCTGAAGATTATTGTGTTGAGGAATGGCTCGTCATCCTCTGTCCGATTCAACATTTCCGCACAGAATTCCCCACGACCAACCAGATCTGCGTCACTAATCTGCTGAATTATTGTGAATCTTTATGGTTTCAAGTGTAAACATCTACGGAGGACTCGCCAAACAGTCTGATGTGGAATGCCAGTCTCGCGAGACGCACGTCGCGTTGATTTTTGTGGGCTGCGGGCAAAGCCCTCCCTAACGTGTTCGACATACTCATGAAAATGCGGGTGAGCTGGTGATTTATCCTGTCGCAGTGAAAAATCCGTCTCAACAAAGTTATTGTGCCAAGAGTAAACTGTACTCCTGCTTTGAAGACCATTAGCGTATTCGATGCGAAATTTAAGCCAAACAGTTGTTGCAGAGTTCGTTTCATGAAACCAAAACGTACAGCTAGCACGGTTCGTACTAGTGAAAGTAGACATTTTAACTTGCAATATGCCGGCGCTCATAGTGCCGGAATGGGGTACAGGTGCACCATGTGAATCAAACTTCAGGTTGTTTACTGCCGGTTCTATAAGTTATCTCAACAAATTTATCATTCCGGAGTTGTAAAGTCCTTTTTGACTCACCTTGTATATCTATATCACTCTTAATTCCATTGGCGTGAGAATTGAACTGGGGCAATTCACCCAGATATTCCTTTCCACATTTAAAACGTTAGGCAGTTCCATTTTTTCTTTGCTACTGAAGATTTCCGTTCCTACGCCCCCTACGAGTATCTGGGTACTTTAACTTTGGTGTCACTGACAGCTTTTAGTACTCGCGACCATAATGGGCCGTCCAGTTTTGTCCTGTGTTGTCTCTCTACACTTGAGCATAGTGACGTGCGTCAACCTTTTCAGCATCAGCGGATCGACGATTTCTTTTGTTGCGCGTGTCATTCTTCGACGATCAGTAGATGCCACTGTTTCCTCGAATTTTACATTTGTAAGGCAAATCGTCACAAGAATATCTGTAGACCAGGTTTGCCAACTTGCAAATAAAATGCACATGGGTAGATTCACTAGGAAGATATCCAAACCACGATCTATCCCATGTCACGAAGATTATGATGTGTGATGGCAGTGCGTGAGGGCTTGATACCATACTGAAATCTCGAAGTCGGAGATCTGGCGTAGTTCAGCATTCTTAATCATTTGCGTATTATTATGTAAGTAATCTGTAGTACAAAACAGTTTGTAATTACATGTATTCTTCCTGGTGCCGCATTTTCACAAACTTCATTCCATTTCTGGGAGACTGTAACATTGCGCGATAATTTGTGCTTTAGTTTGCAGTCCTTCAGAAGTAACTATATGCCAAGGGATATTAGGTCAGTCTCAGTTAGATCTCTTTTGTCTTTTTTAACTTCCGTGAAGCTTTGTAGCTATCCTCGAGCTACTTCGTTAAGTTTTTCTCCTCGGTGTTGCTGCCTCTGACGTACACTGAATATGTTATATTGCTAGCGAAGGCCGAAATGCACGCTATAAGCTCATGCAGGATGGCGTGAGGTCTGAAACAGGATACGTAATGAATGCTATAAAGAAAAGTACGTGGCTTCTGGAATACTTAACTTTAATCCATCATTTGTATACATCGTTCTTGATGAGACATGCTTCATACGATAACTATCACTTGCTATGGCGCCTTGCTAGGTCGTAGCCATTGACTTCGCTGAAGGCTATTCTAACTATCTTCTCTGCAAATAAACGAGGCTTCGTCAGTGTTGCATCGCTAGCTAAGTCGTCCGTACAACTGGGGCTAGTGCTAGTAAGTCTCTCGAGACCTGCCGTGTGGTGGCGCTCGGTCTGCAATCACTGATAGTGGCGACACGCGGGTCCGACATGCACTAATGGACCGCGGCCGATTTAAAGCTACCACCTAGCAAGTGTGGTGTCTGGCGGTGACACCACAGAATATACATAGAAACTGGTGCAACTGCCTAATACCTTGTAGGGCTCCCGCAATTACGCAGAAGTGCCGCAACACGGAAGTGGCATTGACTCGACTAATGCCTGAAGTAATGCTGGAGGGCATTGACACCATGAATCCTGCAGGGCTGCCCATAAATCCGTAAGAGTACGAGACGGTGGAGATCTCTTCTGAACAGCGTGTTGCAAGGCATCCCAGATATGCTCAATAATGTTCATGTCTGGGAAGTTTGGTGCTCAGCGGAAGTGTTTAAACTCAGACGAGTGTTCTTAGAGCCACTCTGTAGCAATTCTGGACGTGTGGGGTCTCGAATTGTGCTGCTGGAATCGCCAAGTTCGTCGGAATTCACAATGCATATGAATGGCTGCAGCTGATCAGACAGGATGCTTACGTACGTGTCATCTGTCTGAGTCATATCTAGATGTATCAGGAATCCCACATCATTCCAACGTCACACGCCCCACGCCTTTACAGAGCCTCCACCAGCTTGAACTGTCCCCTGCTGACTTGCAGGGTTCTTGGATTCAGGAGGTTGTCTCCGTACCCGTACACGTCCATCCGCCCAATACAACTTACAACGAGACTAGTCCGACTAGACAAGATGTTTCGAGTCATCAACAGTCCGATGTCAGTGTTGATGGGTCCAAGGGAAGTGTAAAGCTTTGTGATGTGCAGTCATCAATGGTACACTAGTGGGCCTTCGGCTCGAAAAGTTCATACCGATGGTGTTTCGTTGAATGGTTCACACGCTGACACTTGTTGCTGGCCCAGCATTGAAATCTGCAGCAATTTGCGGAAAGGTTGCATTTCTGTCACGTTGGACGTGGTCGTTGGTCTCGTTCTTGCAGGATCTTTTTCCGGCCGCAGCGATGTCGGAAATTTGATGTTTTACCGGATTCCTGATATTCACAGTACACTCGTGAAACAGTCATACGGGAAAATCCCCACTTCATCGCTACCTTGGAGATGATGTGTCCCATCGCTCTGGCGTCAACTATAATACCACGTTCAAACTCAATTAACTCTTGATAACCAGCCATTGTAGCAGCAGTAACCAATCTAACAACTGCGCCACACACTTGTGTTATGTAGGAGTTGCTGACCACAGCGCTATATTTTGCCTGTTTACGTAACTCTGCATGTGAATACACATGTTTATACCAGTTTCTTTGGCGCTTTAGTGTATATTATCTGATGAAAAGTATCTGGACAGCCCTAGGTTATGCGGAATTGAGCACTAGATCTCACATGAAGCGGACCTGCCAGTAGAGAAACAGTAGTAGCAGAATGGTCAGGGAGCTTATAGACTTCGAATGCGGATAGTCATTGGATGTTACATGAGTAACAAATCTATCAGGAAAAATCTAGTCTGTTGTTGATGTAACTGTGAAGTGAAAACGCGAAGGAACGAAAATAGCCCAACCAAACCTCATGCACTGACAGAGGAGGACTGTCGTGCAGTCGGAGAGTGGTTGTAAAAAAATGGCATGAAATCAGGAGATTGACTCACTCGTGAGTTCCAGAGCGCTACCAGCAGTCCAAATAGCACAATGACTGTGCGTAGGGAATTACAGAGAATGGAGTACAGTGGTCGAATAGCTACTTATAAGCCACAGCTTTTGCTAGGCAGTGCTGAGCAAAGCTCGTGGTCGTCTAAAGAACGATGCCATGGGTCAGTGTATGACTGGAACTGAGTGATTTGGAGCGACGACTGATGATCTGCTCAGTGGCACAGATTTGGATTTGGCGAATGCCTGAAGAAGATTACCAGCCATCAGTTGTAGTAGGAACTGTCAGGCATGGAGGAAGTGGTGAATGTGGTGTGTGTGTGTGTGTGTGTGTGTGTGTGTGAGGGGGGGGGGGTTATCCCTTGTTATGGTATGGTTCCTTCATTTAGCTTAAGAAAACTCTAGATGCGGAAGGGTGTGAGCCCATTTTACACGTACAGTAAAGGAGCAGTCCAAAGACAATCATTATTTGTATCAACTTGATAATACACCCTGTCTTAAAGCATCATCTGTGAGGCAGTGGTTTGTGGACAGTAATGTTGCTGAAATGGACTCATCTGCTGAAGTTCCAATCTGAACCTAACGGTACACCTCTGGTGGAGTTAGAACATCGACTCCGCCACAGACCCCAACGTCCAGCATCACTTCTTTCTCTGGTTTCTGCAGTTAAGGAAGAATGAGCTGCCATTCCTCCACAGACATTCAGACATCTCATCCAAAGTGCCACATCCAGGGTTCAAGCCATCATAAAGGCGTAGAGTGGACACACCCCTTACTAATGTTCACTAATGTGTGTCACGAAACTTTTGATCAGGTAGTGTAGGTGATGTCCCTGAGTGATCAAAAGTTATGGAAAGACAGTGTGTGACTCCTCGGTCGTGTGCTGCTGTTGCCTGTGTGGTCCATATGTCTCAGCACACTCCTGGTAAGAACTGGTTTCCTGAGGCTCCACATTCACATCGGTGGCGATACGACTCTCGGCAGAATGTCGATCGCCCTATAGACTGCAGAGCCAACGTGACATCCGTTCGTGAAACACTCGTAGTCGCCCTGTGCTGATGTTTAAGCGCATGGAATCACTATCGCAGTGATATCTAAGATCTATGCTAAACGTTGTTGATCTCGGAGTTCCGAACCCATGTTTAATGTCCGATACACTATGATCCTTTCATGTTTCATCGATTATCATCCCACATTCAACGAGATGCTGTCATATTCGCTACTCACCTGTCTGTAACAAACTGCTGAGATACAAATATCATGGTTCCATACGCAACATTTACCTGTAACATTCTGACGCCAAACGCTGAGCATCATCATACATGACAACTCTTTCCGTAACTTTTGGCTATCCTCAAGGGGACCGCTCGTACTCGTCATCTCTAATTTCGTCCAAACTTAAGGAATACATTGATAAGCCAAAATATTATGACCACTACCCACCGCGGCGTTGGATGCCGCCTGGTAGCGTTGACGGCACATGACGCGGTAACAAAAGTATGTAAGCGGAGCAGTTGTGGACGGGGATCATCCTAGCGAAGATACGGGCCACAAATAGGGAAATACATGGAGATAAACGACTTTGATAAAGGTTAGACTATTATTACACAGGGCCTGTGAACGAGTATATCGAAAACAGCGAAACTGGTCGAATGTTCATGAGCTACTGTCATGAGCACCTTCAGAAAGAAGTAGGACTGTGAAATTACCACTAAGCGTTAAATGGTATATGACTCTGCACAGAATGTGGGGTTCGGAGGTTTGTGTGCTCTGTAAAGTAGGATAGATGGTGATGTGTGGCATTTCTGTCGAAAGAGTACAATGCAGGTGCATGCACAAGTATTTCAGAGCACACCGTTAGTAGTACACTACTGACCATTAAAATTGCTACACAACGAAGATGACGTGCTACAGACGCGAAATTTAACCGACAGGAACAAGATACTCTGATACGCAAATGATTAGCTTTTCTGAGCATTCACACAAGGTTGGCGCCGGTGGCGACACCTACAACGTGCTGACATGAGGAAAGTTTCCAACCGATTTCTCATACATAAACAGTAGTTGACCGGCGTTGCCTGTTGAAACGTTGTTGTGATGCCTCGTGTAAGGGGGAGAAATGTATACCACCACGTTTCCGACTTTGATAAAGGTCGGATTGTAGACTATCGCGATTGCGGTTTATCGTATCGCGACATTGGTGCTCGCGTTGGTCGTGATCCAATGACTGTTAGCAGAATATGAAATCGGTGGGTTCAGGAGGGTAATACCGAACACCGTGCTGGATCCCAACGGCCTCGTATCACTAGCAGTCGAGATGACAGGCATCTTATCCGCAAGGCTGTAACGGATCTCGCAGCCACGTCTCGATCCCTGAGTCAACAGATGGGGACGTTTGCAAGACAACAACCATCTGCACGAACAATTCATCGACGTTTGCAGCAGCATAGACTATCAGCTCGGAGACCATGGCTGCGGATACCCTTGACGCTGCATCACAGACAGAAGCGCCTGCGATGGTGTACTCAACGACGAACCTGAGTGCACGAATGGCAAAACGTCATTTTTCGGATGAATCCATGTTCAGTTTACAGCATCATGATGGTCTTATCCCTGTTTGGCGACTCGCGGTGAACGCGCATTGGAAGCGTGTATTCGTCATCGCCATACTGGCTTATCACCCGGTGTGATGGTATGGGGTGCCATTGGTTACACGTCTCGGTCACCTCTTGTTCGCACCGACGGCACTTTGAACAGTGGACCTTACGTTTCAGATATGTTACAACCCGTGGCTCTACCCTTCATTCAGTCCCTGTGAAACCCTACAATTCAGCAGGATAATGGACGACCGCGTGTTGCAGGTCCTGTATGGACCTTTCTGGATACAGAAAATGTTCGACTGCTGCCCTAGTCTGCATATTCTCCAGATCTCTCACCAAACGTTTGGTCAATGGTGGCCGAGCAACTGGCTCATCACAATACGTCAGTCACTACTCTTGATGAACTGTGGTATCGTGTTGAAGCTGCATGGGCAGCTGTACCTGTACACGCCATCCTAGCTCTGTTTGACTCAATGCGCAGATGTATCAAGGCCGTTATTACGGCCAGAAGTGCTTGTTCTGGGTACTGATTTCTCAGGATCTATGCACCCAAATTACGTGAAAACGAAATCACATGTCAGTTCTAGTATAATATATTTGTCCAATGAATACCCGTTTATCACCTGCATTTCTTCTTGGAGTAGCAATTTTAATGGCCAGTAGTGTATATTGTTGAACACATAGCTCCAGAGCAGACCACACCTAAGTATTCAGATGTTGACCCAACGGCATTGTCAATAACGACCGCAGTGGGCATGCGACCATCGGGATTCGATCGCCAATCAATGGAAACGTGTCAACTCTTTGGATGAATCACGTTTTTGCTACAACACGTCGATGGTCGTCTCCACAAACACTGCCATCGAGCTGAATGCCAGCTCAAGCGTGCAGCGCCCCACGAATGCAGTCAGGTGGGAGCAGTTTTATGCTATGGGAGACACTCTCCTGCGCTTGCATGGGACTTGTGGTAGTAATTGAAGAGACGTTGACAGCAGTGAACCACCTGCATCCCTTCATGCTTGATGTCTTCCCCGACGTAGATGTCATCTTTCAGCAGTATAATTGTCCGTGTCTCGGAGACAGAACCGTTCTACAGTGGTCTGAGGAGCATTATGGTGAACTCACGTTGATGTCTCGGCGACCAAATTCGCCTGATGTAGATCATACGGAAGCCATCTGGGTCGCTATCGGGCACCGTCACAGCGTACACAAATCAGCGGCCCGTTATTTACGCGAATTATGTGACCTGTGTTTAGACCTCTAGCGCCACAAAACTGTACAAACCCCTTGTATGCAGAATCAGTGATATATTTCGTTCCAAAGACGGACAAACAAGCTATTAAATAGGTGATCGTAAATTTTTGGGTCGCCAGTGTATCTGGT
This sequence comes from Schistocerca americana, assembly GCF_021461395.2. NCBI lineage: Eukaryota > Metazoa > Arthropoda > Insecta > Orthoptera > Acrididae > Schistocerca > Schistocerca americana. Next base: position 254,452,580 of record NC_060126.1, read on the forward strand.
CCGTGAAAGTGGCAGAAGTGGGCGTTCCAGATGCCAAGCATTTGGAAGAAACACCATTTTTGGCGTGGGTAAGGCGAGACATGAGCGTAGTTTCCAGACAGCGGTTGGCACAGCGGGAAAAGTACAGAAACTGGCAACGTCTTTTTCAATTTTTATGTTACTTCCATTGCAAATAAGCCGAAATAATGCTCAGTACTGGGTGTTTGAAAAAGCTCTCTAGTTCTAAGTATAAATTTAATGCAGAATTTTATGAAAAATTACATCAATGAGTACATATCATGAAAGAGAATTCCTTCAGGTTTTGTTTAATGTTAGTACACGTCAATGTGGGATCCATTTGTCGCCCTGCACACGTCGGGATGATATTCTACTTCTCGCCACTTATTCACCAACATTTCAGGTGTAACTGCCTCAACTGCTGCGACGATTCTCTCCTGTAAATGATTGATGTCTCTGATCTTTTGACTGTAACCAAAATTTTTATGTGGCCCAATAGAAAAAGTCCAGTGGGGTTAAGTCTGCACTTCGTGGTGGCCAAGGTATTAGGCCAGCCCTGCCTAGCCACCTTCCTGGAAAGTGAGTGTCAAGAGCCGCACGCACATGGTTACTGTAATGAGGTGGGGCGCCATCTTGTTGGAAAAAACACACGATGCGCTGTTATAAATGACTCCGTTTTCACAAGCCAAATAACACACTGTGCTTTCTGTTGCGGAGTACACATTGTTGCTGAGTTGCCATGCACTGCACTGCATACACGCCTGGAGTGAACTGAGGGAACAGAGGAAAAAACAGCACTGGTGCCGTCTCAAGGTCAAGCAGACCTGACAACTGTAGGGGAGCCAAACTTGGAGAGTTGACGAATCAAACAACACAAACTAGAATAGCGTATGTCACTTTGTACAGATTCTAGTACACATTAAAACTAGGGAGTTCTTTTTCAAACGCCCTGTATTTTACTACAAACAATCTTGTTGGAGGAACATCCGCAACTGAGCATTATACCAGAGGTTGAAAATACCGCTTCAGTTGTAAAGTTCTTTTATTATCACACGACCAGTTTTGGGTTCTTGTATACCCATCTTCAGGTGTGTTAACTTGGTGCTGTGACCCCCGAGTGCCGCAGTTGACGTGTACAAGGCGCACTGTGCTACCTACGAGCGCATGCTGTCGTTTCACGTTTATTCGATTTCAATACAGCATTGAGCGCAACGTTTGGCGTCATTCGTATAACCCGCCCTCAGCTTTCCTTTCTGTATACTCTCTATTGCGTGATAGCGGGGTGACGGCAGTGGAGGCAGCCACAAAACAATTGTCAGGTGTCTGGGGATAGTGCCATTGGACAGAGCACGACAAGAAAATGGTTTTCTCGTTTTAAGTAGGATCGTTTTGACATTAGTGACTCACCATGTTCAGGAAGACGTATGAGATATGGAGAACATCGTTTAAACGCTGTAATCCACAGTGACCCACGCCATTGTACTCGAGAACTGGCAGATGTGAGAACTGTGGTCATTTCACCATCGTGCGAAATTTGCATACAATGGGGACAATGCAAAAGCTGGGTGTAAGAGTAATGTGTTCTCTAAGCCAAAATCACCAAGTGGACATATCCACATTTCTACTTACTCGTCATCAATTACATTGTGAATAACATGAACCATTCATATCATGCATCGTTATGGTGATGAGAAATAGTGTCCTTATTCTACTATAAGGAAAATAAAGGAATGATTGGGCCCAAACAAAGAAACAACTCCTCGGACAAAGACATGCGTGCATCTAAGAAAGATAGTATTATGTATCTGGTGGAAGAGCAACAGTGTGGTGTACGAATTGTTTCCCCGAGCTGCAACAATCACTGCTGGCAGGTATTGACAACAACTGAGACGTCTTGCAGACACAATCCAAGAACAATGACCAGTGAAGTGATGCATCCACTCACATTCTGCTAGACTGACAAAAAACACTACACAGGAGTCGGGTTGGGAAATCATTCCACACCCACCTTGTTCACCTGGTCTTGCACCCTCAGATTTTCATCTTTTCTGCTCTCTATCGAACAACTATCAAGGAACTTCCTTTCCAGATGAAAATGCTTTCCAAACATGCTCGACGAGTCCTTTGCTTCAAAACCACGTGATTTCTACGGTTGCGGAATCGTAAAGTCACGTAAGCGTTGGCAGACTAGTAAAAAAAAAAAAAAAAAAAACTGATCTCTGCCCGAAACAGGCCTTGGAAGGGCCAACGGTACTAACCGGCCGCCAGGTCATCCTCAGCCCACAGGCATCGCTGGGTGCTGATATTGAGGGGGCATGTGGTCAGCACACTTCTCTCGTGGCCATATGTCAGTTTACAAGACCGGAGACGTTACTTCTCAACCAAGTAGCTCCTCAGTTTGCCTCACAAGGGCTACGTGCACCCCACTTACCAACAGTGCTTGGCGGACCAGGTGGTCACCCATCCGAGTGCTAGCCCAGCCCGACAGAGCTTACCTTCAGTGACCTGACGGGAACCAGTGTTACCACTGTGACAAGGCTGTTGCCTAGACTTGCAAATAGTGAAGAATATATATTATTAATGACTATAATCTCTGTTACGTATATGTGTCGTGTTTATTAAACTTGCGGAAAAACGCTATGAACTTATGCAACAACCTAATTGGTCGGTAGTTTGTTGGGGCGAAGCTGGCGCCCAGCGGGAGGGGGGGAGGGCACAGTGGGGGCAGCTGACCCTAGTAAGAATTCGTTTACGTTATGAATATGAAAAAGAGCCTGTAACCGCTGGGCCCAGATTTTTAAGACATAAATTCCTAGAAACTTATCAGTGAAATGAGATGAAAATTTCAATAAAATGATGTAAAACTTACGTAAAACATACTGCGTTGACTGAGTTTTAAAATGGACTAGAGAACAAAGAAAAATCTTACAGGATTCTGGAACTCAAATTACATAAATTGGCACATGTGAGTAGGACATATGCACTGAGGGTACTATATAAACTTAATTTTGTGTATAGAGAGTTCATCCATTCCGGGAATGGAGGATCTTGACGAGTTTTGCATGTTATCTTCATTGATACTGGCAAGATATCGGCCCTAAGGACTCCAAGACTTTCGAGACTGTTTTAATTTCAAGTTTAAGTCAAATTACAAATGACAAAACAAATATGTTTTGGTGTGATATAATCACAAATTAACAATATTCTGATTTTTTTCTCCTGTACTTGTACTGTCAAGCCTTTCTTGCTACCAAATCACATGATTCTACATCAAGGGGAAGTATCCTACAGGTTTTAGTGAGTGAGTCTGCGTATATCAAAATAAAACAAACAAACAAACACTGTCGGAACAGGCCTTGAAGAACCAACAGTACCCACCGGCCACCATGTCATCACCGGAGGCAGATACTGAGTGGCATGTGGTCAGCACTAATCTCCCAGCCGTTGTCAGTTTTCCTGACTGGTGCCACTACTTCTCAACCAACTAGCTCCTCAATTTTCCTCACAAGTGCTGAGTGCACCCCACTTGCCAACAGCACCCGGCATACCCAAACGATGACTCATCCAAGTGCTAACCAATCCTGAAAGCGCTTAACTTTGGTGATCTGATGGGAACCAGTGTTACCACTGTAGCAAGGCCGTTGGCGCGAGTCTCAAAATACACGACGTAAATGGTCATATCGTCTGATTGCATTGGCATAGAAGGTAACATTTTTTCACCAACAAAGGATTTAGCTGAATCTGGTGAGAGACTTATAGGCAGATAGGATGAGATGTAGTGTGCTTTATCAGATATCAGGAAGAGGAAGACTGGACGTTTTTTATTGCTCTGGATAATAAGCTGTGTGGACAATGATACTGTAAAGGCAGGGAAGAGTTTCGTGATAGGCTCCAGGACATTCCTTGAGGTGGCGGTAGTTTATTGTATTGTGATCCGGTGCAGTGTCTCGCTTTTTAGCGAGTTTTTCTGTAATGTCTTTAGCTGTTATTGGGGTGTTTGTTCCTGTTCATGGAGTGCTGTGTAAGAAGTGGAAGTTTGATGTGAGTAGTGGGATAGCTGTGTTGGCACATACATACAAATACAGATCCACCGAGTAATCAAAGATGGGATTATAAGGGATGCTGAATGTATCTTCCAGGTAGGATGGGAAGTGTTTGGCTTTGGTGAGGTTATCAGGAAATGGTTTGTTGTTATCTAGGATGGGATAGATGGGAGTGGGGTTATTTCTGGAGAGCCTATGAAATGCTTTCCAATACTCTGTAGAGTTTATAAGTGTTTCTTATAGTTTAGTGCATGTCATGTCTTGTCCCGATGTCGTTCAGCTTGTTATAACTGTTGGTGGCAGTCCCAGTCATGAGTACGAAGGAATTCTCTGTAGAAATGGTGGGATTCTGGGAGCAGGGCAAGAGTATGTTGAGGAAGAGTAGGACTACCACAGTAGATGGCTGGGAGTAAGATGTGATTGGAAATTGCATCTGTGATGCTGTGTCGTGGGAAATCATCCTCACGTTTTATATAGTCACGATTTTGAAGGCTGAAACTGTGGCTTCGATTACAGTATGGACGTTGACACGGCATACATTATGCATTGCAGTCTGCACAGGGATACTCGTGGATTTGTCACGTATGGTGATTATGAGAGGGATGAGTTGGGTTTGGTGCACAATATGAGAGCTGGAGAAGGACAAGTAAATGAACACTCCCAGTTGCATCTAGGATCAGTTGTGGTACACCTTAAGAAGTTAGGGGAGACAATAATGGAACTGAGCGTAGTATCCGTGTCAGGACGGGCGTCGCCAGAGATGTGAATATCATAGCTATTGAGAAGTTGATATACTGAGCCACAATTGTTTCTTGGCGACTGCGCGGGAGTGAAGGTGGAGGTCAACAGTGAATATGTACGTGGTAAATGTTCAGTCCCCACAAGTTAGGAAATCGTAAGGGATGGGAGGGTTAGTATATATGAAATGGTGGGGTTGAAGAATGGTTTCGTTGAGGAGGACAGCATGTATTTCATGTTGTCAGAGGGTGTAGATAAGAAGAAATTTATTGGAATGGAGGGTATGGATATCTTGATGCAAGATGTTGTATATCTGCTCTAATCTACATTTACATGGATACTCTGCAAATCAAACTTAAATGCCTGTCAGAATGTTCATCGAACCACTTTCACAATAAATCTCTGTTATTCCACTCTCGAACAGTGTGCTGAAAAACCGAACACCTGTATATTTCCGTGACAGCTCTGATTCCGCTTATTTTATTATGATGATCGTTTCTCCCTGTGTAGGTCCGCATCAACAAAATATTTTCCGATTCGAAGAAGAAGGTTGCTGATTCAAATTTCTTGAGGAGATCCCGCCGCAACGAGAAACGCCTGAGTTTTAATGATGTCCAACCCAAATCCTGTATCATGTCCGTGTCACTCTCCTCCCCTATTTCTCGGTAGTACAAAACGTGCTGCTCTCCTCTGAATATTCTCGATGTACTCCATTAACGCTATCTGGTCAGGATCCCACACCGCAAAGCAATACTCCACAAGTGGACGGACAAGCGTAATGTAGGCAGTCTCCTTAGTAGATCTGTTCCATCTTTTAAGTGTTCTGCCAATAAAACGCAGTCTATTGTTCGCCTTCCCCACAACGTTTCTATGTATTCTTTCCAATTTAAGTTGTTCCTAATTGTAATTCGTGGGTATTTAGCTGAATTTGCAGCCCTTAGATTCGATTGATTTAACGTGTAACCGAAGTTTAACAGAATCCTTTTAGCACTCATGTTGATGACCTCACAATTTTCATTATTTAGGGTCAATTGCCAATTTTCGCACCATAATTTTTTTTCTAAATCTTTTGCAATTTGTTTTGATCTTCTAATGACTTCGGCGTCATCTGCAAAGAATTTAAGACCACTGCTGATTATCTTCTAAATCGTTTATATAGGTAAGGAACAGCAGAGGGCTTATAACACCACCTTGGGGTACGCAAGAAACCACTTCCGTTTTACTCGATGACTTTCCGTCAATTACTACGAACTGTCACCTCTCTGACGGAAAATCACCAATCCATTCGCATAACGGAGACCGTATTCTATAAGCACGCAATTTGATTAAAAGCCACTTTTGAGTTACGGTGTCGAAAGCCTTCTGGAAATCTAGAAATACGGAATCAATATGAAATCCATTGCCGATAGCACTCAACACTTCGTGTGAGTAAAGATCTAGTTGTGTTTCACGAGAACGACGTTTCCTAAATCCGTGTTGACTGTGTTCTCTGCGAAGTAATTCATAACGTTCGAACACAAGATGTGTTCCAAAATCCTGCTGCATATCGATGTTGATGATATGAGCCTGTTTTGTGGGTTACTCCTATTGCCTGTCTTGAATACTGGTGTGACCTATGCAACTTTCCAATCTTTGGGTACGGATCTTTCATCGAGCGAGCGGTTGTGTATGATTTTTATGTATGGAATTATTGGATCAGCATACTCTGAAAAGAACCTGATTGGTGTAGATTGAGGACCGGAAGACTTGCTTTTATTAAGCGATTTTAAGATACTTCACTATTCCGAAAATATCTGCTTCAAGTTACTCATGTTGGCAGCTGTTCTTGATTCGAATTCTGGAATATTCACTTCGTCTTGTTTGGTAAAGTAATTTGCTTTAGCAGCACTGTCATCGTTGGTATTTCTATTGCTATCGCGCAGAGAGCGCATTGATTGTGTCTTGCCGCTAGCATACTTTACATACAATCAGAACCTCTTTGGACTTTCAGCCAGGTTTCGAGACAAGGTTGCGTTGTGGAAACTACGAGTATTATAAGCATCGCGCATTGAAGTCCGAGCGAAATTTCGAGCTTCTGTAAAAGATCGCCAGTCTTGGAGATCTTGAGGTCGTTTAAATTTGGCAGGCTGTTTTCGTTGTTTCTGCAACAGTGTTCTGATATGTTTTGAGTAACATGGGGCATCATCTCCGGCGTTTGTTAATTTGTTTGGTGTAAATCTCTCAATTGCAGTCGATACTATTTCTTTGAATTCAAGCCTCATCTGTTCTGCACTACGTTGTTAATTTGTAAGCAGTAGAGATTGTCTCTCAGGTGGGCTCCAAGCGAATTTTTGTGTGCTCTTAGGAATAGAAATATTTTTGGTTTATTTTTGGAGGATTTGAGGGTTCCAGAATTCAGTCTCGCTGCGACAAATAGCGTTGTCGTTGTTTACTAATCCCTATATCCGTTTTGATTCTCGTTATTGACTCAGGATTATTTGTTGCTAAGAGATCAAGTGTGTTTTCACAACCGTTTACTATTCGACTGGGCTCATGAACTAACTCCTCGAAATGATTTTCAGAGAATGCGTTTAGCACAATGTCGGATGACATACCTTGAAGTCACCACCAACTATAATTGTATGAGTCGGGTATGTGTTGGAAATTAGACTGAAATTTTCTTTGAGCCTTTCAGCAAGTTTTATCATTAGAATTGGGAGGTATTTAATAGTATCCAATTATTATTTTATTACGGTTGCCGAGAATGACCCCAACCCAAACTAACTCATTTGCCCCATTTTCAGGAGAACAAATAGGTGCATGAGTGATAGGTTTAGACTAGAGTTTCGAGACGATCAAAAATGAAATAGGCGCGATTCTGGGAGTAGGTGACATACGTATTGACATGGAAGATGATGCAGGTAGCGAGGGTTCTTTGCTGTGGGATCTCTCAAACGCTTGTATGTTTAGCAGGACTAAGATTATGGAACGGATAATATCTTTAGTGGTGGTGGAGGACGGCAGGTATTGTTTGTGGAGTGGCGGACAGATTGTGCAGATGGGGATGGCGAGTCAAGATTCTTGGGGAGAAGGTTCTGATTTGCACTTGCAGCAGTAGGTAAGGAGAGGCTGGACGCAGGATTTTACAGGTAGGTGGGGATTTAATCTCCGGGCATTGTTTGATAGATGGTGTTCCTCGCAATGTTGACAAGTGGTTGGATTTTTTACAATTTTCAAAAAAATGGCTATGAGCACTGTGGGACATAACATCTGAGGACATCAGTCCCCTAGACTTAGAACTACTTAAACCTAACTAACCTAAGGACATCACACGCACCCATGCCCGAGGCAGAATTCGAACCTGCGACCGTAGCAGCAGCGCGATTCCGGACTGAAGCGCCTAGAACCGCTCGGCCACAACAGCCGGCTTCCAATTTTCTGTCAGGTGATATTTATATGGGGGGTAAAGCTGACAGCAATATGCTTGTGTGGTAAATTAAGGCCCAATTTTTTATTAGTGTGTCAGTAGTGTCGTGATTTAGAGAATACTCCTATTATCACTCCGAATGTGGAGTGCCTTGCATGCATTGATGCCTGGTTGTGAGTTCAGTTCACATTTGGCTGTATTTAAGTTGCCGGCCGCGGTGGCCGAGCGGTTCTAGGCGCTACAGTCTGGAACCGCGCGACCGCTACGGTCGCAGGTTCGAATCCTGCTTCGGGCATGGATGTGTGTGATGTCCTTAGGTTAGTTCGGTTTAAGTAGTTCTAAGTTCTAGGGGACTGATGACCACAGAAGTTAAGTCCCATAGTGCTCAGAGCCATCTGAACCATTTTTTTGTATTTAAGTGGTAATGAGGATAGTTGGTTTTAATGATGACGAAATCTCTCCTAGGGATGAGTTTCTGGATTTGTGTTGCCGGTATGTACTGCTGAATGTGTCTTAGGATTTAGAAATTTGGGGTCACATCTGCTGAGCATACGGAAGGGGAGTGGATTTGGTTTTGTGGTTCTGGGATGAGATCGACCTGCATATCATCAGTATCTGGAAGCGTTGGCTGGGTCATCCTGACGCTCACTTATACTTCGCCTTTTCGTAGTTTTAGTGATGGGTTTAGGTTGGATATGGAAGGGATTATATGGGATGACTGGGGGTAGGGAATGTTTGATTCCTGGTGTAACTGTCTACGTCATAGCTGGTGTTGTGGCTGGGGGCACTGGGGCTGTTCCTGCTGATGGCTGCTACTTTTGCTGTTGATGCTGTGGCTAATCATGCTGCTGGCGATGATGTGGTTAGTGCTGTTAGCTAGTGGCGACGGTGATGGTGCTGTGTCCTAGGGGGCCGGAGGCACTGCTGGTGATACTAAAATGTTGTGAAAAGGTCTTGTGATTGTTCTGCAGGTAGTTGTTGCCCACGTTGTTAGCCAGGTAGTCGGCGGTACCGTGTAGATTGTGGCTGTAGTTACATGCAATGTCCTCATTCTGATTCCTTGGTCATTGTCATATGGTCCAACAATGGAGATAGTATCCATCTGCGGCGGGAGAAACAGTAGTGTGCAGTACCGCCGTTGCTATCGACCGTTGTATCGACCCTCGTATCGTACAGGCTTTTGTTTGTTTGGGTAGAACAGTTCAGTGTCAGTTAGACCGTCAGCCAGAGCGCACCGCTAGTTCCTGCTGCTACTAAGGCGAGTACACCGTTCGTGTATTACATATTTTTACGAGCTTCAAACGGGAGCGACTTATTTTTAGTTATCGGTGTAGTTACTAGTTTATTTCTGTAATTTCTTGCGTGTTCGAGTGCTTACTAGGCACAACCTTTTATTTCAATAATAGTGTAGTGTACAGTACCGCCGTTGCTATCGACCGTTGTATCGACCCTCGTATCGTACAGGCTTTTGTTTGTTTGGTTAGAACAGCTCAGTGTCAGTTAGACTATCAGAGAGAGCGGATCGCTAGTTCCTGCTGCTACTAAGGCGAGTACACCGTTCGTTTATTACATATTTTTACTAGCTTCAAACAGGAGGAGTGCAGTAATGGGTAGGAACTGTGGTTGTTGTGTACAGATGCGAGCTGAACTGGCGACCCTTCGCTCACAGCTTCAGGCTGCGTTGGCTTCCGTCACACATCTTGAGGCTGCTGCCAGGGGGCGTCGCTGTGGGGGATCGGACGCGAGGATGCGAGGGACGTCGAGCACGTCCCACGTGTCCTCCGAGCGGTCACTGCTGTGACCTCCCCGGGTACTGCCTGTACTGAGGTTGACCTCTCACCCGTGGTCGAGTGGGAGATCATTCCAAAGTCTGGCAGGCAGCGAAAAACTTTCCAAAGGGCCGATCGTAGGGCCTCCCCGGTTCGTTTGGCGAACAGGTTTCAGGCGTTATCTGTGGTTGACGATTTCTCTGAGCCGGATGCAGTCGTCCACCCTGCCCCAGAGGATGCTTCTCGGCCCGCAAGGTCTGGGCATTCACAGAGGGTGGGTCTGCTGGTAGTTGGGAGCTCCAACGTTAGGCGCGTAATGGGGCCCCTTAGGAGCATGGCTGACAAGGAGGGGGAGGAAGCCAGTGTGCACTCTGTGTGCATTCCGGAGGGAGTCATTCCGAATGTGGAAAGGGTGCTTCCGGATGCCATGAAGAGTACAGGGTGCAGCCAACTGCAGGTGGTGGCTCATGTCGGTACCAATGACGTGTGTCGCTTTGAATTGGAGCATATTCTGTCTGGTTTCGGGTGGCTAGCGGAAATGGTACAGACTGCCAGTCTTGCTTCCGAGATTAAGGTGGAGTTCACCATCTGCAGTATCGTCGATAGAACCAACTGTGGTCCTTTGGTGCAGAGCCGAGTGGAGGGTCTGAATCAAAGGCTCAGGCGGTTCTGTGACCGTGTAGTCTGTAGATTCCTTTATTTGCGCCATCGGGTGGTGGGTTTCCTGGTTCTGCTTAATAAGTCAGGAGTCCACTACACACAGGAGGCGGCTACACGGGCAGCGGGGGCTGTGTGGAAGGGACTGAGCGGTTTTTTAGGTTAGAGGGTATCAGGGAACCACAGAAGGGGCGTCCGTCAGAATGTGGACAGGTAAAACACAGTAAGGTAGTTGTAGAAACGATTGGTATTGTAGTTGTAAATTGTCGTAACTGTGTTGGGAAAGAACCAGAGCTCCAAGCCCTAATAGAAATCACTGAAGCTCAAATAGTTGTAGGTACAGAGAGCTGGCTAAAGCCGGAAATAAGTTCAGCCAAATTTTTTTCAAACGATCTAACAGTGTTCAGAAAGGATAGATTAAATACAGTTGATGGTGGAGTATTTATTGCTGTCAGAGGTAGTTTGCCTTGTAGCGAAATTGAATTAGATAGTTCATGTGAAATAGTATGGGTAGAGGTTATACCTGACAATCGGGACTAAACTATTAATTGGATCGTTTTACCGACCCTCGGACTCAGAAGACATAGTTGCTGAACAGTTCAAAGAAAACTTGAGTCTCATTTCAAATAAGTACCCCGCTCATACAATTATCGTCGGTTGTGACTTCAATCTACCATCGATATGCTGCAAAAATTATACGTTTAAAGCCGGCGGCAGGTATAAAACATCATCCGAAATTGTACTGAATTCTTTCTCAGAAAATTATTTTGAACAATTAGTTCAAGAGCACACTCGAAGCGTAAATGGTTGCGAAAGCATACTTGACTTTCTAGCAACAAATAATCCTGGACAAATAGTGAGTATTGTGACGAATACAGGGATTAGCGACCACAAGGCAGTTGCTGCTAGGATGAATACCGTAACACCTACAACCATCAAAAAGAAACGCGAAGTATATCTATTTAAAAAATCTGATAAAAATACCCTTAACGCCTTTTTAAGAGACAGTCTTCACTCCTTCCGATCTGATCATGTAAGTGTAGGAAAGTTGTGGAATGTTTTCAAAGAGATAGTATCAACAGCAATTGAGAGATATATACCACATAAATTAATAAGTGATGGTACTGATCCGCCATGGTACACAAAACGGGTCAGATCGTTGTTGCAGAAGCAACGAAAAAAGCATGCCAAATTTAAAAGAACCCAAAATCCCCAAGATTGACAAAGTTTTACGGAAGTTCGAAATATGGCACGTACTTCAATGCGAAATGCTTTTAATAATTTCCACAACGAAATTCTGTCTCGAAATCTGGCAGAAAACCCAAACAGTTCTGGTCATACATAAAGCACACCAGTGGCAAGGCGCAGTCAATACCTTCACTAAATTCCAATCAAGAACAACTGCCAAGATGAGAAACATAGAAGTAGATATCCTCGGTGTAACAAAGCAGCTTAAATGACGTAATAAAGGCAAGGCCTCCGGTCCAGATTGTATACCAGTCAGGTTCCTCTCAGAGTATGCTGATAAAATAGATCCATATTTAGCAATTATATACAACTACTTACTCTCAGAAAGATCCGTACCTAAGGACTGGAAAATTGCTCAAGTCACACCAATACCCAAAAAGGGAAGTAGGAGTAATCCACTGAATTACAGGCCTATATCACTAACGTCGATTTGCAGTAGGGTTTTTGAGCATATACTGTATTCGAACATTATGAAGTACCCCGAAGAAACCGATTTATTGGCATATAGTCAGCACGGATTCAGAAAATATCGTTCTTGTGAAACACAAATACTGTTTATACTCATGAAGTAATAAGTGCTATCGACAGGGGATGTCAAATTGATTCCATATTTTTAGATTTCCAGAAGGCTTTCGACACCGTTCCTCACAAGCGTCTTCTAACCAAACTGCATGTCTACGGAGTATCGCCTCAGTTGTGCGACTGGATTCGTGATTTCCTGTCAGAAAGGTCACATTTCGTAGTAATAGACGGAAAGTCATCGAGTAAAACAGAAGTAATATCCAGCGTTCCCCAAGGAAGTGTTATAGGCACTCTATTGTTCCTGGTCTATATTAACGACATAGGAGACAATCTGAGTAGCCATCTTAGATTGTTTGTGGATGATGCTGTTATTTACCGTCTTGTAAAGTCATCAGATGATCAAAACGACTTGCAAAATGATTTAGATAAGATATCTGTATGGTGCGAAAAGTGGCAATTGACCCTGAATAAAGAAAAGTGCGCAATTATTCACATGAGTAATAAAAGTAATCAGATAAATTTCGATTACGTGATAAGTCACACTAATCTGAGGGCTGTAAATTCAACTAAATACTTATGGATTACAATTACAAATAACCTAAATTGGAACGATCACATAGATAAGATTGTGGGTAGAGCAAACCAAAGACTGCGATTTATTGGCAGAAGGTGCAACAGGTCTACCAAAGAGACTGCTTACACTACACTTGTCCGCCCTATTCTGGAGTACTGCTATGCGGTGTGGGATCCGCATCAGATGGGACTGACGGATGACATCGAAAAAGTCCAAAGGAGGGCAGCTCGTTTTGTATTATCGTGAAATAGGGGAGATAGTGTCACAGACATGATACATGAATTGGAGTGGCAATCATTAAAAAAAAGGCGTTTTTCGTTGAGACGAGATCTTCTCATGAAATTTCAATTGCCAGTTTTCTCCTCAGATTGTGAAAACATTCTGTTGGCACCCAACTATATAGGGAGAAATGATCATGACGATAAAATACGAGAAATCAGGGCTCGCACGGAAAAATTTAAGAGCTCGTTTTTCCCGCGTGCCGTTCGAGAGTGGAACAGTAGAGAGACAGCATGAAGATGGTTCATTGAACCCTCTGCCAGGCACTTTATTGTGAATAGCAGAGTAATCACGTAGATGTAGATGAAGATTGGGTAAGGTGGTGCAAGTGCGTCTCTTACCCAAAAAGGATTTTTATGTGTCAGTGTTGGCAGTTTTCGTGCATGTTCCACTCCCTTGGAGCTGTGGCAACACTGCAAAGTGGGGCACGCGTAAACAATTAAATTCTGACTCGCGAGGTAACAATTGGCAGTTGACAGTGCGCTTCATAGTGTGACTACGAGTGTGTCACATTTTTTTCGTCGTTCATTACGTCTGTAATTTTGTGGATATTTACTGTGAACACATGTCCTGATAAATATAAATCATTATTACATCATAAATATACCTAATTTTAAGATATACATACGATTTTTGTTTACTAAGGGGGTCGCTCTTGCCTCTCAGAATACACATACGGGGCCCCGTAATGTATATTCTGAGGGACAAGAGCGTGAGCGTAACGCTCTTGCCCCATGATTACTCAGTGTTTAATATTTTTACTCAAAACTTTATTAAATAAAATATTTCTGCGTGAAAAACCTTATTATTACAGGTGCCTCAATATGGTCCGCAATTACGTCAGAAAATGCGATCCAGCTAAATCATACATTGAAGAAACATTACAAAAAGTTGTCGCCGAGATAAAAGCTGGAACTCTGACAATAAAAACAGCAAGTTGAATGCACAACATTCGTTTGACAACTCAATTTCATTTGAAAGGGAGAAGAGAAGGAAGAGCTCCACTTTTGGTCGAACACTGGACATGTTTTCTGAAATTGAAACAAGTATTGCCAATACATTTTATACAATGGAAAAATGGGGCTTCAGTTTCAAACACATTGAGTTACTAGATATTGTGGGAGAATTTGTTACAAAGATTGGAATAAAACTTAATTTAAACATGGCCGACCGGGAAAAGACTGGTTGACAAATTTCATAAAGCGCCAACATCTTTCTATTAAGAAGCCTCAAAATGTAGAAGTGGCTCGAAAGAAAGTATTGGGTCCTTTCATAATTCATGATTATTTCACCCTTCTTGAATCTATTCTTACCAACTTAGAACTTCTTGAATAAACCAGACAAGGTATTCAGTTTTGCTCAAACCCTTCAAAAACAAAAGTAGTAGGAAGAATTGGCAAACCATCTACAAGGACAGTAAGTGGACCAGGACGAGAAAATACAACTGTATTAATGGCTTGTAGTGCTTCTGGGAAAAAGCTTCCCCCTTCAATTGTCTTAAAAGATAAGTGTATATGGAACGAATGGATTGCACAAGAGGGAACTGGTTATCCAGATTTTTTGTAGTTCAAGTCTGTGGTATTTCTAATGACGGAATTTCCCTGAAGTTCACCAGAAGGAGCTCATTCTTGAAGAACAAACCAGTATTTATATTCGCACCAGCTGAAGATTTGTCCATTGCTCTCAAAAGTAACGTTGTACCTGTTTCACCCATCCCAAACATAGGTCATAGAGGTGAAATAAATTTCAATGTGTCTTTCGATAATTACAATATACAATAAGAAATAAGTCCATGTATTTATTTCTAAGTTTTTACTAACTTACTTGTCATTTTGAAACATTGCTTGAGTTAAATAAGCAGTCTTATGAAACATGCAGTGGTTGTTTTTTAACAAATAAGTGCACACAACCTGCATTATCCATGACATTTGTGTTAAATCAAAACCAAGATCAAGGGAAGGTTGTAGTAAGACGCTCTTGCCCTTTCGTGTCTCACATTGATATTGTATGCCAACTACTACGTGAAGATGCACTTGCACGTCTATGGGGAGGCAAGTGCATTTTGAGTGATGACTATCATTTAAAAATGCAGAAAATTTTATCATCTAGTAGTGTCACCTACATCCATAAAATCTAATTCAACATGTTTCAAAGGATGTGAAAAAATGATTACATTCTTCCAGATTGCTAAATTAAACAGTTATAAATGTGCTTAAAGCTCTGTTTCTTCATTTCTGGGGTGCACTTGCCTCAGTTTAGCTTAATTGTAGTTCGTTTCATTAGTAAAAACTGTTTCTTTGTTTTTAATTTAGTGAGGCCGTTATCCAAAGTCATTTTTGGAAACTGTAGACATTGCTGGACTAAATTTACCTTCTCCAGTATTGTGTGCCAAAAGATGATGTAGGTCTAAAGGTAATATCACATATAGCTAGGAGGAACAAAGTTGCTGCAGATCTGGTATCAAGGTTTACCTCGGATGGATCTTGCGCATCTTTCAGAGTGCCCACTTCTGCAGGAGTGCTGTGCGGAGACACTTCTACATCACCAAGACGGTGTTGTGGTCCCTGTAGAGCATCTTTGGCACTAATACAAAATTTTTAGCAAGTTATTATTTATTCATTCAAATTTACAGCTTTGTGTCTTTCCGTCAGCCTCTGCGGGTGCCATGTACCAGTGCCATTGTGAAATTCTGCTGACTCCTGTTATCAGCTGATAATTTTAATTACTATTGTGTTTATACTGGTTGCTGGTGAGGAGGAAAGTTAGTTATTAGTATTTTATTAATGATCTCATTCATAAGCAGCCATATCACAGTCATCACAGTCGCTCAAGAAAGTTATAATTAAGCTTTATTTGTTTAATCAGAATCGGACGATGACTCTCCTTGTCTGCAGTCTCGATGATTCGAAGCAATCTGTAATCCTTTGTAAATAAAATGTCTTGGTTTTCTTGCGTTGTGTAGTCAGTCAGGAAACCTCAGATCAAGTGGAAAGTTTGCTTTGATAGAGTTTAATCATCCGATGAAATAATGGAGCTCTTGGATCTAATAATTGCAGGTTCATTTCCAATTCATTGGAAGTTCCCTTCTGATTACCTATGAAACGACACCTCCGTGCAAATATCCAATTAGAGAATACATATATAATGAAATTCCTTACACACCTTTGATGTAAACGCTCAGCATATATTTTCTTTAGTAGCATGCAATATGTTTTCAATCTCTTTCTTCCAGTAATTTCGATAACAAAATTACAATTATTCAATACGGCTATTTGGCACGGAGAAGATCCTAGAAGTCCCCCCAACACACACCAGAGTGTGCAATTATGTGCTTTATGGAATAGTAATAGTACTGTACTACTTTGCGCATCGATTCTGCGAGTATATAGATGGTTAAGTAGGAAACGTAGTTCACTCACAGAATTGTGCAGGGATAATTAGTAGATTATAAAGAGATATTAAAAGCTCAGCTGGCAATGTTGCTGCTCCAGCGATCCGGCTAAAGTCTTATGGGTTGCCGTCTGCCAGGTGAAGCTTTAGTGTCATCTAAATTGCATACCTACATTCTGAAGTAAAAATATAGATTTTCATACCATATTCTCACGTATACAAACTTCACTGCCTGGCTACCCATTGACGGGAGACCTTCTCAGAATGGTGTTCACAATATGCACATATCTGCACTCTGATTGTTGGTACTGGGGGTTTAGTTGCCTACATAATAATATAAAGTTGGTAGCTCTTAAATCTCAATATAAGATCAAACATATTCACAATGTAGGACCAATCAAGAGAGAAAGCATCCTGAAAGAGAAACCTATTAAAAATATCTACTGGTGTGGCTGAGTTGCACACACTAGGAACACGATGGATTTTAGATGACCTTTGTAAAGAGTGTAAATAAAGCTGTCTAGTCTACAATATTGTGATGCACGCCCATTATAATGTGCAGCAGACTATAGTATTACAAAACATTCAAATAAAACACCTTTACCTACTTGCAGTATGCCAAATGTGGTTTTATAAAGTAGAATTATAATGAATGTATTCTTCACAAAATCAAAGGCACACATCATTTTGGTCACCTGTCTAGTTCAGAGTTAACATGTGTAATCCTGAAGTTCACGCTTAGCACAGCCACAGGGAATATCAGACAGAGATGGTGACAGTTATGCAGCAGAAAGAAACAGTCTGCACTGAAGTCAGTGGCAGACATGAGCACTCGTTGCTACATTGGCACCAGTCACTAGGCACAAGTTATACATTCACCAGAACGTCCACTGAGAGAGAGAGAGAGAGAGAGAGAGAGAGAGAGAGAGAGAGAGAGAGAGAGATACATATTCATTGCCGCTCTTAATGCATGTAGCAACAGGCTATACCTTGGATGCAGAAATATCCACCAGAGACTTGACAGTACAGTTAAGTCTGTAGCACAATTTTAAGCAAACACAGTGGAACAGGGACTATTGACATTGGTCATTAGGCTCAATGGTGTTTGTACTGAAACACTCACTTGAGTGATTATTACGGTATAGTGACATCTATGTATTAGAAGTTCCAGTTCTTCCAGTGAACATGCTGCTTGTCATTCCCAAGGTGACAACATCCAAGTAACCATGACCTTCTACTCATTGGACATCTCATTGGTTGCCTGCCACATCAGTGGTGGAGAGGATAAGGGCCTTCCAACAACTGTGTATCTCACAGTACTTGTTGCATTGACATCGTCTCTATCGGGCGAGAGACCAGTCTGGTGCCTCTGTTCCTGATTATTGCTGCAGGCACTTCTGGTTGCCAGGGTTTAGGTGTCCAATGGAGCCAGGATTGGACAGCTACATGTCTTCCGACAGGGTAGTACATCCTGATGGGTCATCGCATGTCATTGTCATCTGCCTGCAAACTGACAGATCTCATAAAGTAACATATTAGGGAAACTTCAATCAAAAACCAAGGTTAACTTCTTGTAACTGTGGTTCACAATCATATAAAATTTTTTAAATGATATTGTTGTTGCCATTTGACTGTAAAATTATTTATTGCAAAGTCCAGCAATGGAAAATCCAGGATGGAATGTAACAATACCAGAGAAGAAAAGTTGCTACTCACCATATAGCGGAGATGATGAGTTGCGATAGGCACAACAAAAAGATTCACACAATTGTAACTTTCAGCCATAAAGGTCTTTGTCTGCAGTAGACACACATACACACACACATGCACGCACACACAAACTCACGGAAACACAACTTGCACACACGTCTACAGTCTCAGAGAGCTGAAACCACATTATGTGAGTGTGTGTGCGCGTATGTGTATTTGTGCCTACTGCAGACAAAGGACTTTATGGCCAAAAGCTACAATTGTGTGAATCTTTTTGTTGTGCCTATCGTGACTCGGCATCTCCGCTATATGGTGAATAGCAACTTTCCTTCTCTGTTATTGTTATTGCAAAGTACAGTATTGTATTTTAGGCCATTTGGCCATTGTGAAGCACAAATAATTGCACCTTAGCACTTGGTTTTAACACATTGTGTTCATAATTATGATGATGTGAATATAAACAATATACTTGTAAAAGATTTAAATTAAACATTTCAATCATGGATTCATAGGAAGGAACAAATGTCCACAGAGTGCTCTGCAATGGAACGAGCTTCTGTTAAGAAACTGAGATGAAGGATTGATAAACTTACAGTGCTCCAGATGGCCTGACAGTGAATGAAGTTCATGTTACCAGAAGTTCCTTTATGAGTTTCACTCCCTGATTAAGAGGCCCCCCACAATCTTTGTTGGGTCATTATGAGTCAAATCCGAAAGTAAAAGATCTGCAATTCTAAGCTGTGAGTGGAAAATGATGGAAAATGTAATAGATTACTGCAAGAAAGAAAAGCAGAAGAAAGGCATACCCAGGTGTAATGCTTCAGTGGTCATAGCTTCAGCACCATGACACATTGCACACTCCTGCAGCCAACATTTATCTTGCAGCTCTTGATATATACACAAAAGCTTCAGGTCCATCTCTGTGTACTTCTTTCCTATGACACTACTTATGGTGAAACAAACAAGTTTCAAATTTGTGCAGTAAATACATGTGCATACTTCCTTCATTGGCTGGTATTTTACCCATTTTGGTTGTAAGAGACCAATTTTTAAATTCCGGTTGTCCTTTTTCATTAAGAGATATGCCACTCTTATTGATCTTGTCATACATTTTCTTAGCTTTTCAACTTTTTCACCATTTTCACTAACAGAGATAACATCAGCCTGGTTAGGACTTCGCCTGTTGCAATCTTTGTCATCACTTAGGTAATATTCCAGAGCAACAGTAAGCATATCATCTTGTAACAGATGTCTTTGGGCATGCCCAAATACTTTTCTCATTCTTTATTTTACGTGATTTTAAAGTCAAATAATATGAGGAAGTGGGTATGTATTTCTATATCTGCTGCTTAGAGTAGCTATCTGGTATCAGTATCAATAACTGTACTTTCTCAGTACAGATGACTGCTGAGATAGCAGTGTCTAGGTTTTGAAACAGCACACAACATTTCATGCACATATCACTGTCTTCATGTTCATTAGGAACCATTTGAGCTCTGGCATTGGATGTTTGAAGCCGTTGGCAATGTTTGTAGTTTGGGGTGTAAGGATTGGAAGTTTTCAGTGAGTTATCAATTAATTTATTTTTTTTTGTTTATGTGTTTTGTATTTTCATTAGGTGATATTGGTTTATTGTTTGTGGTGCTGTAAGATGTTTAATTTATTGTGTGGCTTCTGTTGTTAGGTATGGATGTGGTGATGAAATATAGCAGTACTGTGTTGCATTCAGAGATGGGGGAGGAAATGTTGCTCATTATTAAATTCCTCCAGTTATTTGGACTCATCACTGAGGTTGTGAAGTATGATATTTGCCATGAGAACATGAGGCTGGCCAGAGTTCTGCCATCTCGGATCAGGGACGGTGCACATGGTGGTGGCAGTGTCAGCATGATAATGTCTGGCACTCCATTAGACCTAGTTTGAGAAATCTGGGTTGCCTGTGAGAGAGATTGTTTTGCTGACTTAGGGCCAACTGCACCAATGCCGATTAAAAGTTAACCACAGTCAAGTCAGCATGTAACACTGATTAACTCCATATTTGGCTGCACCAACCTCAATCAAAGTTAATCGAGGGATTTGATCATGACTAAGGGTCTATTATCTCGAATTGATCGCAGTTAACTTATTGTAAACAAGTAACTTGGCAGCACGTTTTGGCGTTTTAGATGGCATAGAAGACAAAGAAATGCTATATCTTCAACATATAAATCATCACAACCATGTAGGTGTACTTGTGGAAAGGGGAAATCCTTTCAAAGATTACAGTGACCAGAAATTTGAAGAGAGGTTTCATCTTTCTAAAGAAACAGTGTGGTGGTTATTGGATCAAATCTACAATAGGTTAGAATTTCCAACTTACCGAAATAATCCGGTCTCGTCCATGAACACACTTCTGATGACATTAAGGGCATACACAACTGGAGCATTTAATATAGTAATTGGTGACAGTGCTAGAGGTACATTCTACAATGGCACTAAGAATTATAAATGAAGTGTCGGGAATCATAGCAACAATGTCTCGTCAAAACATAAAGTTTTCTTCTCGAGTGGAAGTACGCTCTGTGACAGATGGTTTCAAAACACTGGTTGGATTTCCTGGGGTTGTTGGTACAATGGATTGCACTCACATAAGGATTAAGTCACCTGGGGGACAGAATGCAGAACATTTCTGCAGTAGGAAATCATATTTCTCCTTTAATTATCAAACAATAAGCGACCACAATTTAATAATACGGGACATTGTGGCTTGGTGGCCTGGCTCTGTGCATGATAGTACAATATTTTGTAATCGCGCTTGAAGAGCACAGTTTGAAAATGGTGAAATACCAGTCGGTCACTTACTAGGAGACAATGGCTATGCGTGCAGACCTTGCTATTGACACCACTTTCAAATCCACAGAGTGCAGCAGAGCACCGATATAATAGGTCTCAAATTACCACAAGGAACGCTGTGGAGAGACAATAAGGTTTGTGGAAGAAGAGATTCCCCATTTTATCTATGGGAATGAGGTGTAATCCACAAAAGACAATGGCATTTATAGTGAGTTTGGCTGTCTTGAATAATATTGCAAGGAGCACAAGCAAGGAAGAGCCACCAGAAGATATGGAAATTATGTGGCTGCTGAGGCTATTACATAGCGAGAGGGGCCCTGATATCAACAATAATGAGCCAATACCTCCTGGTTAGCAAATGTATCGTGATGACACATTACTGGGACGAGCAGTTCGTCACCCTATAATTGATGAACATTTTCACTGAGGTAAACTGTTACTTAATACATGTAAAATATGTAATTAATTTTATTTGAAATTATTATAGTGCACAAATAACATTTTTTTTTAAACGTTTACATATCATTTGGTAGGATTCTTCTGCTTCCAATATTTTAATTTTTCTTTTAGTGCCAAAATTTTGAGATTCTTTATTCTCATTTATTTCATATGTTCTCTCTTTATCATTTCCAGCTGCTGCTGGAGTACTTCCACCCTCTTGTGCATCACACTGTCCAGTGCAAAGGAGGAAGTTAAATCAGACATAGGGGGGGGGGGGGGGGGGTTTAGAGGTGCTCTTCTAACCTACGTCTCATTTAGACGAGTATTACTGGCGGAAGAGCATCCCTGGGGATTATTGTGTTTTCTGTGTTTTTTTAATGCTGTAGGTATGATGTACAGCTCAAGGTTGGTTAGTTGAGAGGGTTTGGTATGTGTGGGAGAGGGGGGAGGCTTGTGGGTAATAGTTGTGGATTTAGGAGGATGGGTTATGGGTGAGGAGAATTGTTTTATGATTATGTTGTAGAGGACCGTTTATGGTGGCCATTGCATTGTTATTGTTTTTCATTTATTTTGTGGTTTTTATTTTTTGGTGGTTTTTTGTTTGGGGGGGGTGGGGGTGAGGTAGGTGGTTTGGGGTTGGTAGGGGTTGGTAGGTTGTGGGTTGTTTCAGTTTTGTGTGTGTGTGTGTGTGTGTGTGTGTGTGTGTGTGTTTGTTTGTTTGTTTGTTTGTGTGTGTGTTTCTGTCCGTGTGGTTGGTGTGGCTGTTCTATTTTGCAGCACCACAGTTTGTTGGTGGTAAGTAATTGTTTTTTTGGGTCAATTCTTCTCGAGTTGTCATGTTTTGTGTATTTATTGTGTATTGATCATGTTTTAATTTATGTCGGGATGTTTACTTTTGGGGTTTTGAGGGTGTTGTGGTTTTGGTTTTATTTTTTGTAGTTGTGGGTGTTGGTTTTTTGGTATCGATAGTTGTGGTTGGGCTATATACGTGAGGGGAAATGTCTGATTGTATGTTTCGTACTTGGTGATGTTTGTGTTTTGGTACCAACATCTGTGGTTGAACTGTATAGGTCAAGGGAAATACCCATTTCGAATTTTCATATTGTAGGTGTTGTTTTTGTGATATCAATAGTTGTTGTTGAGCTATATAGGTCAAGAGAAGTGACTGATACCTATGGATTTTTGTTGGTGCAGTGGAATGCTGTAATTTATTTATGTTCATCATTTTATGTGTTTTGGAATCATGGTTTGTTTTCTTTACTGTTATATTTAGTTTGTCCCCAGCCTAAAACCCCCAATTTTCCACAGTTCTGTTAGTATGCTAGTTTGATTGTATTTTTGGAGGGAGATGTAATTGTCTTATTTATATGTATTTTAATGTTTGTTGCCGTGTGTACGTAGTGACTCCTTAGGCACCATATTGGAGAAGCTGAGACTAGCTATTTTTGCCATTTTGATGATGTCATGGGTCTAAGCAGACAGGTGAAATTGGACCCTTCTGCAATCCCCAAAATTAGTAACAAACATGAAACTCTTAATTCTAAATGAAAATTCATTCAGGGAATTCTGTTTAAAAAACAGAGAAGAGTGGTGTGCTATGAAGCCTGTGGTAGGAATACAATCTAGTCACTACCAGGTTGCATCCTGGAGTGACACACACATTGCAAGAATGGTTCTCTACGAAATGCAGCCTGTTAGTGTGTGTGAAATGCAGAGACCATGGTATACATTAAAAGACTTTGTAGTGAGCCACTTCATTTCTTGTGTGTGACAATCAGTAGTGGATGGGACAGATAATACGTGTCCCTCATGAGCTGCAAGACTTCTTTATGACACCTCATGATCCTGCTAATGCTTTCAAATAGTCATCATCAAAAGATCAGTGTGCAGTTTCCATTTCCCAAGTACTGGTCTTCTTGGATCATTCTCGTCCATGTACAAATTCAGTTTGGCTATACAAGTTGAAAGAGAAGCAGATGAAAAAAGCAAATGGACTCTTTTCAACAGTGCAGTGTTGATTGTTACACTGTAGGCAATTTTAATTCATGGAAAGTCATGAAGATGTAAAATTATGACAGAAGGCAATAATAATTTGTGAATAAAATAATAAAAAATGGTTATAAATATTCTATATCTCATCTTTGTTATAAAATGCTTTTGAACAAAATTATGAATTTTTTGCCACTAACTTATAATGTTATGAAATAATTATTTTGGTTCAGAAATACTAGCTTTGCATGACATTTAGTTAAAATCAGCGATCAGTTTAAATATTTAAGTGTCCATGGTTTTTTTTACCATGAGACTTGAGCTATCCGTACCTAAAAAATTTCTCAGATTGTGTACAAATAAGTATTGCCCACTCTGATTGTACATTCCCTAAGTACATGACCAAATAACGTACCATAAAACTGTGCAAACTAAACTTAAAGTAACTGATTTTACCCATCTGGGCACAACTCTAAATGAAGTTCTAAAAGACACAGATCACCAAACAGTCAGATAAATGGACTTCTAAAAGAGTTAGAAGTACTGTTGGATAAGGCTAGCAGGGAATTCTCCTATATAATTGTAGCTCCTGACCTAAATATCAACACACTAAAAGACAGCTGTTATACCATGAGTTTTCAAGATCAGATTAAAACTTATGGCCTTCATTTAGCAGTAGACAATCCCATTAGATACTGTATAAAAACAGAAATATGAATAGATCACGTGATCACTAATGTACAACAGAGCAGGCAGACAGTACAGGTCATAAACATGACCATTACAGACAGACCACTATGGGGTAGTAGTCGAATTAGTAGCCAACATAGGAAAGCAAGAAAAAAAAAATATTTAAAGAGTTTAGACAAACAAAACAAACAAACATAGATAGGATACAAAGGCTCTTGGAAAGCAAAAACTTAAGTGAAGTATACTTAACAGAAAACCTAGATAAAAGCTGGGAATCATTCTGTGAAACATTAGGCCATTACATAAATGTTACATGTCCATTAGTACATAGAGAAATAAATAAGAAGAAGAATAAAAATTGGGTCACAGTAGAGGTAAAAAGGGAGAGGGAAGAGGTGAAAAGCATGTATGAAAAGTGTCAGTTAAGGCCAACCCAAGGAAATAGGGATGCATATAGGGAAAAGAAGAAAACATACACCAAACTGATAAAAGAGACTAAATCGAAATATTATGAAAACAAGGTAGCAACCACAACAAATGTCACTAAGACCATATGGTCTCTCATAAATGAAAAGAGGAAAGGTGTAGGTGCGGAAAACACTGATAACATAACACTTGAGGTAAACAGTAGAGAACTGAGGAATGCACAAAATGTCAGCAATACTTTAAACAAACACTATATTGAAGTTGTGGAAAAATTAATAACTCAAAATAATATTTCCAAAATAAACACAATAAAAATTCCATGTGAGACAAAATGCTTATTCCTGACCCCAAATAATGAATCAGAAATTGTAAAAATAATACATAGTCTAAAAACAAAAAACACTGAGGGATTGATGGTATATCCATTAAACTAATTAAATGCTGTTTACAATGGGTAGTAAAGCCATTAGCCTGTCTGATAAACTTATCTATAGAAAAAGGAATATTTCCAATGTACCTGAAAAAGTGTAAAGTAATCCCTATACATAAAGGAGGCTGCAAAAAAGACCCAGGAAACTACAGACCTATAACTATTACATCTGTACTCTCCAAACTAATAGAAACCACAATAAAAGACAGAATATTAAATTTTATACAAACATGCAATATTCAAAACGATGAACAACATGGATTCAGAAAGGGCAAATCTACCAAAACAGCAATAGCTGAATTCGCAACACTGGTAACTAAAGCACTTGATAAGCAAAAGAAAGTCTGTGGTATGCTCCTGGACCTATCTAAAGCATTTGATTGTGTACGTTATGACATCCTATTAGAAAAGCTTCATCTGTGTGGTATAAGGGGAAAAGCAGTAGACATCATTAAATCATTTTTGGAAAATAGAAAGCAGTGTATAGAAATAAAGCAGAAAGTGAGAAATAATGTTACAAGGGTCTTTTCAAATTATGAAATTGTTAAATATGGAGTTCCACAAGGGTCCATCCTTGGTCCACTAATTTTCATTTTCTAAGTCAATGATATGACCAAATCAGTATCCAATGGTGTAGTCATGTATGCAGATGACACTTCAATTGTTGTTACCAGTTCTACAACAGATGACCTGCAAGAGAAGGCTTTGCTAAATATGAAAAGTGGAAACAATTATTTCAGGGAAAACAATCTCTTTATAAATGGAACCAAAACAACATATATACAGATACATGCAAACAAACAACACACTTTGGACAACATCACAGTCAGGCTTGGAGACCTAGAACTAAAGGAGACAGACAGCTATAAATTTCCAGGTGTGACAGTGAATAGGTATACGACATGGTAGAATCACATAAATAACCTGCAGCAAAATAGATTCAAGCATATTTCTGATGAGAAAAATGCCAAAGTTAATAAACAGACACACAATACAAACAATGTACTATGGACTAGTCCATTCACACCTCTCATATGGCATCCTGGCATGGGGAAATGCTGCCAATATACACACACAAAGGGTGTTAAGATTACAAAAGAGAGCTGTACAATGCATCGCAAAAGTATCATCTAGAGAACCCTGCAGAAATAAAGCATTGCTAAGCAGAGAATATCAGGAACACAACACAAGAATAAAAACTGACTAGGCTAAAATTAACAGACAAAGAACCTGTGAATGCTGGGCACATACTGTATAAAGATGTATAAAGATGATAGAAGATATGTCTCTTTTTAAAGGAAAATTAAAAAGACATCTGATCAGTATTTGTCCTTACAGTGTTAAAGAAAATCTTGGAATAAAAATTAAATAGTGTGTATGTATACATTTTTATAATGTACTTTAGTGACATTTTCTGTTAATATTCTATAAAATATATGTATATGTACTACCTTTTTGTAACTAGCTATGTATATGCAAGATTTATGTAAACATGAAAGTATCCAATGTCATTGTAAGAAATGATCCACAGACAAATAAAGAATAAAAACATCGAGTTATCCAGTTTCATAAATGGTTTATAAAACATCCAGCCCAATGTTCAGAAGCCACATGTAAACCTCTTTCATATATAAAAAGTATTAGATTGCTGGCTTGCTCTTCTGACGACAGTGAAAGTGCCAGTACATCTGTTTATGTGTCAGTGCTCATAGCTTATATGATGAGAGGAATACATTCAATTTAAGAATTTGAGTTCTGTTACCTATCTGCTTTGTGCGCCAATTTGCTTCTGCTTTCTCTACTGTTTTCAGAAGTTGGGCAGCGGGTCATAAGAACAGTTAAACTGGACACAAGATGTTTTCTGTTTTTATATTTCCAAAACCATGTCATTTCCTTGTTACTGCTGTAGATCAATCACAATTTAAAAGAAAAAGAAAAGAAGCAGTTCATTATGTAACATTTCCAAGCACCAAAACAAAAGAAACTACTAGCTTCCACCACTGACAGCTCTCTCTGACTGACTTACAAGGCACTTTCCCTTTCTTTGTACACAAAAACAGATGCTTCCTGATATGTGGACAACACCACATTTACTGGTCAGTTCAACAATTTTGTTTTAATGACTTTAATTCTTGGAATTATATAATTGTTTGGTTAGATATATTTAGCTTTTATAATAAAGGACATAACTGAAAACATAAGACGAGTTCGCATTTTTGTGTCTTTGGTTAGCTAGTCAAATTTGGTCATTACACAGTCTTTGAACCAATGTGTAACAGATCTGATTTAGAAAAATAAGTACAGTTGTGCAAAAATACCTTTAGTTTGCATACACTAATAAGCATTTAAATAAAATTATAGCCCATTCTATTTTTCATCCGAAGATAAATACAGCATTTGTAGAGAAATTATTTCACAGAGATATTGCATTTTTCTGTTTTGTTATACAACTGGTTTAATTAAAGTGTGGATTATATATCCTTGCACTGACAAAGCCGTTCATCTTTGTTTGTATACCTGACTTGGTCTAAACTTGATAACGTAGTCACAGTGTGAAGAAAATGCTGTCATATCAATCTCTTTATTATTTTATATCTAAAAACAAAGATGATGTAGCTTACCAAACGAAAGCATTCGTATGTTGATAGAGACACTAACAAACACACACACAAAATTCAAGCTTTCGCAACCCACGGTTGCTTCATCAGGAAAGAGGGAAGGAGAGGGAAAGACGAAAGGATGTGGGTTTTAAGGTAGAGGGTAAGGAGTCATTCCAATCCCGGGAGCGAAATGACTTACCTTAGGGGGAAAAAGGGACAGGTAAACACTCGCACACACACACATATCCATCCGCACATATACAGACACATGTAAAGGCAAAGAGTTTGGGCAGAGATGTCAGTCTGGGCGGAAGTACAGAGGCAAAGATGTTGTTGAATGACAGGTGAGGTATGAGTGGCGGCAACTTGAAATTAGCAGAGGTTGAGGCCTGGTGGGTAACGGGAAGAGAGGATATACTGAAGGGCAAGTTCCCATCTCCGGAGTTCAGACAGGTTGGTGTTAGTGGGAAGTATCCAGATAACCCAGATGGTGTAACACTGTGCCAAGATGTGCTGGCCATGGACCAAGGCATGTTTAGCCACAGGGTGATCCTCATTACCATCAAGCACTGTCTGCCTGTGTCCGTTCATGCGAATGGACAGTTTGTTGCTGGTCATTCCCACATAGAAAGCGTCACAGTGTAGGCAGGTCAGTTGGTAAATCACGTGGGTGCTTTCACACGTGGCTCTGCCTTTGATCGTGTACACCTTCCGGGTTACACCTCCCATACAAAAAACTTGTTTTTAAGTGTAGTTGCATAGTAGCAGTAAGGCCATGGGCATTTAGGAATGTTAGTGTAGAGGAAGGTAGCATCAATAGTGACGAGCAGGGCACCGTGTGGTAAAAGGACAGAAACTGTGGAGAGTCGGTGAAGGAAATGGTTGGTATCTTTTATAAAGAAGGTTAGGTTCCGGTAATATGTTGAAGATGTCTGTCTATGAAAGCAAAGATTCTCTCAGATGGGGGCACAGTAATGGCCACAATGTGGCTTCCTGGGTGGTTAGGATTATTGACCTTAGGAAGCATGTAGAAGGTAGGAGTGCAGGGAGTGGTGGGGTGATTAGAGAGATGGACTCCGCGGAGAGGTTCTGGGATGGGTCTAAGGATTTGAGTAGTGATTGGACATCCTGCTGGATTACTGGAATGGGGTCACAGTGGCTAGGTTTGTAGATGGAAGTATCTGACAGCTGGTGGAGTCCATACACCAGGTAATCCTTGCAGTTCAAAACAACAGTGGTGGAGCCTTTGTCTGCAGGTAGGATTGTAAGGTCAGGATCAGTTTTTAGACGGTGGACTGCAGTTCTTTCTGTAGATGTAAGATTAGCTTGCATATTGAGGGAATTTGGAGCATGCTGGTGAGGCAAAGTTCAAGGTTAAGAAATTCTGGAAAGTTAACAGGGAGTGGTTTGGGGGCTGTGGTGGTGATCATGGTTGGATGGAGGAGTGAACTGAGTTAGGCAAGGTTCAGTATTGGTCTTTGGTTGAGTCTGATTGATAGGGTTGGTGGCAAAAAAGTGTTCCTACTGTAGGAACCAGGAGAAGGGGAGGTCTTTAACAAATCCTGCATGATTGAATTTGGGAGTGGGGCAGAGGGTGAGGCCTTTGGAAAGGACTGATATTTCTGTGGGACTAAGGCTTCTGGAGGAAAGGTTCATGACTGTGTTGCGGGTCTGTTTAGGCTCTGGATTCTGTGTGATGGTAGGATGAAGTTTTGGAGGGTAGAGTAGGTGTAGTAGGTCTGCGAGATAGGGTTTGTCAGCAGTGAAGGGTTGTGGGGGAGGTTTGGAGGTTGTTGTAGAGGTGGTAGACAGTGGTACTCCAAGGCAGGAGTGGGAAGTGAGCAGGATGGAGAGCTTTTTGAAGTGATGTTGTACATGTTGCTCAGTTTCCTGCAGGGCAAGAGTTTCAATATGTGTTATGGGTTCCAGGGATTTGGGATTGCACAGCAGAGGAATTTTGCAGATGGAGAGAAGGTAGTGCAAGGAGGTTTGGGCTCAGTTGATGTGGTTTCGCAGGACTATGTTGGTGAGGGCTAAGGATTGGTGGACTCTGAACAGGTGGAGGTCATTGTGGAAGGAGGGGTGGCAGACAGAGATTGGTAATTTGATGGTAAGGTCATTAGGGGGGGGATTCCATGAGCCAAGTAACAGCGCAGGGACAGTATGTGAGACTGGGGTCTGGCTAGGAATAAGGAAACTTTTCTGTATTGATGCAGATGGAAGGAAAAGGACCCATGGTGGTGGAAAAATTTAGAATTACATACAAAAATTTATGCAAGAATACACCAAAATTGATGAAGTAATTGTTCTATATGCTGCATGAAAAGAACACATTCCAAGAATAAAGATATTTTTGCCATTGTAGGCCATGAGATGTAGACATAATTTTTGTTGTTAAGGGGGTAGCAATTGCTCATAAGTATTTCAATTAATCAGTGTGACTGAAGCATCTGTATGTAACTGAAATGATGCAGAATGATCACAATTCTGCAAGGGGGGGGGGGCAATGAGTTTGGTTTTTCCCCTGAATCTGACTATCTGTTCTGACTTGTGTAAGACAATCATTGCCAGATTTATATTTGACAAAGTAGTTAGCTTACATCTGTTAGAGGAGAGCTGGTTAGAATGAGGCAAGTTTCACACTGAGAATTTTTCTGTGTGTTTCTGTCACTTACATCTGTGGTTCCTATGTGGATCACCAGAAGGAGTCAACAAGAATCAGAATGGGAGATCATATGTACTTCCATTCTCTCAGTTTGAGATTTGTGTGGAACAGAATTTACTTTATGGTTCCTTTGCATTCACACTTGATGTGTGTGTCTTGATTATGGCAGTGTTGGCATTCTGTATGGTGGAGAAAGCCGTTTTTTCAGTCATGCATTACACAAAATTTCACACAAGACTTCATAAGGTTTGAATTAGCCAAGGAAGTGGTTGGTGGTTGAGCACCTCATGTTGTGTTTATGTCATTGTTTGTGGCAGCAGTTGTTGTGTGCTCTGCAAAATTGGGGCTGCTGTGAGCTGTCTGAGGTTATCATTGCAACAACATGCACACTTAAGTCCAGTTCTATAAAGTCTTTAACTTTCTGAGTTTCAGTTACCTTAAGCATGCCATTGAGACCAGGACTGTGGTGCATCAGAGTTTCAGCCTATATCCTGCTGTCAGCAAGGTTTGGAATAATAGCAATGTGAAGCATTTCATCATGAAATGTGGTTCCACGAGAGCAGATAAATGTACAAATCCTAGTCATGCCCTTGAGTTCAGTAACCTATTTCTTGTGCAACTGCTTATTATGATGATGGGTACAAAAAAATTTGTAACAAGCAGTAGTTACATGAATCTGATCTTTCAAGAGCTTGTCTAATCTAACAATAAAGGATTTTAGTGCCTATTTTGCAAAATACATTACACTTTCTTATGAAGAGTTTATTACAAATCTATCAGAATTGCAGCACATATATTTTGACAACTAGTTTCAAACGAAGTGGTTCATTCTCAAGTCTGACCTACTGAAGCTACAATACAAAAATAGATGTAAGCAAACAGTAAAATACAAATATGGAAAGTAATTAACTATTTTATTAAGTAACACCTGCACTGAAAGTGCCTGAACTTAATTGCAACCATTTAAAATTTCCAATACATGCACCTCACAGAGATGGCAAATAAATGTCACAGTATAGATATGCTCACTATAAATCTAGAATCAAACTGAAGGCAAGCATAGCCAACAACAGTACTGGGAAATGTTCAATGGCATTAGTGTCGTGTCTTGTATTCAAGTGCAACTCTGTGGCCAGTGAGTGCATTGGCTTTTAAATTAGAAAGTATCAAAGCATCTTTTTTAATTATTACAGTCAGTATAACAAATGACAATAACAATCATACAATTGTTACACAAATGGGAAAGGTTATGTCATGTAGATTATGGCTATCATCTAAACATTTACATATTTAGTCATATGAAAAACAATAAATATTGTTCATCTCACCATTAAATTAAAACAAGTGACAGTAATACAATATTAATAAGAATAGCATCTTACAGCTCTGAATTAGTACAAATATTTTGCCATGTGCAACCAAATTAGGCTCACCATGTCTGATATTTATTTTACGTGCACATCCATTCCGGTCAAACAACTTACGGTTTATTACAAAGGACAAAACACAGGAATATGTGTACCTGGGTATTTCATGTAATTATAACAATTTTGCAGTACTGGTCAAATATACTGTGTGATCAAAAAACTTTTCACCATACTGCCTATCAATAAATTATGGCACCTCTCTATATTTTAACACTGTGATCTGACTTACTTTCTAGCTGCATGTGCTCATCTATTGTAGATCACAATCAAATGATATTATATCCCCTAAAATGCACTCTCATACATCAGGCAATATGCCCGGTTTTGGCACTTGACTTTAAAAAGCATTGGACCAAATCTAGCCATTACATCAGGCCTGCGTGTCAGAGCCTTCTACGTGCCATCAATATTTTGTTTTTCAAAACTACTTAAATCATAAACATCAGAGCATGCTCTCTCTCCCTCTCTCTCTCTCTCTCTCTCCCTCTCTCCCTCTCATATAATGTTCCATAGACCTCAGTGTGTAGGAGACTCATCAGAGATGTGGGAAATACATTTTAAATGTTTCATGGAATAGCTGTAATACACAGTGCTGTCTTATGGACAGATACTTCAGAAAACATTTATTCAGTAACTCTCTTGCAACTGTATTTCAATAGCAACAGTAGAATAATAACCTTTGATACAGATGAAGATAACATGGTATTATCATGTAATCTCTGTGACAGAAAAATATAACACTCAAGCACACTTATCTGTAATCAACCAAGGAAATTTAGATAAACACTTTTGTTTCTCAGATAACATATATTCATGTATAATATATTACACAAACATTACAGCACTGAGTGAAAACTTTTTCTGAGGAAAAAACAAAACATGTTACTGCAATGAGATAATTCAGGAAACAGGAACACAGAAATGGAGCAGTTATCACAATTTAATAAAGTATTTTTATTCTGAGTGTACTTGTATATATGAAATTTTGAAAAATTATTATTTGAATACTTAGGAATTTTGTGTTAGCTATTTACAAAAACATTCACATTCCTTTGGAATCTTTTTTACTGGTTTTGCTTGCATCTCAGAAGCTAATACAGAGAAACATATAGTAATGGCCATAGGGTACAATGTCTCATTGTTTAATATTGGCCAGAGTTTGCAGACAGCAGTTCACAAACAATTTGTGTGTACTGCAAACAGTATTTTTATTACTTATGTATCTATGTAACTTTTGTATTCACAGTTGGATAGTTAACCATTAGTTTTATGGACTGCAATAATGGAAAAATATGTGTGAAATTGAGAAATTGAATACAAGATTATCATTTCAAGCAACTAGAATGAACACTTTTAGTAGTTCCATATTAATTAAATCTGTAAGCTATCCAAAAGTTATAATTTTAAATGTATTTCTTTTTGAAGTTAACAGTTCATTGGACTTAAAATATTATTATTTAATGCCAGAAAGTAACCTCTTCCTGCTGATACTTCACCCTTTGTTTTGTTGCCTACCCTTATTTCAGTTTACTGACCCTAGTAGTCCTTTGTCTACTGCATTCACCCCCCCCCCCCCCCTCCTCCACCTCACCCCCTAAGATTTTTCTGCATTTCATTGGGAGGGAGTTTCACAATAAATCTTTAGCCCAGCTCTGAGATGAGTGATATAAAGTTTTCAATGTCTGCTAGGTTGCCTGACATTGAAATACCCTTAATTTGCACCAAGCATGTACACTGTAACACTACTTTTCAACAGAACTTGTGGAATTGGTAACACATGTCTCATATTGGAGCACTAGTTTCCTATAGCAGCTACACACAAAGAGACAATCTGTTGGTTCATCCAGTTCCTCATAGTTCTCTGCAGCAACTCATTTGTTAAGAAATACTGCACTCATAGATGCTACTTCATGTTATAAAACACAGAAGTCACTCAGTTCAGAGTTCTGTCTGTAAAATCAATTTTCCAGAATCCCATATTCAAAACCGCATATAATGCTTTTATATTTACTAAGATGGTATCTGTTCTTTCGGACATGTCTGAAAGAACAGATACCATCGGTGACCATGCAGCTCGTTAGAATGAAATTACAATGAAATGAACACCCTTAGCTGCTTACAGGCGTTGACATACGTCAACGGGGACAGATGAAAATGTGTGCCCCGACCGGTGCCCCGACCGGTCAAGGCACACATTTTCATCTGTCCCCGTCGACATATATCAACGCCTGTAAGCAGCTAAAGGTGTTCATTTCATTGTAATTTTATAACGCTTTTCTTTTCTTTTTTAATTTGGTCACTTCTACAAAGCTAGAGCATGTCCCACAGTTCACAAAAGAATATTACATGTAAGAACTTGTTGTGGAATTATTTTTATAATGAAAGAATTCTTTCACAATATGAGACTGCAGTTATGCGCACTGTAGGGTTTGTGACCTCAAATAGTAAATTCATTTTTCTGTCTGAAGACACAGTAGGCATACATTTTCTGCTGATATGTTTCAACATTATGGATTGTTTAACTAGTGACAATGTGTCACTTGTTTTGATTGTTCTATACTTTCCTCAATGTTGAAAAAGATCCACACCTCATTTAGAATTACAGTGTTGTTCAGGAATTTTTCTCATTCCTTATGCTAGCAATTGAAAAACACCAATGCTTTACATATGCACTATATTTTCTAATGATGACACTACATCTTGTGAACCCACCACACCAATTTTCCAAATTCAAAGTTCTCAGATGGAGTGTGCCACTCGTTTATTCACAGGAAAACTGCTGAACAGCTCAGCAATTGTGATTTGACATAATTCACAAACTATATAGTTTAAACTTATACTGAATTGATATGTCTGCAATTTTAGTGAGGCAGGATGTGAGTTTGATATGTGAAGATATTTTTTAAGAAAAGGGGGAAGGGGGTATAGATGCCCTCCCCTGCCCCTTGTTAGCTGAGCCCTTCCTTCTAATAGCACAAGGTCCAGTGGCACAATAGATTTGTCCCTCTGGCAAACTAGAAAACAGTTGTTGTTACATTGTACTGAGTACTCCTGCACCATTGCTATTCTTAAATTTTACTCATAATCAACACTGTAACTAGGATCCGAGCTATGTGGAGGGGGTAAACTCATGTTAGTTTTGTGGTGACTGAGGTTCCAGGACTTATGGCTCTGAGTACACCTACTATTAGTCAGAATCCATTACACGTTCTCAGTGGCAAGGGGGAGGCTATGGGGGCTACAGAAACTCCCCCTCCCCCCCCCCCCCCCCCACCCTCAATGGAGTATCATATTATACCAGATAAAATGACTTCAGAAATCAGCGAATATAATATTTCGACAGATTCAATAATTTTTTTATAATTATGTAGCAATATAGTTTGCAATGTATTTCATTATTATTTATTATTATACATTGGATGTATACCAATGTACGAGTATCACTTAAAATAATCAAGAAAGCTAAATATGCCGGGTATGCCTACCAACACTTAAACTGCTGACCCCAAACAAAAACTTCAAAATCGCTGGACATCTGGGTCAAATCGTATTATTTTCTTGAGCACATACTTCTGTAGACACGTTTTTACTCTGAACTCCAAAACACTTACCAAAAACTACTTTAAGCAACACCAAATTTTACCAGTTTGTCAGTGGAGGACCCCAACTCTCCTGCTGTTAAGCGATGTTCCATTCTCTCAAATCCCCCCCCCCCCCCCCCACCGCCCCCCCTCTGCCATTAGCCCCCCCCCCTCCCCCCCCTGACTAACATTTAGAATTGCCACCGCATGTTCTGCATTTCTTCAAACTGATACTGAACTGATATATCTGTCTTTTTGGTGAGGCAGTATATGAGTTTGATGTGTGAAGATTTTTTCCAAGGGGCAAGAGGGGGAGAGGGGGGGGGGATGACACATGCCCTCGCCTGCTCCTTGCTAGGTAAGCCCTTCTTCCTGATAGTTTTGTCATGCTTTTTACTTGTTTGATGCTGAATTTCAGCTGGATTGTGACACACAACTTGAACAAACTTCATAAATGCACACAACTGACACTTCTTTGAAGTTAATTTGGGCAACTCAGACTGAAGAGTGCTGCACATTCTAAGAACAAATTGTGGTGGTGGATGAATTAGTTGTACAAAAGCCTGTCTCTGTGTTAAATCTAGTTTTCTTATTGCACAATTCAAATATAACTGTCTTTTTTACTCAGTGATCAATTTAAATACTGCTTTGTTAACCTTTAAGTAGTGTGTCTATCATATGAAAATCAATCAATCTGTTCTCTCTCTCTCTCTCTCTCTCTCTTGCACGCACACACACACACACACACACACACACACACACACACACACACACACAGATATATATATATCTACATGCAGACTATCAAAGAAAAGGGTACCCTCTAAGTAATGGTTTTATGTAATGACTAGAGGGCAAACTACTAAAGACAGGTTACTGCAGATAATCTGGAGTGGTGTGAGTGTTATCTCTGAGACCCACCAAGGAGTGGACACTGCTTAAGAGGTGTGTCTGTGGCTGCAGTTCTGTGTTGTCTGTGCACAAGGAGGAAGCTCTGACAGGTGAGACAAATGTCTGAAGCTGCGAGTTTTTCTGTCAAACACAGTCTGGTATACATGCGTCCATCCCTTTACTCTTACTCATAGTTGAATGTAGCTTTTATATAAATTTGTTCTGAAATAATGCTAGAACAGTTTTTATAACATGCTAGCAAATCATTGACACAGAGTGTTAAATAGATGCCACAATGAGGCAGAGCCTTTGACAATATAGAAGAACACATTTTGATTATGCATTTTGTTATTCACTCATTGTGTTTCAAGGAGCACATTATGAGGGAGAACAGAGTGTGCTGTAGAATTAGTAAAAATATGCATTACCATTTAGGTAGAGCAGTAGTGAACTGCTTTGTACACTATAAAACTGTTAACTCTTTTAATGATGAACTGCTGCTTGTTTTATTTGTCAATGACAATGTTATATTCAATTTGCACTTGGAATGGCAGCAAATTAATATCTTATATAATCACCAGTGAACAAATCACTGCCATGAAACCCTCACATTTAAAATTTACTGTTCAGCTGCATGGTCATATGCTACAAACATACCTAACAATCATATTAGTGAATTGGTCATTCCACAAACAAACATGCTCACAGACACCCACACCCATTCATGCATGCATGTGCGCACACACACACACACACACACACACACACACACACACACACACACACACACACACACACAGAGAGAGAGAGAGAGAGAGAGAGAGAGAGAGAGAGAGATGAATAGATAAGTACATACACCAACTTCAATCAACATTTCACAACCTTTTCTTTGGTTAGATTATCAACCTACTATCTGTCTAAGACTATACTCAGCAAAAGCCATAATGAGTTAGTATTAGTTGGAATCAACATATTCAATACAAGCGTACTCATATAAACGTTTCTTGAGTAGAAATGTTTTTAATCCTGCTGTAAATTTCTTTTTCTCTTCCAGGCTTTTCAGGTAAGGCAGCAATTATGCACTACAAAACAAGTTTACAATGTAGCTTGCATGTCTCTGAGTGCTTTTATTGCCATATTTCTCAGATCAAATTAGTCTGAATTGAATCTTTTGTCAAACCTTAGTTCACAGTCAACTTAGGCTAATGAGAGTCCTTAACCACAGATTGTACTTATTTTTACAGCAAACATAACATAAATTGTTGGTGGGAATGGGTAATGTTGTATGGACAAGACACTGTTCGTTTCTGCTGTGCTGTTTCCATGTGGTTTAAATCTTCTTCTCTCCTCAGGACCACATATCAATATCAGTTCTTCAACTTTTATTGTTTTCTCTCATTTTCCCTCAAGTATTCCTTCATCCCAACACTGTGTCCTTTTATTTCTCCTCTATCCCTTTTGAGTCTATTTTTTTATTCCTCCTGTTTGGAATTTTCCCATTTGTAACACTTTTGTTCCAAAATCTCTGTGTTGTCCCTTCTTCTCTTGTGTTGTTCCTTTGTAAATCTTTCTTGATCTCTTGAATCCAGCTTGACATTAACTTTTGATGACAAAATTATTTGAAGATCAGTTTGGTTAAACTTTTTCCTGATAATCTTTCTTTCCAATATTATGTATGTGTTGTAAAAATTCCTCATGATGCCACAGGATTTCTCTGTCTTGTGTATCATTCCCTCTAGAGCAGATAATTCTAAATCACAGTCAGGAATTATTTTTATGCATATTTGATTTTCCTATTTGATTAATACACTCCTGGAAATTGAAATAAGAACACCGTGAATTCATTGTCCCAGGAAGGGGAAACTTTATTGACACATTCCTGGGGTCAGATACATCACATGATCACACTGACAGAACCACAGGCACATAGACACAGGCAACAGAGCATGCACAATGTCGGCACTAGTACAGTGTATATCCACCTTTCGCAGCAATGCAGGCAGCTATTCTCCCATGGAGACGATCGTAGAGATGCTGGATGTAGTCCTGTGGAATGGCTTGCCATGCCATTTCCACCTGGCGCCTCAGTTGGACCAGCGTTCGTGCTGGATGTGCAGACCGCGTGAGACGACGCTTTATCCAGTCCCAAACATGCTCAATGGGGGACAGATCCGGAGATCTTGCTGGCCAGGGTAGTTGACTTACACCTTCTAGAGCACGTTGGGTGGCACGGGATACATGCGGACGTGCATTGTCCTGTTGGAACAGCAAGTTCCCTTGCCGGTCTAGGAATGGTAGAACGATGGGTTCAATGACGGTTTGGATGTACCGTGCACTATTCAGTGTCCCCTCAACGATCACCAGTGGTGTACGGCCAATGTAGGAGATCGCTCCCCACACCATGATGCCAGGTGTTGGCCCTGTGTGCCTCGGTCATGTGCAGTCCTGATTGTGGCGCTCACCTGCACGGCGCCAAACACGCATACGACCATCATTGGCACCAAGGCAGAAGCGCCTCTCATCGCTGAAGACGACATGTCTCCATTCGTCCCTCCATTCACGCCTGTCGCGACACCACTGGAGGTGGGCTGCATGATGTTGGGGCGTGAGCGGAAGACGGCCTAACGGTGTGCGGGACCATAGCCCAGCTTCATGGAGACGGTTGCGAATGGTCCTCGCCGATACCCCAGGAGCAACAGTGTCCCTAATTTGCTGGGAAGTGGCGGTGCGGTCCCCTACGGCACTGCGTAGGATCCTACGGTCTTGGCGTGCATCCATGCGTCGCTGCGGTCCGGTCCCAGGTCGACGGGCACGTGCACCTTCTGCCGACCACTGGCGACAACATCGATGTACTGTGGAGACCTCACGCCCCACGTGTTGAGCAATTTGGCGGTACGTCCACCCGGCCTCCCGCATGCCCACTATACGCCCTCGCTCAAAGTCCGTCAACTGCACATACGGTTCACGTCCACGCTGCCGCGGCATGCTACCAGTGTTAAAGACTGCGATGGAGCTCCGTATGCCACGGCAAACTGGCTGACACTGACGGCGGCGGTGCACAAATGCTGCACAGCTAGCGCCATTCGACGGCCAACACCACGGTTCCTGGTGTGTCCGCTGTGCCGTGCGTGTGATCATTGCTTGTACAGCCCTCTCGCAGTGTCCGGAGCAAGTATGGTGGGTCTGACACACTGGTGTCAATGTGTTCTTTTTTCCATTTCCAGGAGTGTATATTACTGAATGTTTTGAAATTTTTGTGCCACCATGAATCTATTTTTTTCCACAGAGATTCTTAAACCTGTTTTGGCTACCTCCTTCATGAGATTAACTAGCACAGTTGCATTTGTTCATCTTTCAGAAAATATACTAAGAATCATCATCAAATACCAGAAATTTAATTTCATACTTTTGTTCTTTCTCCTCAGCATGAATGATGGAATTTAATGCTCTGATGATAATTTTGTTTTATGTTTGTAAATTTAGGATTATATTCAAATCATCAATCTAGGTTATCGAAATTTCCCCTGTTACCAGCAACATTGTCTAAGAGCCAAAAGGCAGAAATGATATTTTTGGTTATCTTTCTTATGGAATGCTGCTTTAGAACTATTGTAGAATGAATTACGGTCCTACTGTCTGAATTATGTAATTGCAGAATAACGTAAGAAATAATGCTGTAATTTGTACTATACTGACACTGTCCATGCTTGTAAAAGTACATGTTGTGAACGTAAAAAAAAAAAAAAAAATGTGAATTTTGATCTGGAATCTTCTGTCTTCCAGAGTTTTTTATAAATTGATTGTAAATCACTTAATAATTTTCAGTTGAGCCATTTTAGAATATTATCTGTTATGTATTTCTTCCCCTTTCATTTTGGTATTTGTAGGGTTTTTCAGTAATTACATTCTTAATGTAATCAAAAGTATCTGCAGAATTTTTTTCTAGATCTTCATTAATCTCTGGAAATTCTAAATTTAGGGTTTAGCTGTAGACATTTTAGAAGTGGATGACATTTGTCATCACTGCTAAGTCATTTCTGCATTTCATCCCTCAATTTCTTGATTACAAAATTTTTGAGAGTTATTTTTTTATGAAGTTGTCTTGCTTTCCTGTGAACATGACTATTTTGGAACTTTTTTCACTCTTCTTAGTGTTCTTTGTGTTGCTCTTTGTAGTTGTTTACTTGTTTAAACTGCTCTCTTTCTGGAGCTTTTCCATGTTTTTGTTATGTTCGTGCTTTCAGTTAATGTTGCACGTGTATTCCACTCCAAAGATATTAGTTTTTTTTCCAAAGTATTTTCTTTTCTATGTCATTGATTTTTTCCAATAATTCTTGCCGCTTACCTTTTTCAATAAATAATTGTGATTACATTACATCACATTGAAGTTATAGTCCTTTTGGAGCAATGCCGTTAAGAAGCACAGATATTTTACTCATCACTAAATGAAAAAATCTGATGTGTATGCTTGTCATCTCAAGTCATTTCATGTCTGTTGGTCAGCGTGGTACACTTCACATGAAAGTTTGATTTGTAAGATGTCTATAATTCTGTGAAGCACATTACTATACTTAAGCAGTCATATCTCCCACTGGGATCTAAGTGGAATATTGAACAGGTAATATTCTTGTGAAGTTATAGTCATAGCAGAATGACCAGTCCACCAATTTTGAACAAAGCTATGCTGAGTGATATCTAATATGTCCTTCTGTATTTTCATAAATACAAGGTTGGAAAGAGAATCCATAGAAAGAACTTTTCCAATTAGAAGATTGTGCAAATAATATTATCTCTAGAACTTTCAGAAATCATAAAAAACCATAGTTTTGGTCATTGTGTAGCTTTCCTCATTTTCTTTTGATGTGAATAAATACAGAAACACATATATTTTGTTTACTGCAGGAGTGTATTTGGTTGGCTCACCTTAAGACTCTGATAGTAAAAGCAACAAAACAAAGATGAGTGAAGTTAAGC
Source organism: Schistocerca americana (assembly GCF_021461395.2). Lineage (NCBI taxonomy): Eukaryota > Metazoa > Arthropoda > Insecta > Orthoptera > Acrididae > Schistocerca > Schistocerca americana. The sequence goes on from NC_060126.1 coordinate 254,493,859, forward strand.
AAGAGGATCTGCAAGCAATGCGGGAGTGGCTGAAGAAACAGCCACACCTCCCATCTCTTCCAGGTGAGAGAACCTTGTGTGAATTTTAGTAATACATCTAAATCTTTTATGATGTTCAACTCAGTTGGTGAGATAGGGAACTATACTGTAGTTGTAGCACCTAAATTTAACACAGTTACATAAAAATACACCGTTATGTTAATCATATCAATCTTTGTGGCACAGCAATTGCCTAAAAATGTGACACAGCATAAATAAAAACCCATTTTTACTAAATTTTATTTGAAAAATAATAACCATACAAATAACTTAAAGCATGGATTGTACCTCTGAGGAATATGGGAATTCATATTTTGATGTCTTAAGCATTGTGCTCTTTGTTTTACAATTATTTCCAGACAATAAATCACTGTTAAAAGAGTTCTATACATATTTTAAATATGTAGCAAGTGTATTAAAGGGAAAGAGTATAAGAATTTACAGACAACAATTAGTTAAAGAGGCTCCTGCTCAAAGCTAAACAATTCCATATTCACTTTTGGAATAGGCCAACACTACTCTGCTGAGCACTGTTCTTCTGAGTTGTATCTCACGTACTGCTGCTTGTTTTTATATCTGATGCTTATCCCTATTTTCTTTCAAGGAAGGAATTAAGGGTGAGCAATTGATTGCTGAGTATTGGGATCCTATGAACCAAGCAACTCTGTCCTGGACAGTTACCTGCTTCTCTTAGAGCTTGCTAAATAGGTAGACTGGAGATATTCTTTATTTACCCTGTCCACTTGCTTGCTCTCTCTGCCTTTGTCTCAAGCCCCCAATCTTTCCTACTATTATTATTGTCTGTAGATTTCTGTCCATCTCTTCTCACAATATATTCAAGGAACTTGAGAATTTTTTGGATGATATGAGAAGAAAGGTACCTGGAGATATTGAGTTGTTCAGTAATTAGTTCTTCTTTTGGTCAAGAACAGATAGATAACAAACAGCACAAAAATACAGCTTGTTGAAATACTCATGTTTTCTCTCTTCTTCTATGACTGTTTAACATGAACCATTAGGGTCAGACACAAGCAGTGTATGGATACATTTGTGCTTTAGTGCTGGTGCAGGATGGTGCATAAATTGACCAAAAGCAAAGCTAATAAACTGAACATAGTATTTTACTTGGTTATCAGAGACAATAATGATTTACCAAGTGGACTGCAAATGAATATTTTGATCCCTGTTTACATATGAGAATAACACATAAAACAGTTACTATCTTTTAATCAGCTTAAAAACAAGATGGTAACATTCAGCTGAAACAAAGAAGAAAAATAACCCAGAATTAAATGACAAATACACAAACTAAATTATATTAAACTGACTGCAATAGTGATCATGAAAATTTATTATTTTGGTGTGACGCATCATGGAGGCAGTACCAACAGACATCACTAGGTCATGCGATGAGCAAAAGCTTGATAATTGTACGGAAGCATGATTGTGACCTTTTATTTACTTAATAGCTGATGTTCCTACATATGACCTGCTACATAGAAGATACTGCAGTCCAGGTTTCAAAGTTAATTTTATTATTAAAATGCAGTTCTAAGGTATGTCACAGAGACAGTACCAAAAAAAAGTCACCAGATTGCATGGTTCTTGAAAGCTCAAGCAAAACTCAAGATCTTCTGACCAGTGATGTAAACTGCTCAAACCATTCTAGTTGTGCCGAAAAGAACTAATAATTCTGAAAGCTAGAGCATTTTCTTCAAGTTTTATGTACATCTATTAGCAGAAGTAAGAATTTTATATCCTGAGGGTAATCACTGACCAGAAATGCTGTGTTACAAGTTTACAGGTTTCTCAATAAATTTTCTCTTTTGTACAGTTAACTGTTTGTTTCTGTTTATTTGTGTTGCTGCTGATATTTTGAGAACAGCTGATTATTGTGAGGGTCATGTCATTAGAAATACATGCAGAGCTAAAAAAGTGGACATACTTCAAATTAAGAAAACAAAGTGTTAAATTTTCAACATAAACTGCTAAAGCAAAGATACATGTTGGAAAGATAATTTTGGTAGCAAAACTGTTTTATCTGATTATTGTGTGGGTCATGTCATTAGAAATACATGCAGAGCTAAAAAAGTGGACATACTTCAAATTAAGAAAACAAAGTGTTAAATTTTCAACATAAACTGCTAAAGCAAAGATACATGTTGGAAAGATAATTTTGGTAGCAAAACTGTTTTATCTGGCCTTGAAAACACCATTTTTATATTACTGTTTAAAATATGGCAATTAAAAAAACTGGTATTTTTTTTCATTTTGTTGCAGATTATCAACTGATAATGTTCTTGCACAGTTGTTATTACAGTCTGGAACGTGCGAAGCAAGCACTTGATGTTTGTTTCACAGTAAGGACACATGCACCTGAAGTTTTTGAAAACAGAGCTCCAGATTCAGCTGATGTCCAGTCAGCTGTGAATGTAATGTGAGCACTCATTTTCAGTTTCCTCTTTTTTGTATACCTTGACTTATTTTCTTTTTTCTTTTTTTTTTTGTTCACTCAGACAGTTTACACTGTATGGGTGTCAACCAGTATATATGCAATACATACTTATTCATAACATACAAAGTTAAAAACAAGAACACAGTTCTGAATATGGACACAATATTTACTCTACCAGGTGTGTTGACACTAAGGTGAATTATTTAATGAGAGTTCTACAGAACTGTTATGATGTGCCCTTCCCAATAAAACTGACGCCCTTAATGAACAAATACAAAAATGTTACTAGCCACTGGATAGCCCTAAGTGCATATACATTTTGCAAAAATGAGGGGTCACTATACATCAAGGAAAAAACTAACAACAAGATGGAAATGATAGATTACCACTCACCATACAGAGAAGGGATTGAGTCACAGAGTAGAACAATGAAAAAGATTGTTAAAATGTTTAGCTTTTGGACTATGTCGTCCATCAGAAGTAGAAAACTTGTACACATCCACACAAGCAAAGCATGCACAAATGGCCAATGTTGTTTCTGGGCAGTAGGGTCTGAGATAACAGTGGCTGTGTGTGCGTGTGAGCTGTACTCATCACTGACAACCTGCCTACTGGAAGCAGCTATACAACTTGCTTTCCTGCGCAGGTGTCATATAGTAGGTATCCTTTCTGACACTGAGGAGGCCTACAGTACTACCAGAAGGCATAACATCTTCAATTAATTTCATGTGTCTGTTTTCTTAGGGATGATTTCCAGTTTTGCTAAGGCCCTTCATATCCCCTCTTTATGTTAAATACAGTCTCAGTAATGTCTTATCAGAGTGTTTTATACAAGAGAAAGGTGTCCCACCAGGTAGTGTTTCAATAGTAGCCATCTTTTTAATGGCCTCTATGGAGCTTCTTATTTGTGGTTGATTTATCAATTTCCTGCTCTTCTTGCAGCCTCCCAGCAACCACACAACAGTTCAATTAACTGTTAAAGGCTGGAGAAATGAGCAGACAATACAGGTTTTAAGTTTTATGCTCAAAAATCTATGTGTGCTCATTTTAATTATTATGTAAGTATCTTTAATCTTCCACAAATTAAAAAGTGGGATATCATTTTAAATTTTGAAAGATTCACAAGGGCCAAATATTTGATGAAAAACTAAATTGTTTGCAGCACCTAAGAGACATGAAAGCAAGTTGTCTCAAAACACTCAGTATTTTAAAATGTGTAAGGCACATGGCTCTGGGAGTGAACAGATCATGCCTACTCCAATTTTATGAACCCTTTGTATGATTCTATGAAGGGAAACAGGCTAGCCACAGAGTATTTAGGACCAGTCCTATCTCCAGCATTTGTGCTGAGATTGGGGAACCAGCCATTAATATCATGTGGCATCTGCTCATGATGCAGCAGGCATATAATATCTATTCCCTACCACAATTACCTGTACATCATATCATCACTGGCCAGTCTGTGTTAGAGCACTGAGGCCCATGGGATTCATATAAAGAGCAACCTTTTAAATGCTAGTGTGGCAAGTAGCAATATTTTCTGCCAGGGTTGGAGGAAAATCACCAGTTTGGCTTATTAAGGGGCCCCTAGTTGTTTTAGGTGTGATGAATTTAAGAAAAATATAGCACCTCTAGTTTCCTTTTGCAAATATTTTTTAGCAATGTTGGAACACATTGACTGGCATGAGGCTGGAGGCACCACAACAGATAGGTCTAGGCGCTGCAGTCTGGAACCACGAGACCGCTACGGTCGCAGGTTCGAATCCTGCCTCGGGCATGGATGTGTGTGATGTCCTTAGGTTAGTTAGGTTTAACTAGTTCTAAGTTCTATGGGACTAATGACCTCAGAAGTTGAGTCCCATAGTGCTCAGAGCCATTTGAACCATTTGAACAGATAGGTCTGCTATGACTGCCACTGGCATCACTGCAGTCAGTGTATTAAAAAAGCTCCACAGTTTTATTCCTGTGTAGACTGATGGGTCTAAATGGGAGGAGTCTCTTAGTTGCACAAAGGTCTTTCATGGTCATGTAAAGTTTATTATTTTATCCTTAATGATTGTGTATAACGTTTTAGACAGATGTTGTACTAGTTATGGGTATGTAAGTTCCAGAGTCTCCTTTATCCATTTTTTTTGAGTATTGGTATTATCATGCTACTTTTTGGGCATGTCGGGAGTAATCCTTTCTTTATTACTAGAGTCACCAGAGAGGTCAGGGGTTCTGTAAGGCATTAGCAAATTATTTAACCATTTGTGTTGATATCCCATTCAGTACGTCTGTATTTTTATTTTTTTAATGCCTCAATAATCTTCAAAACTTCCAAGCCGTTTGTTGCAAATAGAAATAAGCTCTCAGTCACACTTTTGGCACTTTGTCTGTGGTATTATGTTTTGTTTAAGTAGTTATTCATCTATGTCTATAAAGTGCTGACTGAAGATATTACACAGTTCTAATGGATCTGTTACTTCTTTCCCATTCATTATTAATATTATATTGATACATTTTAAGACATGTAATTCTTTTCTTTTCAAATTTACATAATTACATATTATTTGAGAGATTTTTGAAGACATCTCTATCCTAGTTAGCTTTTGTTTCTCTTATCATTTTAGTATATGCTTTCTTCTTGTTTCTGCAAACCTCATGACTGGTCTGGCCTATCTATATTTCTGGTATTTTGCATACAGGTCTATCAGTTCATTTCAGATGTTTATATTCCATGGTGATCCATTTCATGCTTAATTTACCATTAACAGTTCTGTGAACTTCTGGGCAAACTACACTTATGTGGTATCTTAATATATATCACAGAAGCTTCCCAGCTCTCTCCTACTCTATCCTCTACAGAAATATCACTCCATATTTATATTTTTAGCAAGAATTCTAGGCTAGGAATGAAGTGTGTTAATGAGGTTCATGTGTCTGTACACATTTTTGCATTTCTTACATGGAACTGGAGATTGTAGGTTCCTACAGCATCATGAAAACTTCTTGTACATCCATTGTCTTCCAGGATATCTATCTAAAGTTCGCCTGATATTATTACAAAAGTGAATTTCTTCTTGATTTATACAACAATACATTAAATTCCAATAACAGGCTTCAAGTACTTGAGCATCACAATTGATACATTCCTATAAGAAGACACTTTTCCCTAATAAACTTTATTTTTACTGCTGTTACATCACAGCAGAATTCTGTGCAATTTGAGACCTGTTGTGGAGTGTAGTCTCTAACTTTGCTGGTACATATATTGCTACTCCCATGCTTTTGCAGTTCTTTCTGGGGTAGTATGCTACATTTTTGTAAGTCACTGGATTAAAAAGCATTAATTCACTTTCCTTCAATGCTCTGTCACCATGAAAGTGCCAAGTACAGCAGCAGATAATAATACTTCTAAAGTTGCTGCTATATTAGATGATGGGCAATCCAAGAGGGAATGTAACAATATAGTGAAAAGGATAGTTGCTACTCACCATATAGTGGTGATGCTGAGTCACAGAAAAGCACAAAAAAAGACTGTCACACAATTAACTTTCGGCCAACAATGTCTTTGTCAAAATTAGACAACATACACACATGCACACCGTCACACAAACACAACTCACACACGCATGACAACACACACATGACCTCTAGCAGCTGGAGCCAAACCACAAGCAGCAGGGCATTATGGGAGAGGCAGCTGGGTGGGGATAAGGAAGAGGCTGGGGCAGAGAGAGGGAGGGATAGCAGGGTAGGGGTGGGGTATGGTAAAGCAGTAAAGTGCCAGTGGGAGCATGCAGGGCAAGGTGGAGAGTGGGGCAGCTAGGTGCAGTTGGGAGGTTAGACAGAGAGAGGAGGAGAGGGGAGGGTTAATGGAAAAGGAGAGAATTAGAAAGAGTGAGTCCATTGGTGGAATAAAGGACTGCATAATGCTGGAATGGAAACAGGGAAGGACAATGACTAACGAAGGTTGAGACCAGGAGGGTTATGAAAAAAGAGCATATATTGCAGGGAGAGTTCCCAGCTGTGCTGTTCAGAAAAGCTGGTGTTGGTGGGAAGGATCCATATGGCACAGGCTGTAAAGCAGTCATTGAAATGAAGGACATCTTGTTGGGTGGGGTGCTCAGCAACAGGGTGGTCCAGTTGTTTCTTGGCTACAGTTTGTTGGTTGCCATTGATGCAGGCAGACAGCTTGTTGGTCATCATGCCCACATAGAATGCAGTACAGTGCTTGCAGCTTAGCTTGTAGATCACGTGACTGGTTTCACAGGTAGCCCTGCCTTTGATGGGATGGGTGATGTTTGTAACAGGACTCGAGTACATGGTGGTGGGAGGATGTATGGGACAGTTCTTGTATCTAGGTCTATTACAGGGATATGAGATATGAGGCAAGGGGATGGGAGCAGGGTCTTTGTAGTGATGAACGAGGATATTGTGAAGGTTCAGTGAGCGGTGGGATACCACTGTTAGAGGAATAGGAAGGATAGTGGGCAGGATATTTCTCATTTCAGGGAATGACAAGAGGTAGTCAAAACCCTGGCGGAGAATGTAATTCAGTTGCTCCAGTCCTGGGAGGTAGTGAGTCATGAGGGGAATCCTCCTCTGTGGACAGACGGAGGAGCTTTGGGAGGTGTTGCATGACTGGAAAATAAGGCACGGGAGATCTGTTTTTGTACAAGGTTTGGAGTGTAATTGCAATGTTTAAAGGCCTCAGTGAAACCCTCAGTATATTTTGGGAGGAGCCATTAGTCACTAAGGATGTGACAGCCTTGGGTGTATTGAAGGGGCTTCTTGGTGTGGAAGGGATGGCAGATGTTGAAGTGGAGGTATTGCTGGTGGATAGGTTTGATATGGGCAGAAGTACTGATATAATTATCTTTGAGGTACAGGTCAACATCGAGGAAGGTGGCTTGATGGGTTGAGTAGGACCAGGTGAAGCAAATGGGGGAGAAGGTGTTGAGGTTATAGAGTACTATAGATGGGGTATCCTCACCATTGATCCAAATCATGGTTATGTCATGAATGAATCTGAACCAGGTGAGGGGTTCACGATTCTGGGTGTTTAGGAAGGATTCCTCTAGATGGTCCATGAATAAGTTGGCATAGGATGGTGCCATGCAGGTATCCATAGCCGTACCCTGGAATTGCTTGTAGGTAATACAGCTGCCACCGATTCCATACCAAGAAGTCCCTTCGATACGGCCTAGCTGCCCATGGCTGTCACATCTGTAGTGTCAAGCATTTGCTCTTGAAATATACCATGGTCTCACTGAGGCCTTTACAGATTGTAATTATACTCCAAATCTTATGCAAAAACAGATCTACCATGCCTTATCTTTCCACTCACCTGACACCTATCAAAGCCTCACCATCTGGCCACAGAGTATCACTCCACCACCCAGAATTGGAGCAACTGAATTACATTCTTCGCCAAGGTTTCAACTACCTCTCTTCATGCCCTGAAATGAGAGATGTCCTGCCCCCTATCCTTCCTACTCCCACAATGGTATCCTGCCGCCCACCGAACCTACACAATATCCTCATCCATCTCTACACAACCCCTGCTTCCAACACCTTGCCTCATGGCTTATATCCTTGTAATAGAACTAAATGCAAGACATGTCCCCTACATCCTCCCACCACTACATACTCCAATCCTGTCACAAACATCCCCCATCCCATCAAATGCAGGGCTACCTGTGAAACCAGTCATGTGATCTACAAGATAAACTGCAACCACTGTGCTGCATTCTATGTGGGTATGAGACCAACAAGCTGTATGTCCGCAGGCCACTGACAAACTGTGGCCAAGAAACAACTGGACCACCCTGCTGCTGAGCACACCAACCAACACAACGTGCTTCATTTTGATGACTGCTTCACAGCCTGTGCCATCTGAATCCTTCCCGCCAACACCAGCTTTTCTGAATTGTGCAGTCAAAACTCTCCCTGCAATATATACTATGTTCCCTTAACTCTCTTGGTCTCAGCCTTCATTAGTCATTGTCCTTACCCATGTAGCCCCTGTACCCATTCCAACATTACACAGCCCTCTATTTCACCAACACACCCAGTCTTTTCACTTCCCTCCTGTTCCGCTAAACCCCTCCTCTCTTCCCCTCCTTCCATCTAACCTGCCGACTGCACCTAAGCTGCCCCACTCTCCACCTTGTCCCTGCATGCTCTCAGCAGCACTCTTCCGTCACCCACTCCTACCCTGCTATCCTGCCCTCTCCCAAAGGCCTTGTTGGCTGAAAGCCTATTGTGTAACAGTCTCTTTGTGACTCAAGTGTCTCTACATGGTCAGAAGCAATTGGTGTTCAGATCCAGAGAATATGGTTGCTAATCGAGGCTCATGCCAGTGGCCTCTGGGTATCCTGAAGCCATGCAGTCCTCAAAGGGCTCTTCCAGGGATCTAGGATCTCACATGTTGAATGTATTAGATGTATATTGCACATTTTGGTGCAGTGTTTTTAATTTGAAATCATTAGAAACTTTTGTTCTGTTTGTTATATTGATTTTTCTCTTACATCTGGATATGAAAGGATTTGATCTTCTTGTGTAGACTTCTCATTCCTGGCATTTCTTCCCATGGGTCCAGGTGTTGTCTCAACAGCTATTCTGCTGTTTCCAATTCCAATGGATGCTCAGCTATTTTTTTTTTTTTCCCCGGTACTGATTCTGGTGACACATGATGCTTCACCTTCTCCGTGCTCCCTTACTGCTGTGGCACTCACTCTTCACATGCCTCCCATATCCTGGGGAGAACTCAAAGATGCTTCCTCCTAAGATGCTGTGCATGATGATGTGTTTAGTCTTCTTGCTCACATTCTGCTGCTGCTAACTCTTTTTTTTCTTGAACTGTAGTTGGAGATGATTTTTCCTCATATGCTGGTGATGGTTCTTCCTCCTTTTCTTTAGGAGCTGGTGACACAGGAAATGGATCTAGGATCTCACATGTTGAATATATAATTTTCAGAATAGTACTGATTTATTGGCTTGGCTTTGATTTCCTCAACTTTTCCAAGTACATATTTGCTTCATTGAAGTACATTATCTGCATTTCATCCATGGTGAGGAAGGAGGCATAAGTACTGAACTGAAAGAGTTTTTTCGATAACCTGTTTGCCTTTTATGTTTCAATATTTGCACATGAGGACAGTATGAGATTATGACTACGTGGTATGCCTGTAATTCTCATTTTTTGATCCATTATTTTGGGGTGAGGATGTAGCTTAGAATGTGGGTTACCTCAATGAGTTTGTTTCTGTACACATTGTATGCTCTGCCAAATATCACAATATATTGCATTTTTGACACAGTATGACAATTTTCTATGATGTTCTACATACAAGTTCCTGGGTTCTCAAAACTTGAAATACTTGCTTTTATCAATGTTTCTTCAGTTCCTCTGCTGACTATTGCATTTATCTATTTTAAATACTTTATCATGAGATGACATTTTGTTCATGTTTTCACTGTCTTACTGTCTTTTCCCAAATTTTTCATGCTCATGTGGAGTTGTAAATATTCTGTCTTCTGGCAATGGGTGTTGCCCTTGTTATGTTTAATGTTTGTAATATCACTTTCCACCAGGAAGTCTAAAAGTCCATTGATTAATGGCACTGTGTATTTGTCTCTACCGTGATTCGAATGTGAATATTTTTTTTGAGCTGCTGAATTTAGTGCTGTTTGACTACAAATTAGACAACAACTATTGTTGCTAGGAAATATTAAACCTAGCCAAATAATATTCACTGATTAAACTGTTAATGCTGGACACAACAATTTTAGCTGACTAAATGGGTGGCAAAATTCTGAGGAAACTGCCAACTTATTGAAAATGAAAATCTTTCTGTATGTCCATTACAGATTTTATATGTATATTATAAAAGATTTTATTCATAGAGAGAGTCCAGTAATGTTATCTTCATGAATTATGAATTGTGAAGAAAAATTTTCCAGATTTTAAGATTGATTGATTTTGAAAGACAATGTTAACAAACATGAATTATTAATTGTAAAGATTACATTTTCCACATTTTATGATTGATTAATTTCGAATAACAGCCTTGAGGAACCTTTTGCATCTTAATAGAATTGTGGATATCAGTTCAGTCACTACAAAACAATAAAAATAATAAATTTTTGATAGCGTAATGTAATTAGCAAGATAAAAAATTACTCACAAAGCGGTGGCAGGAGTACACACATATAAAAAGGGTTCTACATATGTAAGCTTTCAGGGCCAGTGGCTCCTTCTTCTCACAGAAGGGAGAAGGGAAAGGAAACAGATAAAGGAAAAGGACTGGAGAGGTTCAGGAAAAGGGGTGGAGTTCAGAAAAGTCACCCAGAACAGAGGGTCAGGGGAGATTTACCAGATGGGATGAAATAGCCACTATGATATTTTGTCATTCTCATTACAATGCATCAAAATGTTTTGTTTCTTATTGTATTTCCTGATTTAATTGTGTTATTTCTATGTGGTGTCAATCCAGCCATTAGTAGCTTTTAAAAGATATCACATTTGTGGTTATCACTTTTCCTTTCCATAACAAAGTGCATTTAATAATAAATAATTGAAGAAGTAAAGGTAACAGCTCACAGCATAACTCAGGTGTTGAGAGATACGTAATCAAGGCTGATAATGTTGCTAAGCTTTCTGGTAAACCTTTTTCAGAGCTAACAAAATATGCATTCATAGACATACAGGGTGACAGTTATTGAACTATATGGAAGAAAGTAAATTAGTTGCAAACTACAGCATGCAGACACTTTATTCAACATGCAAACATCACTACAGATATTTGGATTTAGGTTATGACATGTTCAATATGCCTGCCATCATTGGCGATGATGTGACTGATGCATAGTGAAATTCCGCATGATCTGCTGAAGTGTCAGAATATCAAAGATGTCGATGACCTCCTGAATGGCTGTTTTCAGCTCAGCAATGGTGTGGGGGGTTATTGATGTTCACCTTGTCTTTAATATAGCCCCACAAACAGGAGTAGCATGTGTTCAGATCCAGAGAATATGGTTGCTAATCGAGGCTCATGCCAGTGGCCTCTGGGTATCCTCAAGCCATGCAGTCCTCAAAGGGCTCCTCCAGGGCCAAACATTCTCCTGCTTTGATGGGGTTGATCTCCATCTTGCATGGACCACATCTTGACTTTGGATAATGGGGATAAAATCATCTTCCAAAATCTTCACGTAGAGTTTGGTAGTCACCAACCACCAAGGAATATCACACCGATTATTCCGTGACTGGACATTGCACACCACACAGTCACCTGTTGAGGGTGTAGAGGCTTCTTGATCACAAAATGTGGATTCTCAGTCCCCCAAATGCGCCAATTTTGCTTATTGATGAACCCATCCAAATGAAAGTGGGCTTCATCGCTAAACCACACCATGTGCATACTAATTCCCATCATGCCCTGCAGCCAATCATGCAGTTTGAATGTCCTAACACAAACCATTCAGAAATTATGATGATTTTATTTCATATAATTCAATAATTGTTACCCTGTACATAAAAATACAAACCTTAATGGCAACATTGTGCCAAGTGACTAAATGTACTGACATTGCTGTTAAAATTAAAGCTCTCAGTTTCAGTTTTATTATCATCTGTCTGTTAAGTATTTATAACATGATTTGTCCCATAACTTCATTGGAATAAAAGGCTACTACTTTCTCATATTTTTCAAATCTATAAAATTTTGGTACTGATGTATTGCAAAATGTGAAATTTAAACAGCTAATGATCATGCATATCACAGTCTCATTAGATTAAAATGTAGATATGAAAATTATCACTTACATTTTTCTTATGTCTATAGTCATTGTACGTTAATGATTTATTGATACTGGCAATATATTAAATTTCGTAGAATAAAATGATTAAAATTTTGATAACTACAATAAGTTGCAACAATTATTTATGATATAATTTGTGGTTATTTTACAGAGAAGCTTGTACACTGCCACACAAAGATGATAAGGGAAATACTATTATTTTTACTCGTTTGAAGGATACTGATCCATCAAAATTTAACTGTGATAATATTATAAAGGCAGCTCTGTTAGGTCTTGAAGTTCTTTTGAAACAGAATCCTACAGCTCCAGGCTACGTCTTTGTGTTTGATCCAACAGGCTTTGGTCTTCAACATATTTCCAAAGTAACTATAAGCACTATCAGGAAGTTTATGGTGTATGTTCAGGTACGTAAATACATCAACCCTTTTTTTTTTATTTGTATTCTATTGAAGAAACACGACATCAAAAATCTCAAAACTGTAGAATTTGATCGCCATTGCAGGTGTATTTACAATTCAGTACATTTTCTTGGTTGAATTACAATAAATTACCTTCTGAACAAGTTTCTTTATGAACTATGGTAGTATCTATGTACGCAAAGAATTTTGTTAACCTGTTTCTTACATGGACTGCTCTTGCATTTTACTTGCATTTTTTTGATAAACAGGAAGGTTTTCCTCTTAGAATGAAGGCTGTGCATGTGCTCAACACAAATGCTATCATTGACAAGGTCATGATGCTTCTCAAACCTTTCCTTGATAAGGAGTTGGCTAGCATTGTAAGTAAATAAAATACACATTTTTTCCATATATGTGTTATAAGTACTGTGTGTCTCTTTTGAGAAATGTATTACATTTTGTGCATAAACAATAGTGTTCTATAAGACTATTTGTAATTGATATTTGTTTTACAGCTCTTCTTCCACACACCACCAAATGATGAATTTTACAAAGTGTATAATAAGGAATGGATGCCAAGCGAGTATGGTGGCAAGGAAAAAACTTTTGCTGAACTAACTGGTATGAATGACAACCATTTTAAAAACTTTTCAGCTGTTAGGTTTCAAATGCGGTATAATATATCTTAGATTACTAATTAATGACATGAGGAATTATACAATGAGTAATTAGCATTCAGAACTGGCCAGAAGTAGCTTTACTAATTTACCATCAAAGAAAGTTCAATCTTTTACATTCATGATCGTCCTGTTCTCTGTGAGAAAGTAATATTTAGTTAGAGCACTAGGGATGAATCTCTGGATTTTCTCCCATCACTCTAATCTGTGGGTAACAATATAAAGAAAATATGAAACAGAATGAAAATATAAAATCATCTGTGCAGAGGGCAACTGAACGACTTGCATTTCTCCCTAAAATTCAAGGAATGTACCATCCATCAGCAAAATGAATCATATACAGAAATTATACATGACTTAATCTTGAGTAATGCATACTCATTTGGGAACTTCACATTGATTTCTAGAGGAAAAGGCTGTTTTGTGACTGGTAATGTAGCATATACATGCTAATTTGGCAAAAAGAGCATATTTTTTATAGATCCCAAAGATTATAGATTATAAAATTCAGTCTACATAATATATATATCAGAAGTAACGACTATAGCCTCAGTACTACCAGTCAAGTGTTAATTGTATATGGGAATCAAATGTACTTGACATTCTGACTGCATGATGACTGGTTTCCTAGTTGAAGGTATTTGCTGAGGAGTGGATACATCCAAGCTCTTGTGGGCTAACATGCAGGTGATCCCTTACACTGTGTGTGTGTGTGTGTGTGTGTGTGTGTGTGTGTGTGTGTGTGTGTTGGGGCGTACGGGCACTCGACGCCGAGGTAATCAGCGCTCGACACACATTTAAAAAAAAAAAATGTGGACAAATTTAGTAAAATGGAAGCATACATGCAAAGCAAGTGGGAAAAGATGAAAAATGCTGTATAATAAAATAAAACGTGAGGAAAATGAGAAAGGGGCATCAAGCATGCCACAGGAAATTGTCACTGGCTGGCCACTTGTGTAAAATATGGGCAGTCCAGTCACCCTGTGAACAATGAGTCTTCCCATGCTTAAGGGTTTGAGTGTCTTTTGAGACTGCTGGTTTAAACTTGACACATGGACTGTAGTTGAAATGCTGTTTATGTTGCTTCAAATATCACATTGTATTATTCATCATAAAGTGATTCTGGAGGTTTCTCGACAACATTATCTGCTTATGTGACTGGATGTTAAGAAAAATGAATGAGCATTGAGTATTGTGTTGTTTCCATGCAAGAAGACTTTGCTTTAAGTTATGTGACCACAAGTATTGCACAAAACATAACATGATGGTGTCATTTCTTGCATCAGGGAAGTTTACACCAAGAAACAGAAGTGTCTGACCATAAACTATTTCAGGTTTTATTACAGTGAAGCCTTCTTTAAAAACTTTTTGTAAGCCCAGTAAGGTTATGTGAAGAGTCTGAGTCAAGTGTTCATAGACATGGCATATGAGTGAGACCTCTATCAATCTACTTGATTCTGGCCATAGGCAAGTATTTTAAGCAGGCATGGTTGAGACTGCATGTCCAGTGTAACATAGTGTGGATTTTTGAAGCAGATGATTCATTCATGGAAGGCAGTCTTAGGAATAGGGTAGGCTGTTGCATTCTCCTAGGAGAATGCTTCAGGGCATTGTGAGATGTGCTCGGTTGCTGTCAGAAATAATCATGCCCTTTGAATTGTGGTAATGGTCACAATATGGCAGTATTCACAATGTTTGAATCATTGATTTGGAGCAACAAAAGTGCAAAATAGTGTTGCAATATGATGAGTCACCTGATTACATCAGCAGGTATCACCCTGATCTATTAAGTACTTGCAGTCTTTCTCTGTATTCATTGAGATTAATGCTTTCTTGACTGACTGCAGAGTGTGATATTGAGACACTGCAATAAAGCTCAGTGTTACAATGTGACATTTGTACATACCAAAGCAACACATCTGCTGGATCTATAAGGAATACCTAAGATTATTGTCTCCCTCCTGTGTATGAATGATGCATTCAAGATAATTGATGAGCAAGTCAGTATGGGAGTGTCGGCCACTTGTGTGTTCCACTAATTGTCAACATAGTTGAGAGCTGTTGTGAACAGTGCATCATAGTCTAAATATCACAACAGTCACAGTTATGCTTTATCTGGCCACTGGAAGGAAATGTTTTTTTATCCATGATAAATATAAGTTGTTCACCTTGGAGAACACTCCACAATTACTTTATCTAAGTGTAGGCTGTATATAGCTCATTATCACATGCAGACCAATTATTTTGAACAGTGATAGCTTTTGGCTAGAGAATAACAAAGGCTGCCATTATTGGTTGATGCAATGTCATAGCACAGCTCCTACAATTATGAGAGTGAGTGATGCTGTAGGAGGAGTGTAAGCCAGTAGAATGATCACTAAGATAGTTGGTGATAGTGGTGTTTGCTTGACTTATATACAGCAATAAGTCTTCTTGTCAATCTCTCAGGAACGTACTGAGAGGTGTGGCCAAAAGTACATGGTAGGAGAAAAAAAAAATCTATGATAGAACTTCATTGAGCTCAAGAACCACCACAAGTGACATGCACCACGATGGGTTGTGTGAATTTGTACATAGCCCTTGCACTTTCCAGAAGTAAGTATGTTCCACAGTGAAAGACTTTTTTCCAAATGCTCATGTGGGTGCTTAATCACTAATCCACTGCCTCAAGAGTGTGTTGGATACTTCTTGCAGATGTGCAAGATCTTCAGCTTCGGCAGATCACATAATTCTTACCGTACCTCATTGATTTATATGTAGCAGATGCTGAGATCCTGAGTGATCTCACACGTGAAATGCAGAAATATTTTCCATAGCGTTGTGTACTCAGGATGGTATTAATTTAAAATGAAATGCAGTGCCAACAGCAGCCTTAGGAATGAGCTTTGTAGCAATAAGTTTTTATGGAAAACACAGATGATCTGTTCCTAGACTAACACAACTGGAAGAGAGGATATTGTGGAGAAATGCCAAAGCTACAGCCTAGCAGAATGTTTCCAGAATGAACATTTCACTCTGCATTGAAGTGTGCACTACTTCTGTGTGTGTTTTTATTTTCTTTTTTTTTTTCAGTGGACACCACAACACCACAAAGGTGCAGTCCATCATTATTTTTAGACTCTGCGCATAGTTAGTTGAATTAGATTCACTGAAATTAAGTGAATAAATTCATGGGAATAAAAGCAATAAAGATACAGTGATAGAAGATACCAGTGATTACTAGGCAGCTGAAATGTACTTTCATTGTAATGAATATGCCACAACTAAACAAAAATATGTGTCAGGCCAATTTTCAGATGCAGATTACTTCCTTTTCTATCTGAGTAAACCTCCAGGCCTCATTCAGTGCTTCATTGTCATTCATGTTTCCAGGTATCATTTCCAAACACTGCAACTGGCAGTTCTTCTATGCATAATATGGGAAATATGCCACAGGAGGGGGGGAATTTGCTGTTGGGTTACTCAGCCATGCCAGATGTGTATCAGTTGAATAAGGTTCAGAGAAATTCTTAAATGAAATGACTGTTTTGGTGTGGGTAAAAAAAGTATGATTGGTTCAGAGTCTCTTAAGAGAGGTGTTCAGTCACCTGGTGCACGTTTTTCAAGGGGTTGCCACTTTGGAGACTTGGATGTCACTACCCTACCCAAGTAATACTGGGAGCAAAAAGAGACTTACAGTTTAGCACAGAAGTTGAACTAAATATTGTTCCTGGCGTATATTCACATCACGGAGAGGTGAAAACTTAGGGACAAAGGCAGACTGAAAAATTTCAAGATTTCAGTGGGATTCTGTTGCACAGCCTTTTGGTTTCCAGGTATGAACTTTACCAAGACACCACAAAGCCCACTGATGGAGGTGAAACCAATGTCAGAAATGCTGAACCACAATGTAACGAAAGCACAAAAAAGCAGGGAATCTAGTGCAAGTCCACATTTGGCAACAATTTTCACTAAACACATATTCAGGACAATGTGGAATGACGAAGCCCAAATTATATCTGAAGGTCAGCAGATCCCAAGCATAAGGTTAAAGAAGAATCCTTGTCTCTTCATTTGAGACTTGAGGCATCTCTTGGGGCAATAGGCATACCAACGCATTGACCAGTGGCCCTGGTTTCCTAGCAGTATGGTGCTTGGTTGAAAGTTTCTTTAATGCTGTGTTAGGCATTGGTTCAGTAACCTCTGGACACTGCAGAAGCAGCTCACTGTATGGAAAATCACCAGCACTCATTCTCAAAAGCAGCATTGTCAATAAGGTGCAAATGCTCATAATTAGCCAACTGGACTATAGAATCAGTTTGCCATTGATGCTAGAGGGATGGCTGCAGCCATAGAATAATAAGGAGCATCATTTCCACTGATGGAATAGAGCATGCCGATAACAATGAAGTTCTTCACAAATTCACATCATAGCCAAATATTGGTTGATAGTGAGATGTGACTGTAGGTTTCAATTTTCAACTAATTCATGGGTTACAGGTAATTTCATCACTACTGTGCTTGTGTGATGGCAGAATGTGTATGCAGTTTACAGTCAATGGTTGTTGCTTATAAAATTGCCACCAATACTACGATAAATTTTTCTTATGACATGTGGGGGTAGCTCCATACTTTTTAACATACTGGCACATATTGCCTGTAGATGATCAATGATGATTTTCAGCAGTGGAATGCTACAGTTGTGATGACTGACAAGGACATCACATCTGGAGAACCACTTCTTTAGACACTCAACAATATATTTTTAAACCAGTTCAAGAGTGTTGTCTATCTTTGTAGTCACAGTAGTGATGTTCATAAGTAGATACATTTTCATGATACAATCTGCTTTATGTGGTAAAGTGCTGAGGTTGCTGGCCAGAACGTTAGTAATTTTTTGTATATTTGGGCAGTGTGATAGCAAAGTAAGACTACAGTATGTAAATATTTATGTTGCTGAAAAGCAGTGTTTTAAATTTTTTACTTTAAATAGAAAGAAGGATAGTCAGAACATGTATAAATAAAAAAATACAGAAAAGACAGAGTTTGGAGAATAGCTTCAAATGAAACAGTTTGTAAAGAAATAGAAACAGTGACAAGTACAATAAAAAAGAAAGGGATCTCTTTCCTAGGACAGAAACAGTGACAAGTACAATAAAAAAGAAAGGGATCTCTTTCCTAGGACATCTGATGAGGACAACAGAATTAGCAGGAAAATAATCGAGAAATTATGGAATATGATTAAAACACATCATGTTACCAAGAACACATGTAGCAAAAAATGCCTCTCAATAGCCACAAAATTGAAACACTACAAAATAGTCACACAGCCACAAATAACATATGCTAGCAAAACTATATTTAAAACAACCAATACTGTAGCAATAGACAAATTACTTTAAATAGAAAGAAGGATAGTCAGAACATGTATAAATAAAAAAATACAGAAAAGACAGAGTTTGGAGAATAGCTTCAAATGAAACAGTTTGTAAAGAAATAGAAACAGTGACAAGTACAATAAAAAAGAAAGGGATCTCTTTCCTAGGACATCTGATGAGGACAACAGAATTAGCAGGAAAATAATCGAGAAATTATGGAATAGTAAGAGTCGCATTAGATGGATCACAGAGATCAAGGAGGACATGATAAAATAACAGATTACGATGGAGGATTTGAATGGCAAGACAAATGAACTCAAAGCACATCAGCACAAGTATATCACACTACCAATATATATTAACAAACAGAGAATGAGAAGGGTGATTTCAGATGAGGAGAGAAGGGCACAATCTGAAAGAATGAAAAAGTATTGGATCAACAAGAAGCAGAAGAACCTAGTTCATAGCCCATAATAAAAAGGAAAATGCAGGAATCATGGCAGAAGCTTTCAACAAGCTCTTGAACTGTGTCATAGCCCATAATAAAAAGGAAAATGCAGGAATCATGGCAGAAGCTTTCAACAAGCTCTTGAACTGTGTTGAACATGGAAAGCTTTTAACAATAGACGCAAGTGTCCCTGTAAAAACCAAGCCAGAAAATATAAACCCACCTATAGTACAAGAAATAGAAAAAAATTCCTAGAAGATTGGTGCAGAGCTATAATTAACCCACTTTATAAGAAAGGAGACAAAAGTGATCTAGATAACTATAGAGGAATCTTGCACTTGGACTGTATCTGCCAAATTGTTTCCGAGATTTTACACATTAGGATCAAAGAACAGCTGGATAAGGAACAAGGGGAATAGAAAGGAGGCTTCAGACCTTGGAGCAGCTGTGCCAAACAAATAATTACTCTGAAATTAATCACGAATTATTAACGCAAACGTTAACAAGCCTCTCTAAATAACATTTGTATATTTTAAGAAAGCATATGATTCTGCCCATAGACCCTCACTGTTAAAAATTTTGACGCATTTCAGACTCCACCCAAAATTAATTAAACTGATGCAGCTTGTCTTAACAAATACAAATTCGAAAATTAAGTTCAGAGGGGAATTTTCTGAAACATTCTTGGTAAAAACAGATTTAAGTCAGGAAGATGGCCTGCCACCACTTCGTTTTAATTGTGCTCTTGAATACATAATGAAGGAATGCTACAAGTACAATCCAAAGAACATCAAGATTGGAACACAAAAAGATAACATAAAGTTGAACTGTTTAGGGTTTGCAGATAACCTCCCTCTTCTCACCAGCAACATTCAAGAAACAAACAACAAATACAAACATTACAGGAAATAGCCCACAATATTGGCCTTAAAATACATTTTGAAACAACAGAAATTATGCTAAAAGATCCGCCACTGGCAAACAAAATTAGAATTGGAGAACATAACATCAAGATTGTTGAAAAGTTTGAACACTTGGGAGAAATAATAACACACAATCTGAATGAGAAACCATTGTAGCAGAGTGGAAGAAAAACTGATTAAAACACATCATGTTACCAAGAACACATGTAGCAAAAAATGCCTCTCAATAGCCACAAAATTGAAACACTACAAAATAGTCACACAGCCACAAATAACATATGCTAGCAAAACTATATTTAAAACAACCAATACTGTAGCAATAGACAAATTACTTTAAATAGAAAGAAGGATAGTCAGAACATGTATAAATAAAAAAATACAGAAAAGACAGAGTTTGGAGAATAGCTTCAAATGAAACAGTTTGTAAAGAAATAGAAACAGTGACAAGTACAATAAAAAAGAAAGGGATCTCTTTCCTAGGACATCTGATGAGGACAACAGAATTAGCAGGAAAATAATCGAGAAATTATGGAATAGTAAGAGTCGCATTAGATGGATCACAGAGATCAAGGAGGACATGATAAAATAACAGATTACGATGGAGGATTTGAATGGCAAGACAAATGAACTCAAAGCACATCAGCACAAGTATATCACACTACCAATATATATTAACAAACAGAGAATGAGAAGGGTGATTTCAGATGAGGAGAGAAGGGCACAATCTGAAAGAATGAAAAAGTATTGGATCAACAAGAAGCAGAAGAACCTAGTTCATATTACTGACTAAAGTGGTCCAATGTAGACCATATAATAAATTTAAAAAATCAATATCAAAACAATATTCAATTTTATTTGTCACAGTATGGTACTACATTGCACATATGACCATATGGATAAAGTACATTGAGAAGCTGTTCAGACAAAGAAATGTCACTCACAGCATGCAGCATGCCCTTTTGTTCTAATGATGGTGCTCACTTTTATGTAGGTGTGAATTCCACAGGACACAACAAGTGTTCAAAAGTGATGATGGTGTGAGAATGATAGACAGTTGCAAGTTAAAACTGTGTGCTGGACCGAGACTCGAACTCGGGACCTTTGCCTTTCGCAGGCAAGTGCTCTACTGACAGAGCTACCCAAGCATGACTCACTCCCCGTCCTCACAGCTTTAATTCTGCCAGTACCTCGTCTCCTACCTTCCATTCTAGAAACATCCCCCAGGCTGTGGCTAAGCAAAGTCTCCACAATATCCTTTCTTCCAGGAGTGCTAGTTCTGCAAGGTTCGCAGGAGAGCTTCTGTGAAGTTTGCAAGGTAGAAGACGAGGTACTGGCGGAATTAAAGCTGTGAGGATGGGGCGTGAGTTGTGCTTGGGTAGCTCAGTCGGTAGAGCACTTGCCTGCGAAAGGCAAAGTTCCTGAGTTCGTGTCTTGGTCTGGCACACAGTTTTAATCTCCCAGGAAGTGTCATATCAGCGCACAATCCGCTGTAGAGTGAAAATTTCATTCTAGTTGCAAGTTAGTCAGATAGAACTCTAAAGTAGGCATACTGGTTTTGATAGCATCTTAGACATCATTAATAGGACAGAGAACAGACAACATCAGAGACCAGGCAAATAATTTTGTATCCATGAAGTGTTTGTGGAACCACTTAAACACTGTTTAGATCGAATGTGACAGTGCACTATATCATTATAGGGATATGTTTCTAAGTACATGCTATGAGGGGTTCAAATGATATCTCAGTAAGTATCTTCTCCTGTGAGGAATAAGACAGGCCTTTGAGTATTTCATATCACTCCACATAAACATTCCCCAAATGAGGATGTCATCATTCACCTGACGCATACTCTAATAGCACGTGAGGACAATTGTCTCATGTGGTGTTTGAATTACCAATGTTCACTGACACTGCAACTCAGTACAGGTGACCATCTTCCAACCTTTGAATGTCCAGTGGTGTTAAGTAACCCATATAATCTTTTTGTTATGTGATACATTGTTAAAAGGTTTACTTCTGTGTGGCAGACAATCTACACTGAATGGAGAAAATGGTTATCATTTTTGCTTGTGTCTGTCAGTGAATTGGCCAATAGATTCTTATGCTATGAACTGTACACACATTGTAGCAATTTCAGTTTGTTGTTACCAATATCATCGAGTCATACATTTTTGACTATTGCAATTTAACTTCTTACTTGCATCTTACTTACGGTTCTAAAAATTCAAGAAACTGACTAAGATATAGCATTTTAAATGCATTTTCCACTGCTGATACACCCATGATCACTCACCATTTGTCATTTCTCTGCACCATTTCTGTGTTTCCATATTATTCAGGGTTGTGCAGTGGTTAAACACAAACTTCTCTTCGCTATCTAGTCAAGCTTACAAAAAAATTACATTTATGACTTATTCTGTACATGTAGAAGCTACATTCTTGTTCTGTTTTCTTTGTGTTCATGTACATACAATGTATTGATTTGTTCTTGTTTTCATTTTACAAAATGGTCTGTGACATGTAAATTTATAATGAAAACATGATTCTACCTACAGTGACATTATAATTTTATTCTGTTTTTGTCTCTATACCTGAACTTATACCTGTTTAAAATCTCCATTCAGAATTTACTCACATAATTTTTATCAATCTTTCTTTTTTATTCTTCCCTGACAAGGCTCACATCAGTATCCTACTGTGCATCTGAAGAGGGAAAAAATATAATGCTGTAATCACAGTATACATTTGGTCTATGTATGAGTACATGCTTCGACATAAGAAGTTTTTTTTTTTTTTTTGGTATAAACTTCTCAATGATGACTACTTTCTAAACACTCTTTTACAGTGCCTAGCCAAACAGAGGTGGCTAGATTATTTTTCTGAGTACGGCAGTTATTTATATGTTTTAATTTTTAATAACTGAGGAGCAACTTTTCAAAATGCATTATGTCCACTGGTGGACAAAATTGAATTTGATATGAAATCATGTATTTTCTGACCCATGCCATAGACTTCTACAAGCAGGTCCCGTGAAAATGTGTTTTAAAACCTTCAAGGAGAGCTTTGAAAAGTAGAAAATGCAATATATAGCAAATATGAATGAATGAAACTGTATGAAGTCCATCAGCTGATTTAATTATTTTCTTATTAAGCAATGTTGCCTACAATGTAAGACTGGTGGATTGATTTGAAACTGTTTAACTGACCAAAATGACCAATTAGTATTTGTTTTCAATATTACAGCAGTGTTGTGTATGTTTCTTTTTCAAGAAACAGATGTAAAAACTTGTCCTGTTAAAATCAGGTATATGATAGAGAGTGGGTGCATATTTTTCATTGATTTCCACCTTTTTTAGTTAGAAGAGTATCTCCAGTGCATGTTACTGACGCACTTCTCTGCTTTCCAATTCAAGAACACTACTTTTTACCTGCTGGCTGAGGTTTTGACTGAATTTTTGACTGAGAATAAACAAAAAATTATAAAATTTCAGAAATATTGAATCTGAAAATACCAGGAAGTTTACAGAGAGGTGGGTGAAACACAGATTTTGGGGAAAGATTGGGAAATATTTGACTACAAAGACCTAAGTAAAAATTTGAAACCTGAATGTGACCAGTAATCTGAAAAGGTTTCATCTGAAGAAATGCATGATACACAAAAAAGTAATTGATGTGATGATGAAAACTCACCTGAACTACTTTTCTAATAATCCTTCAAAGTGATTTTTGCCATTAGACAAACATGGATACAGCTTTAGAAACATAGCATATAGATCTAAAGTGACATCTCTAAACAGGATTAAACAAGAAAAGAAACATGATGTAATAAACTACTAAGCCTTAGCTTTAGAAGAGATTGGAGAGAAAATTAAGTGTTTAAAATTTTCACCAAAATCATCAGCCTTATATGTAATGAACCAATTGTCCAAGACACTGTTTGGATTGTATAGAAGAGGAGCCTGTTTTGGAAAAATAATGTGGACATTGTAACTAGAAATGAAGTACATTTATGTTTTCATTTATGCTTTACTGAATATTAAAATGTGGTAAATTTTCCAAAAATATTTTTATGTTATTGAAAACTAATCAAAATGCACGATGTCCAAATTAGCTTACATCAAAAGTCATATTGTCCAATAGAAGACAACAAAAACCATTTAGTCTGTCAAAAAAGTACTTATATCTTGAAGGGAGAAAAATATCCTTGTAATAAACGAATTTTAATCAGCAGCCCTACCTAAGTATTTTGTGTAAAATTAATAAAATACTTTTTGTGGTATAAGTAGTTCACTTCTTCTGAAAATTTTACTTTTTGTGTTATTATACATTTGAAAAAGTTGCTACTCATTGAATTAAGTGCATAAAATATTTGTGGGATCCTTTTCAGTCAGTAACTTGATTACAATTACACAAAAGTGTGCTATATGTTGCAGATGATATGCGGCAGTTGGTTCTCAAGGAAGGGAGTAGTTACGTGGCAGAAGAGGCTAAATGGAGAGTGGATGAGAGTAAGAGACAAGGCAAGCTGAAGACGAAGGTAGACTTGTTTGGAGCTGACGGGTCCTTCAAGAAGTTGTCCATTGACTGAAAAAGCTGCCTGAGATGGAGCACAAGTCTGCAGCCAGTGACATTTTTTGCATGGAGTTAAGCAGATACATGTACTCTCGCAAAACCACAGAAACAACAGGATCCTGTAGTCCATATTCAGAAATGTGTTGTTTTCTTTTGCATAAAATAAAATAGAAAACATTTACACTGTTAAACATGCAGTAAAATACATTTTGAATGATACAGTGAGCTATTAATTCTTGTTCAAATAACTAATAGTAGCATAACGAGTACAATACTATCTGTATAATAAGATAAAAAATGTAAGGAATGGTATTGTGTTTTTGCAATAAATGTTATCTGAAAAAATTCACATTGTCTTAAATGCAACCACAAAATTCAGCTTGAGTCTTCCTTCTCTTCCTGTAAACAGTCATGATTATTACCAAGAAAGTAACAACTGCTTGATTCAATTGACAATATAAGGAACATGAAAACTTCCTACATGCAGTCGCAAGATATTACTTATTTCTTTACAGAGTGTTTCAAGAACTAAATTACTTGTCTTCAGTCAATAAAGTAAAAATATTATTTTTCAGGACTGTCATAACTTTGCTTTTACATTTGTGAATCATAAATATTGAAATGGAAAAATAAAACTTACTTATTTAAATTGATTGATTGTAATGTTTATTCATTAAATGACATTGTCTACCACTGTTGTGGAGTTTTAAAAACAATCAGTGTGGAAATAAACATAATGCATATATTAAATTATTTCATTAATTTGTTGTGGTTATGCAGATACATTCTGAGATGTGGAATGAGTTAATAAGTTCATTAATTGAGGTATTTAAGTAATTGATAGTAAAAATGGGTAGTATAAAACTGTAGTAGGTGACATGTAAAACACACAGTTGCTATCCAAGTAGTAATTTCTGTTGTATTGTTAAACTGACAATAATCATTTATTGACTCTTGAATAACTCAACTATATAAAAAAACAAATCTTGGTAGTTCCCGGATTCTGGAAATATTTGTAGTGTGTGTGTGTGTGGGGGGGGGGGGGGGGGGAATATGGTACCGATGGCACCCAAATGTTAAATAATTACTCTGAACTGCGTATAACATCACATGCAAACTATAATTACATTTGATAAGAAAAACAACAGCAAAATAACAACTATTGCTGTGGATGAAGATAACATATTTATCATGTAATCTCTGGAACAGAAAAATATAACACTCAAGCACAGTTATCTGTAATCAAGAAAGATAAACCTAGATAAAGAATGTTATTTCACAGACAGGTTGGGTTCATGTAGAGGGCTAATCTACATCCTGCTTCTTATGTGCACATTATAGTGTATCGTACAGTTAGAAAAACCTAAGTGTAAACTCCTGAACCATCCCAACAAAAAGAAACGGAGAATTCCAATAATTATCAGAACCGCATGAAGAGATAAGTGATTTGAGTAATCAGAAATTTGTGAAAGGAAGAAAGAATACAAAATGGGTGAAAAGGATTAAAGAGTACAATTTAATAAAGCAAAGTTTCATTCCAGTTATATTTGTATGAGTAAATATCTTTTTTTTATTTCTAGCTTTCATAATGACATTCAAATATTCTTTTAAAAATCTTATCAGTGGTTTTTAAGCCAATAAGTAATACAGAAACTAGGAAGAAAAATCTAAAACTTATGATAACAATCACAGGAAGTAACTTCCTTTTGTGTTTTACATGTAAAAAAGTAATGAGTGTTGATTCACAAGCAACTTGTATGCACTTATAAAATTTGTTTAGTTACTTATGTGGCTTTTGAAAGTAACTTAGTTTAATACTGAATGGCTGGTTAATCATAAACTGGTCTGACTTGCTGCAATGTAAAAATATTTGTGTCAGTCAAAAACTGACCTGAAAATTATCTTTTCCAGCAAATGTAAGTAAACACTATCTATACCAATAAGAAAAAAGAAATAGATTGCAGTAGCTTTCTAAACATTACAAATGTTTTCAAATACATTTCTCTTTAAGTCACTAGTAACCAGTAGGAATTAATGAGCAAAATATTTTGCTTCTTTTTCCAAATTTTATCCACATTTCAACTTAAAGAATTTTGTGAAGTTCTAAGATTAATAATATATGGATATAGGAAGTTCCAAATATCTTACTCAGATATCACTTAACATTCATAGATTCAAGTACCATAATTTAAATCCCCTTCTAATGCAGATTAGGTTGAATAGCCATTAATTTATATCAGAAAGCATTACACATTCTCTCTCTCTGTCTGTCTCTTTTTCTCTTACTTTCTCTTACCTGAATGAAGCTTAGCAAGGACAAGTGTACCCATGAAATAGTAGTTTTACTCAATGACCTGGAGGCAAAGTATTAAAGAGCAGCTAAGCTTACAATCTTGAGAAGTGTGAATCTTATCTCTTGCACCAAGTGAAGAGTGGACTCTGCTTAGCAGGTGAGCCTGTGGCTGCAGTCCTGTTTCAGCTGTGTACAAAGAAGGAGCTCTGACAGGTTAGACAAATAATTGTATCTAATAGCTGCAGGTACATTTACTGATACACATTAAGCAAGTTGATTAGTATATGTCTATCTTTTATAATTATTGGGATATGGTTTTTAATATATTATTTTGGATTTATTCCTAGGACATAAATTTTACATCCTTTTTCACTATGGTCTGCAAATAACTTTATCAGGAAATGAACCTCTTGTAATGGTAGCAAGTTAAACTATACACCCTCACAGAGATTCAGCTATGTTGATTTGCTTTTGTAAATGGTATAAATGTTAGGCAGCTTATGTGACTTGAAATAATACAATAAAAAAGGTTGCAAGCCAGTTTTTCAATAGTCAGTAGAAAGATCTAAGAAGCCTTTTCTAATTGTACAATTCAGTTTCTGCATGTCTAGAGTGATGTACAATATTTAATAAATATTTGAGTGCACTGATTATTCCTGAACAGTGATAATAACTACGTGTATGAAAAAATATTTTTATTTAAGAGAGGAACAGAAAATTTGCCCACACTCAGGGCAGACTCAATGAAGTTTAATGGCATCTTTAATGAAAAAGTATGCCTATTTTCATAGTAATTTTAATACATTTAACTAGATGAACTGATTAGTGTTGTAAAAAAAAAGTATTTCATGCATCAAAAGATGGTTCATTCAATTTTATTCACCCACCAGCTCATATACTTTACAGTACACTTTAGATGGAAGTACATATTACTGATTACTTTTATAGTTCTGTAAAACAATGTATAATATATGTATATAGTACTAAACTCATTGGTAGCAGTTCCCACATTGTCTGACAAACTTTCATTGGGTGATAACCATGCTTGAATATATAAGGGCATACAGGTACTAACATTGGTAAACTACTGTTAATACAGTTGGACATTAGCAGTCAATGGCTGAAGGTTTGTTTTAAGAATGTAATGCCTACTGAAATGCTCTGACCTTTGAACTAATTTATAAAGTTGACTTTAGGAGAACCTGGAATTTAATGTGTAATCTGAAGTACAGTACAACTTAATACTTTTCACATACACAATTGTATCACATCTACAAATCATTAACAGATCTGTATCATCGGAATAAATTGTAGCCATTAAAAAATGGATTAGCAGGATCTTCACATCTGAAGCAAATAAAGTTGAATAGGATACAATCTTTAAGCGACGCAGAATTCTAAGTTATTTTTGAGGAAGAATTGTCCAATAATATTGTTAGTGATTTTGGTTCTGAAGATGACTAGATAAGTAATTGTGATAGCTTGAAAAGTTTTGACCTGAAAAACTTGAAGATGGAAGAATTAACACCTCAGATACCTCCCATATTAGAATAAATAATACAGGTACATTGACTGAGATTTTTTCCATGCATAAAGCCTGAAATTTAAAAAAAAAATCTATTCATAGAACCGTGATTCTATTGAATAAATGTTGCCGACAGATGTAAAGAAAAATCATGAAACATTTACAATTTTCTTTTGGCAATTACTGTGCAGATATAGAAATTTTCAGTTTGCATAAATTTTAATAAAAAGTTTTTAATGGTTCATTTTTTATGAGATGTTACAACCAGTACACTGAATTTTCCCATCAGAAAAAGATGCATGACATGAAAAAATAGCTACACCTTCATTACTATTAATAATACTACTTATATTGAGAAAATCATATTCAGTGCCTAGGTAAGTACTGCCATATCTGTGACAAAAACATGTTAACAAATTGCATTTTACATTGAAAACTGATACAAATAGACAATGAAAAATATATTCCTGTAAAATTAGTTTGTATAGCAAGTAGGACTATGGAATTATTATTACACTTGCAAATGGTGTTGCTAGTAGTGTAATATGTAAACTAAATTTGTACAGAACTGTGGCACAGGAAGTACAAAATACTTAAGATGTCTTTTGATAAAGACAGGTTTTTGTAACAGAACCCACAAAATGATGATAGGAACTAGAATACTATGCTAATAATATATATAGTACTCATCACAATGGCAATAAAACAGTTACAATGATTTCTTCATAATTTATTATTATATGGGCAATGAAATATTTTTGTTGCAGGTGCACTTCTGGCAAACTTTTTATAACAGTTTCACAGTAAAATCAATAAAACCAAGATGAGTGGAGTTAAAAAAGAGGATATGGAAGCACTTCGGGAATGGCTGAAGAAGCAGCCACACCTTCCATCTCTTCCAGGTGAGCAACATACTGAACTAGTATATATTTCATTGACAGAAAATTATTTAAACATATTTATCTGTGTATAACTGGTCTGATGAATCTATAATTTATGCCACTGAATAAAGAAAATAAATATTTTTATTCTTAATGCTTTAGCTATGTGTGTAAATGAAAGAGAAAAGGTGAGCTTAAAAAAATTCGAATTGGGTAGTTCCTGAAAGATGAAAACATGGAAAACTGAGGAGAATATGCTGGCAAGAAATGTAGGATATCGCAGAAAACAGGCAGTTGAGGGGTGACAGTGTTCATTATAGAGACTTTGGTGATAATGGATGTAGGTAACAGAAAATACTGTGAATCACACATAAAAAAATTACAAGGACAATGCTACAAACTTAATGTTTCACTGGATTGTAACAAAAAAACTGTGACCTCTCAAATGATATAACTAACAGCCAAATGTGAACAAAAGAAATCAGGAAGAATGTGATGAATCTGTTTAATGCATCAGGCTTGTCACGTGGTGTCACTAAGGATCTTGGAATATGAACATCTGTTGAACTGCAAAGCTAAAAGATTCATCCGGCATATAAGGAAGAAAGTCATCTAAGGCCAGTAGTTGTGTAGCACTGACACAATCATGTGCAAGCTGGAAAAATATCTTAAAAGCCTTTGCAGTGAACATTGGAGAACAGCAGACACCTCATTCACACCCTGTTGCATTTGTTCAGCATCTCATTTAATTATGGCTCTAGAATGTTAATGTTATTGTTATTTTTGATACTACTTCCTTCTGTACAAAATTACCACCTTTGAAATCAATGGAACTATTAGGACCAAGTGAGGGCTGCAACAGCATGATATTCGACTCACATCTAGTAGAATGGTAGCTCAAATTGCAATCCATCTATATTTGAGTTTTCCATGGTTTCTGGAAATTGCATAAGGCAGACATTGGAAGCTGTCCAATTTCCTTTCCCATTTCTCCTTAATTCAAGCTAGTGCTCCACCTCTAATGACCTCATCATTGATGGCACTTTATAACTAATAGGTGAAAAGTTCAATTATCATTTGCCAAACTCCTCAGGAACACCACATCCTGGCTAACAGACAATCTTATGCACAAATTAATGAGAGGGCTATCAAGTTATAGCAAACTTATATATGGAACAGTATGAGCGAAGGCACTAGAACCTTAAAGGCAATGTATTTCTCAAATTACCTTCCGTTAGGAAAGTGGAATGCACTCATTGACTGTGATATGACTTTCAAAATGACAGAGAGCAGCAATCAGTCATCATTTCCTTTTTAGCTTTATTAAGCAGAGCCATATTTTGGGTAGTAACTGCCCATTATCAATGCAGTATTTTAGAGTTTTAACACATGGCCTAGCACATCTTCCCCCATATTTTGGGCTCCTGTCACATTTCATTCAAGTCTTGAATGAACTCTAAGAAATATGACTCTGCTTTAATAAAGCTAGAAAGGAAATGACAGCTGATTGCTGCTCTCTGTCATTTTTAAAGCAATTTATTTCTATCAATATGTGGAAAATATTTGTATGTTGTGACCAAATGGAATGGAAAAACTTTATGATTTCTCAGAATATCTAAAATATATCTATCCCGATATAAAATTTATGATATAACTTAAAAAAAGAGGCAGCTACCTTTTCTTCATGTTTTAGTTAAGGGAAAAGTAAATGGATCCTTTGGCCACAGCGTATCCAGAAAATGAACATACACCAACTTCTGTCACCAAGTCTCAAGCCATCATAATCATCCATCAAAAAGAAATGCCATGCTGAACGTTCCGATCTAGATTTGCAAACTGTCAGAGTAGTAGAGCTCTTTTGAAGGACTGTGATATATATGAATAATATTTGGGGGAAAGGGTACTCAATGGTGGTACATTGTGAGTGAATTCAACGTTTATGGAAGAGATCAAGTCTGAGAAAGAAAACATACAACAATGTTATTTATCTGCATTATGCTGGTCTAGTCTAAAAATCAGCAATTTTTTTACAAACACAGTGTTCACATTTGATACTCACCACAAGAGATAAAAAAGTCTACATTTTAATGCTAAAAATAACCAAATGGTGGAATGAATGCTGGGTACCAAATTTGGCTTTCAAGTGGATGTTTGGTACCATCCATACCTCAAAATCTTGAAGTCCAAGTAGATTAACTTCGATAATAACATACAGTTACAAAGGTTATGCCACAGAGAATGAGAAACATACATACAATTAATTCAGGATTAATACTCAAAAATATAATATTTTAAATTAAAACATTCAGTGCACACCTCACAACAAAAGTAACATTTGCAAATATCATTTGTACAGCAAAAAGGTCTGGTTGAAACTGATGTTGCAAACATCACCTTTATATCAATAATTAAAAAGTTTACTGTTTGAAAACTGATTTGTACTCTCTATTGCAGATGATCAACTGGTGCTTTTCCTGCACAGCTGTTATTACAGCATTGAACGCGCGAAGCAAGCACTTGATGTCTGCTACACAGTAAGGACACATGCACCTGAAGTTTTTTCAAACAGAGACCCAAAGTTGCCCAAGGTTCAGGCAGCTATGAATGTCATGTAAGCATTGATTTTTTGTTTTCAGATGTGATAGAACTATTCAAATTAATGAAGTTTTCCGCCAACTATTGCCATGAATGCAGCTGTTACAAATATGAACCATTTACTTCAGAATATGTCTCAAAATGGGCCACAGATTGCCAGTAATAATGCTATGCTTTACAATTTGTGAAGAGTATACATATGAATTTTAAAGTTACAGGTGAAATAAGTGTCATCTCCCCATGATTATTTATCATATTTTATATTATGTGGAATATCAACAATGTAGGAAAAAACAAATTGCTATTTACTGTTAAGAAGACACATCAAGTTGCAAACAGGCACAATTAAAAGACACTTCCATAAAGCTTTTGGCCACAGCCTTCATCATTAAAAGAGAGACACAGACCATTCACACATACAAGCAAGCACATGCGCACATGACCACCAGCTCCAGCATCTGGCCTGAGATGCTGGAGTTGGGAGTAATGTGTGCATGAGGTGTGCTTGCTTGAATGTGTGTGAATGGAGTGTGTCTCTCTTTTACTGATGAAGACTGTGATCGACAGCTTTATGTCTTTTAATTGTGCCTGTCTGCTATGTGATGTGTCTTCTTTATGGTAAGTAGCAATCTGGAGTTTCCATTGTTTGATGTTATGGGGAGTACACCAATAAGAGGAATACACTCAGCAATACTTGGACAGCTAAGACAAGTGTTTTATGCGAATCCCAGCAAAAAACTTCTCTCTCAGTGTCACTATATAATACAAATTAAAACTTATGAGAGTTATTTATTTCTCGTATAAACAGTAAGCCTACCTTTCTTTGCTTACTAGATGAACATGCTAACATTTTTTGCATAACTTCTGTCTTTGCTTTCTTATGAGACAATTTCTGAGGTTATGAGTCTGACTATGAGTTCAGTAAGAATGCTTATTGTACAAATGAGAATATTGTGTATATTTGTACAATACAACTCAAGGGCTTTTTATTTGTTTTATTTATAATTTTTTCTTACTTTTGTATGAAGAGTAATTTGATTACAGTGTTATTCATTTCAAATATTAGAGCAGTTTGAAGTAAACAACGATAAACTTTACTGCAAGACAGGATATAGACATTACATACATATGGATTCATGGGTTCTGCATCCTTGTTGAAGATGCAAATTAGCACTTTTATTTCTGATGCCAATATTTTTTAGTTTGTCCACAGACCCTACAGGAGACTTATAAATGACAGAATTTTTAAACTAAAATATAACCTGGAGTTAATAGACTCTCCTTTCACAAATTACCATAACATTTTGATTCTGAGTTCAAAAACCCCATTTTACTGTAGAAAAGACTGTAATTAAGCATATACCCATACAACAGACATAACTAAATTTTCTACATTAATAAGTTTTTTTGTGTATGCAATGTACTGGAATGCTTTTGAAGCCCACTGTTATACATTCCAAAGAGACCAGTTATGTAACTAATACAATATACAAGGTTCTTTTACTACTATCATGATGTTTAATCTTCAGCTTTCAATTAAGTTATGACACACTGATGGTGAAATTTATTTTCATTCTTCCCACTGATATAGTGAATAGATGTTATTGGGTTCTTAGATGAATTAATGGAGTATGTAATAAGTTCCTGAGTTCATAACAAAGATGTTCAACTGGAATCATGTAGAAGCTTTGAACAGAATTATCCAGCAGAGCTACCTGGTTTTATGCAAATGATACTGCAAAGGAACATTTTTAGTGGTTTGAATGGAAACTAATACTTCAGTCATGGAAGCATGCTATTACCTAAAACTCTTTCATATACACCAGTCCAGTTATTAACACTAAAACTAATATTCAAAGTCTAAAATATTTTATGTTACTATCACATTTCAGTTTCTTTTTTTTAACTATGCTAGCAAAGTTTTCTATTACCTTGGCTTGTCTTAACCATAAGAAATAAAAGATAATGATGATATCAGATCATCAGGCTTACCATTCTGAAACAAGTATGTCTGCTTTCTTGGAACAGAACTTGCCTCTTTGTGATCTACACGTGTAATTATCAATATTAGTGAATTTTATAATAAATCCACCACATTTTATCCTAATTAACTACATTAAAACATTAAAGTCTGTGTTTACGAGATTCATATTAGATAATTGTTACTGCCTAGCAACTGTTTTCACTGCATAATATTTATCATATTTGATGGCTTGCTTTTGTCAGTTAAATTTCCTTCATCAAAATTTTGAAATAAGATGTATTAGCTGTTTTATATACAACTGTGAACATGGTTCAAATCACTGGATATACAGGCCTGCTACACATTATAAGACTGTTGCATTTCTTGCCTTCATTTTCTATTGAAATAATGGCTAAAGTCAAACTTTTTGTGATAAATAAAGAGTGGTTTATACAGCTCAGTGTTTTTTATTTTTTCAGATGTTTTTTCTTTCTTGTAGCATTCCACATTGTTTGCTGCATTGAAATCAGATATCATAACTATTTCATCATTTGTTTTCACAATATTGAGTTTCTGTTCTAAAACCTGTTCTTTTCTTTAATAGTCAGTAGTTCCTAGTGCCTATAATTTACAATGTCTGGTGAGTGCTACAAACAATTGACTGAAGAATTATAATGCTAAAATTACGTTACTGTAACTAGATAGATAAAAAATCTACTCACCAAGAGGTGGCAGGGGAACATACATATAAGAAGTAGTACAGTTTGCAAGCTTTCGAAGACAGTGGGTCCTTCTTCTGGTAGAAGGGTTAAAGGGGAAGAGAGAGGGGTGATGGAAAAGGACTGGTGAGGTCTAGGAAAAGGGAGAGAATTTGGAAAAGTTGCCCAGAATGCTGGGTCAGGGAAGACCTACCAGATGGGATAAGAATGAAAAGGACAGTTTACTTTTTCCTTGTCTCATAGTAGTCATTTCAGGTTTATTACATATTGAAAATATTAGCTAAAGTTTATACAGCCCCTCCTAAAATGGTAATCCACCAACCAACCAACATACATAATATCCTGGTCTATCGCTATGCCACTTATACTTCAAACCTCTTGCCACAGGGGTCAAATCCCTGCAGAAGAATCAGGTGCAAGATCTGCCCAGTTCATACAGCTAGCATGTAACAAACTTATCCTATCTCTTCAGAGGTAGGACCACCTGTGGTAGCAGCTGAGTCATATACGAGCTCTGTTGCAATTTCTGCACAGTATTTTTACATTGGTGTGACCACCAATCAGTTGCCCACCAGAATGAATGTCACAGTCACACTGTGGACAAGAGGAGAGTTGAACATCCAGTGGTGGAACACGCTGTTGATCATAACAAGCTCAAGTTCAATGGCTGTTTGGTGACACATGCCATCTGGATCCTTCCTACCTGTATCATGTTTTCTGAACTATGTAGATGGTAGTTATCCTTGTTACAGAATGAGATTTTCACTCTGCAGCAGAGTGTGCGCTGATATGAAACTTCCTGGCAGATTAAAACTGTGTGCCCGACCGAGACTCGAACTCGGGACATTTGCCTTTCGCAGGCAAGTGCTCTACCAACTGAGCTACCGAAGCACGACTCACGCCCGGTACTCACAACTTTACTTCTGCCAGTACCTCGTCTCCTACCTTCCAAACTTTACAGACACTCTCCTGCGAACCTTGCAGAACTAGCACTCCTGAAAGAAAGGATATTGCAGAGACATGGCTTAGCCACAGCCTGGGGGATGTTTCCAGAATGAGATTTTCACTCTGCAGCGGAGTGTGCACTGATATGAAACTTCCTGGCAGATTAAAACTGTGTGCCCGACCGAGACTCGAACTAGGGACATTTGCCTTTCGCGGGCAAGTGCTCTACCAACTGAGCTATCGAAGCACGACTCACGCCCGGTACTCACAGCTTTACTTCTGCCAGTACCTCGTCTCCTACCTTCCAAACTTTACAGAAGCTCTCCTGCGAACCTTGCAGAACTAACACTCCTGAAAGAAAGGATATTGCGGAGACATGGCTTAGCCACAGCCTTGTTACATATCCTTCATTCCTGTAGTTCTCCTGGCCTAACTATCCACTATCCCACTGCACCCACATCCTCTAGCCAACAGCCCAGCTTCCCAACCACTCAGCATTAAGGGACTATATATTATATTAATGGAATTTTTTCCTCAAAATTAAATGCTAACATTATTGAACATAAATTTTTTATTTCTAAAGTAAGCTACAATAATGATTTATGGTGTAATTTGACTTCTTACAGTGAGGCCTGCAAACTGCCACACAAAGATGAGAAGGGAAACACAGTGATTTTGACACGTCTCAAGGATAATGATCCCTCAAAATTTGATTTCGATGAAATTGTAAAGGCAGCTCTGTTGGGTCTTGAAATAATAATAAGGGATGAGCCCACAGCTGAAGGTTATGTCTTCCTGTTTGACCAGACTGGGTTTTCTCTTCAACATATTGCCAGAATATCTGTGAACACAATCAGGAAATTTTTTGTATATGTTCAGGTATATGCTAACATCAGTACACTTTACTAACATATCACTTTACAGGTAAATATTAAATTCTAGAAGTTAGCACTTTCTTAATACTAAAAACACTTTGTAAATCAATGAAACAGTTCCTAATTAAACTGTGAGGGACGTTTTATACTCCACAATAATTGTAATAGTCATGTGCAGTGATTGGCTGGGAGTACCTCCCACAAAATTCCATACAAGCTTTAGGTTATGGTTAAGAATTTAGTTATTTCCTTTGGTATATGGTTTTCTTTCAAATTTTCTTTTTCTGTGAATAGGAAGGCTTTCCACTTAGAATGAAAGCTGTACATGTCATCAACACAACATCTGTCATTGACAAGATCATGATGCTTATCAAACCATTCCTTAATAAGGAACTGGCCGCAATAGTAAGTGAAATAAATTTTTTTGCCTTTGCTTTTGATTTTTCAACACTAAGTCACTGTAGGAAATATGTTACACTGTATAAGTACACAAAAGAGATGGGTTGCATTAAGATTAATCTTGTTTTACAGCTTTACTTCCATAAGGCAGATAATGCAGACTTCTACAAGGTGTATAACAAGGAGTGGATGCCAAAGGATTATGGTGGCAAAGAGAAATCTGTTGCTGAATTAAGTGGTATGAGTAACAGTAATTCTGTGACTTCAGTTGCTGAATTAAATTATGTGAATAACTGTAGTTTTGCATTTTTCTGTTATGGAATTGAACCAAGGTTGACAGCTGCAGGACACTGCTTAAACATTTTCATTTGTAAAAAGCTGTAGATGGAGACCATGTTCTGACTGCAGTAAGCAGATTCAAATGTATGTAGGTGCAGCACTCATGCAGATGTGGAAAGACATGCACAAGGCAGAGTAGCATAGAAAGCTGTATCAGACCAATGTCTGAAGAATACAAAAACTACACCATAGAATGGTACCTGTGTGGCTTACAACCTAGCTTTAGGAATTTTAAAGTTTTTCTTCATGAAGTCAGGGAGTTGGGATCATAGTGAATGGATTGGATTGTGAGTCAGCTCTTTTGATTTATAGTTTTTGTGCTCTTTAGATTGATGGTTCACCTAAACTGTCACTAATGCATTTGCTCAGAGTATATTTGCTATGACACACATGATTGTGCTTTAGTGTTGCTACAATATTTGGAAAAACTAGTGTGCTGTGACAGATCACATCTCAGATCAATATCTGCATTTAAATCTGTGCCTACATACATACTTTGCAAGCCATCATATGGTGCATTGTGAAGGGTACCTTTTACTGCTACTAGTCATTCCCTTTTCTGTTCCACTCAAAAATGGAGTGAGGGAAACATAACTGTCTACATGCATCCATACAAGTCCTAATTTCTCATACATTGTCTTTATGGTCCTTATGTGACACGTTTATTGGTGGCACTAAAATCATTCTGCAATCAGTCACAAATTCTAGTTCTCTAAATTTGATTAATACTCTCTTCCATGCAGGAATTCCTATCTGAGTTCATGAAGCACTTCCATAACACTCATGCATTGATCGAACTGTCTGGTAACAAATCTAGCAGAACACCTCTGAATTGATTTAGTGTCTTCCTTTAACCTGAACTGGTCCGAATCCCAAAAGCTTATGTGCTCATTCTATCTCATATCACTTTGCAATGTTATGTCTAGATATTTAATCAATGTGACTCTGTCAAGCAGCACACGACTAACACTGTATTAAAATATTACTGGATTCTTTTTCAAACTCATCTACATTAACTTACATTTTTCTACATTTAGAGTAAGCTGCCATTCACCATACCAAATATAAATTCTATCTAAGTCATC
Organism: Schistocerca americana; assembly: GCF_021461395.2. Classification (NCBI taxonomy): domain Eukaryota; kingdom Metazoa; phylum Arthropoda; class Insecta; order Orthoptera; family Acrididae; genus Schistocerca; species Schistocerca americana. The sequence goes on from NC_060126.1 coordinate 254,532,155, forward strand.
CCTATCCTCCTACAGTCACACAATGACAAAAATTTCCGTTACACTACAACATCATTAGTTAATAGTCACCGTTTATAAAGAACTAGAGTGGTCCTATCACACATACTTAATTAAATTGGTGACAGTATCATCTGTCTGCACACATGTAATGAAATTGTTAGTGACAGCACCATTTCTCCTTTCTTCTATTGGATATAAGTTGCAAATAAATCAGCTAGAAGGTAGTGATAACTTAACAGTGAATGTCTTGCCAGGATGGCACAAACTTGTCTCCTCATATTGGAGTCATTGGTGGTGTATATTCAACTTCAGGAAGCTGTCACTGCAAAACATTAAAACTGACAAAGGCTGTGGCCTGCTGCTGACAAATAAGGTGCAGTATTACATGTACCCCACCGTAGAGATTGCAAACCAGATGGCCAAGCTGCACAAAGACAAATTTGTTGTTTCTATTAATGAGGTTGCCATCAGGTATGAACGACAGTGTGTTTCCACCTCCTAATACAGCCTGTAAGATTGGTTAGCGGTAGCTCCTTCTGGGATCAAATGTAATTTACTAAAGGCTTTAACAGAGCTTCGTATGTCATTCTCAGTGAGTAGAAACTGATAGAGGTGAAAGTATGCGCATGCATGCCACAAGGAAGTGTGATACAATTATTATCGTTCTTTACATGAATTAGTGGTATGGCAGATATCAGCAGTTCTTCGAGACTAGTCGAGGATATTGCAGTAAAAGCAGGAAAGGAGGGATGGGGAGGGGTGGAAGGGGGGTTTTCATTGGAAAACTGTTGTGAAATATGGAAAGACCTGCAGACACTGTTGTTTGCTGCAAATATTGCAAGGTCAACATCATCAGCGACATCCATTTGACATCTGTTGCTGCATATACCCAGGTCTCTTTCAGAATTTTGCATTTTTTTGCATTCTTCAACTACACATGTCCACATTGCCCCCCAGATGTTTTATAGTGCCATCCACTCATTTCCACTAAGTTGTCATTGTATCATTTTCTAATTTCTTGAATTCAAGAAAAGTTTTTCCATTTACTACCTATTTGTATGGCTACATGATCAGCTCACCGCCATTTCATGTTCGTAATTGCCTCTTGCATTCCCTGGCCCATTTGATTGTTTTCCTTCCTCTCCCAGTTATCCTTGACATACGTATCTCCACTACTGATAATGCAGACCAAAAGCAATTTCTGATGTCTGTCTCGTCTTCAGTAGCACTAAGGAAAAGAAAATCATTTTCAGTTTGTTCACTACCCAGTACAGGGTTTTGCAGGTTTCTAGAGGTTGGAGAGGAGACTTAGCAGATGAAGGTTTGGTAAGGAATCCTAGTCTGGAAATGTACCATTTGGATATAAAATAAATTTGAAGTCTGGATTTCTTTCAAATCTCAAACTTCATTGTACACACATAAGCTGAGAAGAGGGCACTGTAGTTCCTGTTGTAATTATGATATCACACAACAGCAGCTGTGAGAAATTGGTACTTTTGAAACTAGGAAGGCTGGCTGTGGTGTTCCACACATGTGCTACAAAGAGACTTTGGAGAGGACATCCTTTGTCACACAGAAGAAATCATGAGGACAAATACTCAAAATGTTGCCTATCGCACATGCTCCTACAGCACATAGATTGGGGCCCAATGTCTCCACTGTGTGTGTGCTGTGATGAAGGAGATTTGAAGTGTCTCAATCTTCAAACTTACTTTATATCCAAGTGGCACATTTGTGGACATGGCTTCCATATCAAAACTTCATCTACCAAGTCCCCTCTCCAACCCTTAGAAACCTGCAATAGGAATTTTGAGTCACCCTGTATAATTTTTATCATGTTCTAACTCATTTCCAAACCTAGTTTCAAGCTTTGCCTAGTATGTCCTTTCACAAGTGGTTAAATATTATCTATTGTATCAGCAAACAGCAGAATGTCTTCAGCAAAATGAATGTGATTTAATATGTGTATTTACCATGCATTCTTTATTCAATTTCTCAGCTTAAGGAACTGCTGATATGAACTCTTAACATAAGTAAATGGAATGTCATGCATGTTAACAGGCTAATAGGTCCCATTATTGTTCGATTAAACTTCCCTTAAGTAAAAAGGCCTGAAAAATTACCAGTTCATGACACTGATATGGGTGTGCCAACTGTAAAAATTGTTAGTACACCTAAACAGGTAATTCCAAAGGATTTAAGTATACTAAATCTCATGTTACTAAATTGTCGAAATGTCTGTAGCAAGATCCCCGAGTTACTCTCTGAAATAAACAGTAGTAATGCCAATATTGTATTAGGTTCTGAAAGCTGGTTGAAACCAGACATAAATAGCAGTGAAATTTTTAACTAGGATTGGACAATGTTTACGAAGGATAGGACTGATGCTATGGGAGGTGGTGTGTTCATTGCAGTTAAAAGCTGTTTAAATGCAATTGAGATCGATACTGGATGACACTGTGAAAAAGTCTGGATAAATCTATCAATCAGACAATTGTATTAGGATGTTTTTATAGACCACCAGCATCTGCAACAAACATCGCAGAACGTTTCAGGGAAAGTCTTGAGTACTGGTACATAGGAAATAAATATCCAAATTTTCCATTAGGTAGTTATAGTTGGAGGCTTTAATCCGGCATCCATTGACTGGGAAAATTACACGGTTATCACAGGGGGCAGAAGCAAAGACTCGTGTGAAGTTATTCTAGGAGCACTCTCAACATACAACCTTAAGCAATTGATTAGAAAACCAACTCGAGACGGGAACATATTAGATATATTGGTGACACACAGACACGATCTTTTTGAGGAAGTTAATCTAGAAGAAGGTATTAGCGACCATAATGTCGTTGTGGCTTCTATGTCAGTGGAAACGTACAGTTTTCTTGTTTGGGAAAGAAAATAAAAGTGTTGTTAATGAATATCTTCATTGTCAGCTCCAAGCATGCACCGCGGGACGCAAAGATATTGAGCACCTTTGGTCGGAATTTAAAGGTATTGTCCACAACGTGCTAGAGAAATATGTGCCTAGCAAAAATATAGGGAAGGGAAAGGATCCACCTTGGTTCAACAAACGTATTAGAAAGTTGCTGAGAAAGCACAGAATTTTGCACAGTCGTTTTAAACGTAGTCACTGCCCCGCTGACAAACAGAAATTATGTGAAATGAAAGCAGCTGTCAAAAGGTCAATGAGATATTCTTTTAACGAATTTGAAAGCAATATTTTATCAGATTCTAAAAATAAACCCAATAAATTTTGGTCGTACATATAATCTATGAACGCTACAAACAATTCAATACCTTCTTTTGCTGATAGTACGGGTAAGGTAATGGATGATGATAAACAGAAGGTCGAAATTGTAAACCTAGCTTTCAAAAACTCGTTTACGGTAGATGACTGCAGCACCATTCCCCCTTTCAAATATCGAACAAACGCAAGGATGAATGACATAGTGTTTAGTGTATCCGGGATTGTAAAACAGTTAAGTTCCTTAGACGCCAGAAAGGCATCTGGCCCAGACGGTATCCCCGTAAGATTTTATGTTGACTATGCTACAAATATAGCACTATTCTTATCCGTCATCTAGCAGAGATTTAACGGCGGAAAGTTCCACGGGACTGGAAGAAGGCCCACGTCATAGCAATCTATAAAAAGGGTAGGACATCGGATGCACATAGTTACCGGCCAATTTTATTGACATCGATTTGTTGTAGAATCATGGAACATATTTTGTGTTCAGACATCAAGTTCATCTGCAGAAACCAGCACGGTTTTAGGAAACAGCGGTCATACGAGACACAACTGGCCCTCTTTGTGCATGATATACAACAGGCTCTAGATATCGGCTCCCAGGTTGATGCCATATTTCTCGACTTTCGGAAGGCGTTCGACTCAGTTCCGCACTGTCGCTTGCTACAAAAAGTGCGCGCTTACGGTCTATCCGATGACATATGCGGCTGGATAGAAAGTTTTCTGGCAGATAGGGACCAGTATGTCGTCCTGAACGGGGTAACTTCAACAGAAACAAGAGTAACTTCAGGTGTGCCCCAGGGCAGCGTAATAGGTCCTCAGCTTTTTACGATTTACATAAACGATCTGGTTGATGGCATTAACAGCGACATTAGACTGTTTGCCGATGATGCTGTAGCCCACAGGAAAGTAGTATCACACGAAAGTTGTGAACAAATCAATGACAATTTGCAGACAATAAATGAGTGGTGCAATGACTGACAGTTATCGCTTAATATTAGTAAGTGTAACCTACTGCGTATAACAAAGTGAAAATCCCCATTAATGTACGAGTACAAAATAAGTGCCCAGTCTTTGGAAGCGGTAACATCTGTCAAGTATATGGGTGTGACTATTCGAAATGATCTCAAATGGAATGAACAGATTGCAGAAGTAACGGGTAAGGCGAACTCTAGACTGCGGTTTATTGGTAGCATCCTGAAGCGATGCAGCCCTTCAACAAAGGAAATTGCTTGCAATATTCTAGTTCGTCCAGTCTTAGAGCACTGTTCGTTTGTATGGGACCCTTACCAGTTGGGCCTGACTCAAGAGATTGAGAGGGTCCAAAGAAGAGCGGCAAGATTCGTGACTGGTACATTTAGCCATCGTGAGAGCGTTACAAATCTCATAGAAAGTTTGAAATGGGCCACATTTGCAGATTGACGGCGCGCTAAACGGAAGGGGCTGCTGACTAAATTCCAAAATCCGATCTTCGTCGAGGATGTAGAGCATATATTATTTCCACCAACTTTCAAATCGCGCAATGATCACCATTCAAAGATAAGGGAAATTAGAGCTCGTGCTGAGGCGTTCAGACAGTCGTTTTTCCCTCGCGCGATCCGCGAGTGGAACAGAGGGAGGGAAATATGACTTTGGCGCGAATAATGCCCTCCTCCACACACCGCTTGGTGGCTAGCGGAGAATATATTGTACATGGTCTGGGTTTTCTGTGGATATAATTCTACTGTGGTATGGATAACAGGTGTGTCACAGTGTGGAAGTGAAACTGGAAACTTGCTCCATAGTTGAATATGTCGGACAAAACGATTCTTGTGGGCAAATTGCACACAGATTCACCATGGCATTCTGGTGGGGTATGAACCAAATGCGTCCATCTGTAATGAAATGGTGCCAACAATTTGATCAAGGCCACACCGGAGGGTGATGCTTATCAACAAACAGTGTAGGCCGGTCACTGAAACAATCGCACAACCAGAATACTCACAAAGTAAGAAGCTGTGCCTTGAATTAAGGTTAAAGCTAATCTAGCTCATGTGGTGTTGTTTTTGCGATGATATTTTTACAGTTCTTTCACTAATTTTACCTTCACATGCGGTGAATTTTTGCAGTATGTTTGCTGCCATGCATTGGTAAAGTTTTCATGCCTGTCCAAATTTTTAAATCATTACGATACACCAATATTCTCACTTTCATCCACCAAATGTTGCAGTGTAGGATTTACAAATTCCACCATTCAATCTGTAGTAAATTAACGTTTCCCAGCTGATGTAACAAAAGATTTTTTCCTAGCTGATGTAAAAAAAAAAAATTTACTGTCTTCTGTGTGGCACAGAATTATTGTGTGCCTGTTGCAGTTTTTTATATCCTAAAGTTGAAACTCTAAGTTTATAATAAGCTGCAATTTACTTTTTCATGTGAGCTGTAAATGGTAATTTATGATCAATTTTGAGAGAGTCTGCAATGCTGGGCAACAGTCACTTCTACTTGCTGGTCATTCCAGCAATGATAAAAATATGTGACTGTAGTTTCCTTGCTCTGCCCGGTTAGTAAAAGTGAGAGCACTCTGATCACTTGATCAGTTTCAGTATGTGCATGGCCTAAGTGAATTGTGATCCAAAGTTTATATTTCAGTTTTACGATTTTTTCTTGGAAACTGTTAAGAGTCAAGTGTGACGGATAGTTTCAGAATCTTAAGTCATAATGATTATGTTGCTTGGATGATGGCTAAAAAATCATGATGTATTACATATTAGTAACTAAATTAGTCATAAAACATTTCATTAGACGTTACCTTCATACGGAAGAAATATAAGCAAGTAAAATACTATCTAAAAAATGAGTAAGCTGCATATCGCTGAATAGTTGTGTCGCTGATCACGAGTGGTATGGGCTCTCTGTGATTCCTCTGTGCCACATACACTTCACTTCACACTGTCATAACAATAGAGTATGAGAAATGACAAAATCATTCAGAAACATGTAACAAGAATATGTAAATGTAAAATTTGTTGCAGGCGAAATGCGAGAGCTGATGACTAAGACAGGAGGAAGTTATGTGGAGGCAGAGTCGAAATGGAGAGTGGACGAGAGCAAGAGGCAAGGCAAGCTGAAGACGCAGGGAGACCTCTTCGGGGCAGAGGGGTCCTTCAAGAAGCTGTCCATCGACTGAGAAGTCTGCGGGTGCAGAGAATGAGTCAGCAGCCAGTGAGCTCCTGTCCAGACTTCGCAAGATGCGTGCACTCTTTTTATACAACAGGAGCAAGAAAATCTTGCAGGCTGTATTCAGAAATGGGACTGGTATGTCCTATTTCTAATAAAAAATGGGATAACATCTACGATATTCACTATGCAGTCTACATTCACTGTTCAGTCAACTGGCAGTAGTGTAAATGAAGTTGCGACACTCTCTGTTTGTAAAGGTTACCATGTAAAAGAGCTACACATGATACTAAAATATATAACATATACCTGAAATCATGCTGTGTTGACTTTAAAACGACTAGTCAAATTCACCTTAAGATTTCCTTCTCTCTCACAAACGAAAATGTTTCTCATCGCACTGATAACGATCATTTGGTTCAGTTTCAATAATTAATAGAATTCTGCACTCTCGACACAAATTTACATTTAATTCGCTATGAAGCCCCTTCATCATAAGGGGCAACAGTTTCTGTTAGCCTAGCTTGTTGGCTAGGGGATGTACAGTAAGCTTCGACTGTCCGTGTGTGGATTATCTAGTTGGCAGATTATCCATGCATTTTTGGAAAATTAAATTTAATATTTTCGTTTAGAACACATTGTTCTGTATGTGACTTACGTTTTACAGCAAAATGAGGATGCTTGTCCCTTTGTAATCATCAAATACACTTTGTGTCAAACGTAAATAGGTGGCAGGAAGAGAACCCTTTACCACCGAAAGTAGTTGCTGTTGCCTTGTGGCCTGCTTGCACGTGGTAACTATACAGCCTCGTCACAGGGTTAGGCAAACAAGAAAAACAAAAACAAAAAAAAAGAAAAACAAAAAAGAGAACAATGCTTCCGAATTTTTATATGTGAAAACTCTTAAGGCTTTTTAAATAATACAACGTTATTAACATTCTACATCTTTATTCTTCTTGACTATAAATTTTTAGTTCTCTGTCGCTAGAGGGCTCCGAATTGTAGCACACGTTACACGCCAGTGTGAAACGTAACTACACTAAGGTGACAAAAGTCATAGGATAGCTATAAGCTCATATATAGATGGCGATAGTATCGCGTACAGGTATTAACTGGCAATGCATTGGCGGTGCAGTTAATTGTACTCAGATGCAGTGGCATAGCGTGGTTGTAAAGGTTGGGGAGACTCTGCAGTTATTATAGGGAGACAAAATAGTAGAATAAACAATAATTTAAACAAATGAAACAAAATGCATCAAATGAAACAACAACTACTACTACCACTACCATTACCACCTCCACTAATAATAATAGTAATAATAACTAACTTGTTCAAGAAACGATGACAAATTTGTAGAACTCCAGCAGCAAGAGAAGAAGCACTTATATTTCCTTGTACACAAGCCCAATGCGCCTGACTTTTCTTTCCACGAATAAGTCTATAACTCGATTTACAAAGATCTGATCAATGGATAGCTCTTCAAGTAGTGTCTTTTCTATTGCTAACGTGCTGAAACACGACAGCCGGATGTTGGACATTGAATTCCGTAAATAATTCTTCACTCGTTTAAGAGAACTCATGCTTCGTTCACTACTTGCTGTAGTTGCGGGTAGGGTCAAAACCAAACGCAGGAGCTTCGTTGTTTCTTCATAAACGGAGTCTAAATCATTGTTGATAACGTACTTTAAGAGGATTCTTGGAGATAAGTGTATTTTCTCACCAGCGTATATGTAACACAGTTCATTTTCAAGTTGTTCTTGTTTAAAAAAAGGGCACTGTTCTAATAATTGAAGCAGTTTCAACTTTGGGAATTCTTTTTGTTAGTTTGGGAAACACTTTTCGTTCAAAAGTTCAACAAACTGAATTTGAGGAAAGTCTTCAAACCTTCTTTCCACCTGAACAATTTGCAAATCCAGTATCCCATAAGTTAGTGGCCTGAGAGATGTCTTTTGACTGTCACAGAATGATAAGTTTCCATTCAAACAGAAGGTGCATTTAAGGCATTCATCAACGAATGTTTCCGTTCTTAATTGTCGTAAGTTTCTCAAAACAGTTCTTATTTCGTCGTGGCAAGCAGTTATACTGACAGATTTTGACTGAAGAACGTAAAAGAGATGATCAACATAAACAAAGCACCCTCGGTAGAAGCAAAGCAAGTAGACAAACGTAGGATCATCCATCCGTTGTTTCATTCGCACAGCACAGCTCAAAGATTCTGGGTCCCACTGAGAATCCGTATCATCAAATATATAATTAAAAACACTATATAGCCATAAAAAATGACTAGATGTTGTTGAAACTGCCCTGGAACGGAAGTTCCAGCGAGTGTTGCTTGCATGTGGCAGTTTAAATCCTTTCTCAGTTAGCAATACAGTGCGTTTTGATGACTTGCTGAAAAAATAATGGAATACAGTAAGCTCACTTACAAACATGCGTACTTGTATGATTTTGGAGGCATGTAACAGTACCAAATTCAGTTGGTGTGCGCAACAATGAACAAACAGCGCATAGGGACAGAACTGCTTCACCGATTGTTGTAGTCCTCTATCTCTGCCCGCCATTACTGAAGCGCCATCATATGTTTGACTAACCACTTTTCCTTCCACATTCCATTCTTTCAATATTGCATGAATAATGTTTGACAAACCTTCATCAGTTTTATCTCCAGAAACATCGTAAAATCCAACGAATCTTTCCTCAATTTTGTCTGCAATACAATACCTGCATGTTATACTCATTTGACTCTTGCATGACACGTCTAATGTTTCATCAGCCTGAATCGAAAAGAAATTGCAGTTCTGAATTTCAGATTTTATTTTCCCATTAACTTCCAGAGTTATCATTTCTATTACATCATTCAGTATATTTGGAGAAGTTCCTTTAAAGGTAGAAGATGATGACAGATGGTCTCGGATTAACTGCTTTCCTTGAACTAGTAAATCCAACAATTTCAGATAGTTACCGTTGTTGCTGGAGGATTCGTCTTCTCGATGGCCGCGAAAGGATGGTTCTTGTTTACAAAGAAATACAATTGCCTGAATAAGACGAGCCAATACTCTCCTGCTGGATGCAACTTGTTCGTCGTATTTTATTGCTGTCAGACGAGCGGTTTCAGAAAGGGCGTGCTCATTCTACTTTTGCTTAATAACTGAAATGATTCTTTGTTCTGCAGGTGACGTTTTGATGTCTGATGCTTTCCTGTCAAAGTTCTTTGGCTGGTTCAAATGGCTCTGAGCACTATGGGACTCAACTTCTGAGGTCATTAGTCCCCTAGAACTTAGAACTAGTTAAACCTAACTAACCTAAGGACATCACACACATCCATGCCCGAGGCAGGATTCGAAGCTGCGACCGTAGCGGTCTCGCTGTTCCAGACTGCAGCGCCTAGAACCGCACGGCTACTTCGTCCGGCTCAAAGTTATTTATTGTACAAATGCCCTCATTGCATCATTCCTTTTCACCACCAAACAGAAGACATATATAACAATATAATCTGTTACTAACTGCATTCGTAGTCAGCCAAGCATACTTTGTGTATCAGGCTGTCTGAAAAGTGCGTTTCAAGAACTGCACCACAAGATGATTAAGTGCGTTTTTGTTTGGCTTCACTTAAAACTACACTGAGTATAGGAGTAGGTCGTTTCTCCTTCAATTCGCACTTTTTTTTGTACGATAATGTAGAAAAGGGCATTTTTATAAAAATTCTATAAGGTGTTCAGTTGCTGGCTCACTCATGTTGGCGACACAACGAAAATATGCACTAAAATCAAACAAGAATGACTATGAACACAAACAGCGCGACTGTTCACTTCCGTGTTAAAAGCTAGCATAGAAGCGGCGGAGACTAGTCTCGATACCTGCTAGCAAGCGCAGCGCACCGGCCTTCGTGCGAGAGGCGAGAGGGGAGCCGAGAATGAATGCCGGACATTTGCCACGCCGGACATTTGCCACATTTGCCCCTTCGCCAGGTAGCTTGAGTAGCGATCCCTCAGGGAAGGGACGCCCTTCCTCGCACTTCTTATGTCCGCTTTCAAACCGCCGTCTCCACATCTTACTCGATACGACCAGTACGTAAGGGACCTTCTTCATCTTGGTGAAATATTGAGCTTCTTTTCCGAAATCGAAATATTTATAACTTTTGGGAAACGAAATCAATACCGACGATTTTGTCAGTATGTAATTAGTTCTGCCACGTACAAATGTAGATCCCTCTGTCTGTACGGTAGCTTCCTTTCACGCTTACTGATTGCGATAGAAACAGTCCATCGCCATGGGAGCAACAAGAAAGGAACGATGTAACTAGAATGCGAATGTATACTAATCATTTCTTTTTGATCACTGCATTTGTGCCTACTTTAATTACTACAACTGCATACCCAAAAGACAATAAGGAAAGAATAAATGGGTATGTGAATGTTTGAAAAGAAGAACGACATACGCCATATTAATTTACTCTCTAAAAACATTAGTTAATAAAGTGTAGTGGGTCAATGTTCAAAACATAACTGAAAACATGTTCACTAAATATAGATAAGAACATCTATGATTGTCATGTCATCTGAAGTCAACGTACAATTTTAAAATGTTAGAAATAAGGAAATGAAGTTATACAGAATGCTACGCTTGTAACGTACGTTGTTGTTCTACATTGTTTAGCTCTGGTATTGACAGGGTCACAGAGAAAGCATCCTAGGTTCTGGAGGAAAAAGCCGTAATTGTAATTATCTGCACTACATCAGAACCAAGAAGGACAACTTAAGGAAAAATAATGTAATTTGTGTTCAAGCTCACAATCGACATAGAAGCAGATAGTTCCTGTGACTTAACATGGGAAGAGGTTATATTCGACAACCGGAATAAATTATTAACTGGCTCCTTTTACCGACACCCTGTCTGAGATGAAACAGTTGCTGTAAAAAGTTCAAAGAAAACTTGAGTCTCATCACAAATAGGTACCCTACTCATACAATTATAGTTGGCAGTGACTTCAATCTACTTTCCATATGTTGACAAAAATACATGTTCATACCTTACTGTAAATAGAACACAACTTCCGTAATTGTTCTAAATGCTTTTTTTAAAATTATTTTTAACAATTAGTTGACGAGGGCATTCAAATTGTAAATGGTTACGAAAACATACTTGACCTCTTAGCCACAAATAATCCTGAGCATCACGACTGATACAAGGATTAGTGAACACTAAATCGTAGCGAGGCTCACTTCCGTAACAAAGAAATTCAAAAAAACTGATCGCGAAATACATCTATTTATAAAAGCAGCTGAGATAGTCTCCAATCCTTCCAAACTATGTAAATGAAGACCATATGTGGCTTAAGTTCAGAGAAATAGTATCACCAGCACTCGAGATATTTATACCAAATAAATTAATAAGAGATGGAACTGATCCCCCCATGTACACAAAACACGACAGAAAGATGCTGCAGGAGCACCGCAAAAGGCGCGTATAATTTAGACGAACGCAAAATCCCCAAGATTGGTGAAATTTTTCTGAGGCTCGAAATTTGGTGCGGATTTCAATGCGAGATGCATTTAATAGTTTCCACCACGAAACTCGCTCTAGAAATGTGGCGGAAAATCCAAAGAGATTCTGGTCCCATGTTAAGTAACCCAGCGGAAAGGCTCAGTAAGTACCTTCACTGTGCGACAGCGACGATAATGTTACTGATGACAGTGCCACTAAAGTGGAGTTATTAAATGCATTTTCCGAAATTCCTTCACCAAAGAAGATGAAGTAAATATTCCAGAATTAGAAATGAGAACAGCTGCAAACATAATTTAGAAGTAGATATCCCTGGTGTTGCAAAGCAACTCAAATTACACTGTCAGTGACAGAGGAAATGGTCAAATATCTTTTCAAAAAGTCTCTAATGTATAAGAAAAGTAGGTGTAATACATTTATTTGTGACGTTCTTTAGTAACAATTAATTTTCAGAAGTAAGCTCCTGGCTATTACTGGTCTGTTTAATGATAATCAACAATTTAGTAAGAAATTTTAATTTTTAAAGGAATATATCTAAATGTACTTAAGTAGATTGACATCTTCTATAAATGTTTGCAGCTAAACTTAAATAAAGAATATTGGAGGTGCCAAAATTGCCAACCTTAGGATCAGATCAGTTTTGGGATGACAATTTTAGGTGCAATTCAAAGGCTCAGTTCCCATTTCCTTTTACAAAAGTGTATACTATCAATTTAACAAACCATGATATTTTAGGTGATAGTTGCGACTGTGAAGCTTCAGAAAATAATTTTAGAGCTCACAATTATTTAATAGTATGGCCACAATATTGGAAGGTAGAAAAAGGTTATCTTAACGTGACAACAATAGAGATACTTTTGTGAGGCTTGAAACACTTTTTAATTTTTACATTAAAGGCTGATTCCCATCGCACTTTGCACAGGGTTTGGACCATCAAAATGATAGATGACCATTTACCATTCCGGCGTGTGTAAAATCAGCCTAAACACGCTGAGCTAATGTACACTCTATTTACAATTACAACTTAATATTAGCTCCGATAATGCTGCTTCAGTGTTTTTATAATTTTAACTCAGTAATCTGCGAGGACTCAGTGGTCTTCATAGTTTCTTAATACATTATTTTTAACGTATTTTAGTCCAGTTTATGAATGTGGGCAGTGCACACAGCCTGGTAAGGGAGGTGAAGGGAGGCAGACTGGGAGCAGTTCAGTCTCAAACAGGCAAATACACCAATACTCAGGGTGCGGCGGCGCGGTCTACAAAACTGATGTCTTCGCACATTTAGTGCTCTTAGTAGAAAGTTGTTTATTGTTTTGTTATGAATTACTATTGCATCTTTTTTAAGCACGAATACAGGGGAGACTAAGTTTCAAAGTCTCTCCTCACGCTACGCCACTGCAGATGATTCGACACTGAACGCGGAATGGTAGCTGGAGCTAGACGTTTGGAACATTCCATTTCGGAAATCATTAGGGAATTCAGTATCCCACAGTGTCAAGAGTGTGTCCAGAACACCATATTTCAGGTATTACCTCTCACCTCGGACAACGCAGTGGCTGACGGCCTTCCCGTACGACTGAGAAGCAGCGGCGTTTGTGTAGAGCTGTCATTGCTAACAGACAAGCAACACTGCGTGAAGTAAACGAAGAAATCACTGTGGGACGTACGAAGAAAGTATCCGTTAGGACAGTGTGGCGAAATCTGGGGTTAATGGACTATGGCAGTAGACGGCCGACGCGAGTGCCTTTGCTAACAGCACGACATCGCCTGCAGTGCCTCTTTGGTTTGATTTGATTTTTATTGTTGTAGAGACCTCAGAGATCATCTGAGGCATTACGAAAGTAAGTATTACACAGTATAAATATTACACAAATAATTACAAAAACAAGAAAAATATTACACAATGTAAATATTACACAAATAATTATAGTACCTTCATACAAATATAAAACAGAGAAACTTCTGGTACAAATTGATATTGCATAGTAAATTTAGCCAATTACAGGCTTACTCAAATATAGAAGCATATACAAACCGATCACATAAAGTGTAGTCATACCATATTCTTTGCCACTCTTAAAAATTCATCAGTTTCATTAATACTGAGCTCAAGAAGAAGTTCTTTTACTTTTTTTTTGAATTGTTGAATTGGAAGATCCATGATATGTTGGGGTATGGCATTAAAGTTTTTATGGACTTGTATAGGAAGCACTTTTGTGTATTTTTAGTTATATTGGGAAAGAAACTATGTTCTGGTTGCTTCTTTTGTTATAATTATGTCGCATGTCATACTGTTGATAACTGGAATAGTTTCCCTTAATAAACATTACACACTGTAGTATAAATAGTAGTGGATTGGCGAGCTACTTACAGCGATGGACTAGTGGGTGTGAGTGAGTGACTGTTGGGGGAGCTTGTAGAAGTGACAGACGAGCTGCATGTTAAAAAAGCGCGACTATGTCGCATGCAAAAAGTTTTAAAGGTGCTGAGGGAGGTAGAATGGCGCAGCTGGTACCCCACTTTTCAGTTAGTCTTTTAATAAACAAGAGCATATTCTTCTCTTTTGTCCTCCGATAAGTGCATTTTTCCACCGATACAGAATAGGGATAATATGGGCAACTACTTGACCATCCTATAAAATACGACTTGGTTTCAACATGCAACCACATAAAGTTTATTCCTGTTACAAGCGCGGGATTTTGGTCCACTTATTTTGTAGATTTTAGAGGAAGCAAATGGCGTTACTAGGTTAATTTTTTTTACATACAAATCACTGTTTATAAGGAGTGCTGCTGTCTTTAATGGCAAACGTATCAATATTGTACTGCTTAGTTAATGGCTGGCTTCTGGAACTTTCGCAGCTGAGGGCGCCTTTTATCAGTGAAAGCATTGTCTTGCCTATAATAACAACAATGCCCCAGTGCAGCCCCGGATCTTCCATATTTCCGAATCGGGGCAAAAACTTGATCGTTTCCCCACCCCCCTTCGAGTGTTTGAGACAGAATGTAAAAATTAAAAAAAATTGATTTTCAAAAATATGTTCATTTTGTAGTCCACATCTTCCTGAGATGGTTCAAATGGCTCTGAGCACTATGGGACTTAACATCTGAGGTCATCAGTCCCCTAGACCGTAGAACTACTTAAACCTAACCAACCTAAGGACATCACACACATCCATGTCCGATGCAGGATTCGAACCTGCGGTCGCGCGGTTCCGGACTGAAGTGCCTAGAACCGCTCGGCCACACCGGTCGGCATCTTCCTGAGAGTTTGATGTATAAAACACATACGTTCGAGGAAATGTAAGACATGTTATTAGGTCTTAGATGTGCCAAAGTGCAGTGCCAAGTCTCTTCACGGAGCATTCTTCTAACGCACGTCACTGTATTTCGCTCCGTTCAATTCAAACGTGTGTATTTTGTAATGGAAGCTATGAAACCTATATTCAGGTCAGTGGATATTAAAATGTCCTGTGGTGCCTCACCTGCTCCAAGTCGGCCGGTCTGACATCCTACAACCCTTAAAAAAACTCACAATTAATAGTGGGTGGGATTTTTTGTGAGCGGGAGGATAAGAACTCTTCAAAACATTTTCACTCATTATTGCCTATTAGCTAATAACTCCCTCTTTTGTATGACAAAATTAAATATAGCAAACATAAAACCAGTAAAGACAACAGACAAGCAAGACAGTACCCATTTCTTCAATACTTAGCTCCCCGTCTTCTTTTCTCTCTAATCTCGTTACAGTTTTACACGGCGTGCTTTCCTTTCTGCGAAAGAATCGGTTACTTCATCAAAGTTCGTCAAACGTTTCGTTCCATGAAAAATCAAACTGTCGCTGTCTAAAAGTGAAAAAGCTGTTGATACGAAAAGTACCCAAGAGTGATGCAGTTTCTCGATTTTATTATGTCCATTTTGTCACTGTCTGCTAGATAAAACGAAATAGGCCTCTCTAATATTGCAGCAATTGTTGATACATGCCTAATAAGCGAGTATTTACATAAATAACACGACAGAACATAATTCACGAGGTATCAATATCAAATGCCTAATAAGCCTACTACAAGCAAAAAGTTTTACGTTAGGAAATAGTTTGACATTTCACTCATACGCTGCAGTTTCTCAAGCTTGAGATCGAAAAGTAGTAGTACGAAAGTTTTATACAAATTTGGAATCGTCATATTCTTCCTTATAACTTATGTGATGTCCCCGTTTCTTCAACTTCCTCGTTCTAACAAATAACCTTGTCATCACTAACTCTCTAACTATTCCTGCCATTGTCACAACTTATTCTCCAGTTAACTTCACTAACCCTGTCAGGATGACACGGTCAGCTATCCCTCTTTTATTCTCCGGTTAGGCGTTCGTACGTGTTCGTGCAACGCGTTCTCCGCGCTGTTCCGAGAATAGAACTAAAAGCGACTGCTAACAGGGCACTGTACCAGCAGTAGTGTAGCGACCTGACAAAATTTTTTTGTCAAAATTCCACTTTTTTGGATACACCGACAAGGCATGTAACCCTTCTTACCTGTTATTCCTATTAGTGGTTTATTTCCACTCTGGAAATCTAAATCTATGGATTTCGCTAATAACTGTAACAACGCTGATCATTCGCACATCCATCCAAACCACATATGCAAACAGCGACTGGCGTTCAAGAGTTCTGGTTTGGTTCAGCTCGTATAGCTCCGTTCCCTTTTGCCTGCGGAAAGTTTTTTATTTCTGGATGCAACGGGGATTCCCCCTAGCAGAGACATCACGCACACTATGCACGCATTCAAAAATCGACTTATGATACGTTCAGAAATCAACTTAGAATGTGTTCAAAAATGTTCAAAAACCAGTTGGGATGCGTTTCAAATCATATGAATAATCGATAGACCAGGCGCTTTGTGAAACAAGGTTTTTTTCTTCATGCATATGAATTTGGTGCCCCGTGAAATTGACGCCCGGGGCAGATACCACGGTTTCACGGTTTGACACCTCCCCCCCCCCCCCCCCCCCCCGCCCACCCGCCCCCTAGAGCCGGGCGTGCCCCACTGCTAGTGGTCACGTACCGTCTTGGCGTGTAAAGAGAAGTCGGTGTTCAGCTTCTGTACACAACAGTCGCTTAAGTCATGTACAGAATTTGGTAGGAAGTGGAATTAATCGTCTAAAGTGTTTCGTCCGGTTCCTATAAGAAAAGTACTTCAGTTATTTCGCGGAAAGGCGTCCGGGGGTGATTATGAGATTTATGCCTGGTGCAGTGTCGTGTTTCAAAATCACTAATTCTCGTTGAGAAGCAACAGTAGAACGTAAATAAATAGGCTTCCGTGATCAGTGGAAACGCAACGTATCAATGGTTGCTTCAGTGTGAATGAGTGACTAACATAACTGTTAAACGAGTCTGGATGAACGTAGACGTCGTCAGGGAAGTGTGTTAGGCGAAACAATGAATTAAACTAACTTAACCTGTACTGCTATTATTACAAACCGACATGTTTCATTC
This sequence comes from Schistocerca americana, assembly GCF_021461395.2. Classification (NCBI taxonomy): domain Eukaryota; kingdom Metazoa; phylum Arthropoda; class Insecta; order Orthoptera; family Acrididae; genus Schistocerca; species Schistocerca americana. The sequence continues at coordinate 254,549,559 of NC_060126.1, forward strand.
ATCGCCTTAGCCACATTGCCAGGTTATTTTTGTGAGGAAGCATGATCTCTGTGTAAAGCTCCCAATACTTGAGTTCGACAGTCCGATAGCCCCAAAAATAAACACAAAAGGCTTTAATAAAGAAAAGATTGAGGAGAATTACATGGTAACCCTCAAATAATTCAATGAAGTTGACAGAATTGGAAGTTAATTGAAGAACCTCTGCATTTGCACACGAACAATAGTTACTCCCCTGCACAATGTGGTCACGTATAAGAGAAGAAATTCTGTGGTGGAGAAAATATAGCGATGTGCCGAAGACAATCGAGATAAGAACGTATCTAGACCACCGGGTTCTTGCCACCTTACTTGTACCTGTGCAAGGCCAGAGGAGCGGCCTACTTCAGTAGAGGAGCAGCTGTCAGGCGATAGCAACTGAAGTACTCGATTACCTCTGAACGAGGGACCTGATACCGTATCCACTCCTGGCAACAGGCTGCTATTTCCTCAACTGCTCAAAAGAAGGCTTTATTGTGCTATACACCTACATTACAAGCAACCTTTTCTCTTCTTTAGGCTTAAACGCTGAGTGACAGAAATTGGAATTCCACTTGGTGGAGAACCATGTTGAGAATTTACATTTATGTAATTGACAAATTTCCGCCTGTTATTTATTTCTTGGCTTGTGTGATGCCTAGGACAGTGTAAATACCTTAACAACAGTAGAAAACCTGAAATTTTGTGACTTATTAGCATCGAAAATGAGTGGCGTGCGTGTCTCGAACCTATTCCAGTTGTCCAACAGAGTAAGATTTAATTTGTGGTAAGGTCCTATGGGACCAAATCGCTGATGTCATCGGTCCCTAGGCTTACTCACTGCGTAATCTAACTTAAACTAACTTACGCTAAGGACAACACACACCCATGCCCGAGGGAGGACTCGAACCTCCGACGGGAGAAGCCGCGCGAACCGTGGCAAGGCTCCAAAGACCGAACGGCTACAACCGCGCGGCCCGGGTGAAGAGGACGTATAGTTAAAACGGAGTCAGAGCCACGTGTCATTTCTGGAGGCTCCTCTCGTCGTTAAGAGGTGGAAGCTAGGTTAAAACGCAAATTGAAAAATCCAGGGTCTGACCAGGATTAGACCCCGCTGGTGCTTTGTTTCCAGTCAAGCGCTAATCGCCTTCCCCCTCCCTCCTCCCCATTTTCTACGTTTTCATTCTTAGCATTTGGATGTCACGTGATACCTCTTCAGATTCATCGGTGAATATTTCATTCAGTTGTTTTGTTACAGAGGACAGGCAGCCCTCTGACTGCACGCGCAGAGCTACCGTTAAGTAGCAGCTAGACCATCAGCCCGAGGAAACACTCCCAGACTTCGAGAAGGCCGTAATAATCCAAATCCCAAGAACATAGGAGCTGACAGGTGTTTATACACTACTGGCCATTAAAATTGCTACACCACGAAGATGACGTGTTACAGCCGCGAAATTTAACCGACAGGAAGAAGATGCTGTGATATGCAAATGATTAGCTTTTCAGAGCATTCACACAAGGTTGGCGCCGGTGGCAACACCTACAACATGCTGACATGAGGAAAGTTTCAAACGATTTCTCATACACAAACAGCAGCTGACCGGCGTTGCCTGGTGAAATGTTGTTGTGATGCCTCGTGTAAGGAGGAGAAATGCGTACCATCAAGTTTCCGACTTTGATAAAGGTCGGATTGTAGCCTATCGCGATTGCGGTTTGTCGTATCGCGACACTGCTTCTCGCGTTGGTCGAGATCCAATTACTGTTAGCAGAATATGGAATCGGTAGGTTCAGGAGGATAATACGGAACGCCGTGCTGGATCCCAACGGCCTCGTATCGCTAGAAGTCGAGATGACAGGCATCTTATCCGCATGGCTGTAACGGCTCGTGCAGCCACGTCTCGATCCCTGAGTCAACAGATGGGGACGTTTGGAAGACAACAACCATCTGCACGAACAGTTCGACGATGTTTGCAGCAGCATGGACTATCAGCTCTGACACCATGGCTGCGGTTACCCTAAACGCTACACCACGGACAGGAGCGCTAGCGATGGTGTTCTCAATGACGAACCTGGGTGCACGAATGGCAAAACGTCATTTTTTCGGATGAATCCAGGTTCTGTTTACAGCATCATGATGCTCGCATCCGTGTTTGACGACCGCACATTGCAACCGTGTATTCGTCATCGCCATACTGGCGTATCACCCGGCGTGATGGTATGGGGTGCCATTGGATACACGTCTCGGTCACCTCTTGTTCGCATTGACGGCACTTTGAACAGTGGACGTTTCATTTCAGATGTGTTACGACCCTTGGCTCTACCCTTCATTCTATTCCTGCGAAACCCTACATTTCAGCAGGGTAATGCGCGACCGCATGTTGCAGGTCCTGTACGGGCCTTTCTGGATATAGAAAATGTTCGACTGCTGCCCTGGCCAGCACATTATCCAGCTCTCTCACCAACTGAAAACGTCTGGTCAATGGTGGCCGAGCAACTGGCTCGTCACAATACGCCAGTCACTATTCTTGATGAACTGTGGTATCGTGTTGAAGCTGCATGGGCAGCTGTACCTGTACACGCCATCCAAGCTCTGTTTGGCTCAATGCCCAGGCGTATGGAGGCCGTTATTACGGCCAGACGTGTTGTTCTGGGTACTGATGTCTCAGGATCTATGCACCCAAATTGCGTGAAAACGTAATCACATGTCAGTTCTAGTATAATATATTTGTCCAATGAATATCCGTTTATCATCTGCATTTCTTCCTGGTGTAGCAACTTTAATGTCCAGTGGTGTAGTATAGAACCAGTATTATAATGAACAGTGGTTGCAAAATACTGACATGAGCTATTTACAGAAGGATGGAAAAATGGGTAGAAGTCGACCTCGGGGAAGACCAGTTTGGATTCTGGGGAAATGTAAGTATGTGCGAGGTAATTCTGGCCCTACGATTTGTCTTAAAGGACAGACTGGGGAGAAGTTAACTTATGTTTATAGCAATTTCAGATACAGTAAAAGTTTTTGACAGTGTTGAATGGAATACAATCTCTGAAATTCTGAAGGTGGAATGGACAAAATACAGGGAGACAAAACCTGCCTGCAATCACAAGAGCGAAAAGACATGAAAGGAAGCAGTCGTTGATAAGGGAGTGAGACAGGTGTGTAGCCTGTTCCTCCAGTTATTCCCTCTATACCCTAAGGAAGCTGTGGGATAAAGGAAGGAGAAATTTGGCAGAGAAAATAAACGTCAGCGACAAGAAACCAAAACTTTGCGGTTTGTCGAGGACATTGTAGTACGGTCAGATCCGGTAAATCACTTCCAAACCAGTTGAACGGAATAGGTAATGTTTTGAAGAAAGGTTTTAAGACGAACGATTTGGGGGCGAGCTGTTTGATTTGTTACCGGTATGTAAGAACATGCTTCGGGAACTCAAGTGGGAACTCCTTGGAGGGAAGGCGATGTTCTTTTCGAGAATTAATATTGAGGAAATTTAGAGAACAGGCATTTGGAGGTGACTGTCCCATGACCGGAATGCCGCCAACATACATTGCACTTAAGGACCACAAAGGTAATATACGAGAAATTGGGGCTTATACGGGAATCGTTCTATTTGCGATTGGAACAGGAAAGGAAATTACACATCATACGGTGGCTTGTGGAGTATCTATGTAGATGTAGATGTACCTGCAGAACATCAACAAAAGTAGAAAAAAAGGTAATGGAATGTAATCGAATTAAATCAAGTGATGCTGTAAGAATTATGTTAGGAAAGGGGCAACAAAATAGCGTATCAGTTCTGTTATTAGGAGAGTGAAATAACTGAAGAAGGCTGACTTAAAAGGGTATAAAATGCAGACTGGCAATAGTAATAAAAATGTTTTTGAATAAGATAAATTTCAAACTACCTCCTAAACCATTTCAACCAAACTGGGTTTACATTTCCCTTCCTGTCAGGCAACAATCATTGTCAGTGTAAGAACCATGTACCTATCATAGTTCAGGAGATATGACACCATAAACACTAGGATGCGTGAAAAAATGCCGCTTCACGCATGAAGTTTTTATACATTTATTCTTTACTACTAAGATACTGCTACAGTCAAAAGCGCTGCCAGATATCAGTGATTTCCGCAAGTCGACTCGACTGTAGCAGTATCAAATTGATTCCGTATTTCTGGATTTCCGGAAGGCTTCTGGCACTTTACCACACAAGCAGCTTGTTGTGAAATTGCATGCTTATGGAATATCGTCTCAGCTATGTTACTGAATTCGTGATTGTCTGTCGGAGAGGTCATAGTTTGTAGTAATTGACGGAAAGTCATCGAGTAAAACAGAAGTGTTTTCTAGCATTTCCGAAGGTAGTGTTATAGGCCCTTTGCTGTTCCTTATCTATGTAAACGATTTGGGAGACAATCTGAGCAGCCGTCTTAGGATGTTTGCCGATGTCACTGTCGTTTATCGACTAGTAAAGTCACCAGATGATCAAAACAAATTGCAAATTTAGAAAAGATATTTAAATGGCGTGAAAATTGGCAATTGACCGTGAATAACGAAAAGTGTGAGAAATCCGTTAAACTTCGGTTACACGATAAATCACTGAAATCTAAAGGCCGAAAATTCTGTCAAATACCTAGGAATTACAATTACGAAAAACTTAAATAGGAAAGCTCACATAGAAAATACTCTCTTTCAAATTCTAAGGGTGGCAGGGGTAAAATACAGGGAGCGAAAGGTTATTTACAATTTGTACAGAAACCAGGTGGCAGTTATAAGAGTCGAGGGACATGAAAGGGAAGCAGTTGTTGGGAAGGGAGTAAGACAGGGTTGTAGCCTCTCCCCGATGTTGTTCAATCTGTATATTGAGCAAGCAGTAAAGGAAACAAAAGAAAAATTCGGAGTAGGTATTAAAATCCATGGAGAAGAAATAAAAATTTTGAGGTTCGCCGATGACATTGTAATTCTGTCAGAGACAGCAAAGGACTTGGAAGAGCAGTTGAATGGAATGGATAGCGTCTTGAAAGGAGGATATAGGATGAACATCAACAAAAGCAAAACGAGGATAATGGAATGTAGTCGATTTAAGTCGGGTGATGCTGAGGGAATTTGATTAGGAAATGAGACACATAAAGTAGCAAAGGAGTTTTGCTATTTGGGGAGCAAAATAACTGATGATGGGCGAAGTATAGAGGATATAAAATGTAGACTGGCAATGGGAAGGAAAGCGTTTCTGAAGAAGAGAAATCTGTTAACATCGAGTATAGATTTAAGTGTCAGGAAGTCGTTTCTGAAAGTATTTGTATGGAGTGTAGCCATGTATGGAAGTGAAACATGGACGATAAATAGTTTGGACAAGAAGAGAATAGAAGCTTTCCAAATTTGGTGCTACAGAAGAATGCTGAAGATTAGATGGGTAGATCACATAACTAATGAGGAAGTATTGAATAGGATTGGGGAGAAGAGAAGTTTGTGGCGCAACTTGACCAGAAGAAGGGACCGGTTGATAGGACATGTTTTGAGGCATCAAGGGATCACCAATTTAGTATTGGAGGGCAGCGTGAAGGGAAAAATCGTAGAGGGAGACCAAGAGATGAATACACTAAACGGATTCAGAAGGACGTAGGTCGCAGTAGGTACTGGGAGATGAAGAAGCTGGCACAGGATAGAGTAGCATGGAGAGCTGCATCAAACCAGTCTCAGGACTGAAGACCACAACAACAGCAACGTAGAAAATGTTGTGGGGAAGGCTTAGAAAATGTAACAGTGCTACTAAAGAGACACCACGCTTGTCCGTTCTCTTTTAGAATATTGCTACGCAGTTTGGGATCCTTACCAGACAGAACTGACGGAGTACATCGAGAAAGTTTAAAGAAGGGCAGCACGTTTTGTATTATCGCAAAATATGGCAGGGAGTGTCACTGAAATAATGCAGGATATGGTGTGGACATCATTAAGACAAAGGCGGTTTTCGTTGCGGAGGAATCTTCTCATGGCGGCCGTTGTGGCCGAGCGGTTCTATGCACTTGAGTCTGGAACCGCGCCGCTGCTATGGTCGCAGGTTCGAATCCTGTTTCGGGCAAGGATGTGTGTGATGTCCTTAGGTTAGTTAGGTTTAACTAGTTTCGAAGTCTAGGGGACTGATGACCTCAGATGTTAAGTCCCATAGTGCTTAGAGCCATTTCAATCTTCTCACGAAATTCCAAACACCTGCTTTCTCCTCCGAATGCGAAAATATTTTGTTGACGCCGACCTGCATAGGGAGAAACGATCACCATGATAAAATAAGAGAAATCAGGGTTTTCACGGAAAGATACAGGTATTCGTCCTTTCCGGCCGCTATACGAGACTGGAGTAATACAGATTGTGAAGTCATTCTATGAACCCTCTGCCAGGCACTTAAATGTGATTTGCAGAGTATCCATGTAGATGTAGATGTATCTGTATTTCGTTTTTTGTATAAATCTTGCTATAATACGTATATGACAAATAAATTAACGTTTATGTAAGTAAATGACTCCGTTTACAGCTTTTTTTGCAAATTTACAGCCATGGCATTTACTTTAAACAACGACATCGCTGACTGACAACCTATGAACCTTACTGATTCTTTCTAATTCACTGCCAATATTACATACGACAGCGACGAGTGATTCTCTGACGTTTTGCTGCTATACACCTGCTAACTGTATTCCTGTCGAGCTCTTGCTACCTGAGTTGTAATTTGTCGTTAGGTACTTCTATTTGCTATTCTAACCAGCGTTTGTTCGCCGCATATCCCTCATACAACGGGAGGAGCTGGACAGGGGAAATAGGGAATCTGATTGACGTATATTGCTGGCGTACCGCAAGTGTTCACAACAAGTCTTATCGGCGCTGAATATCAACATAAACTCATTACAATAGTTATCAGACTCTTAACGTGACTCATGTAATATAGGAGTTTCGTGCTATTGCCCCTGACAGAACGCTTATCGCCGTTATACCGATCTGTAAATGTGAACCACATTTGCCCGGAATTCCACACAGAATATTGTAAAAGACAATGTTTTTGAAACACTTCACTACTAAAAGGCAAATACCGCCGAAAATGCAAATTCTAGTGGACGGATGCAGCCTGAAAGAGGGACAACTCAATTTCCGACTGGGCATATCATCAAGACGTATGTTTGGAGCATTTTAATTATGTTTGTGAAGGATGGCCTCAGGGTGAACAAGGAAAAAGAAATATTAGAAGCAATGGAGGTGTGAATACGGAGAAGAATCACAAAAATTAACCGGACTTAAAAAAATCAAATGAACAAACACTAAAAGAAATTAAAGAGAAAAGTACGTTGATTAACATGATATAGGGAAGGAGAACGAAATTAACTAGACAGCTAACTCGTCATACCAGCTTCGTATAAATTATTTCGAAGGAAAGATCATGGGGAAAAATATATTACAAAGTGCTATCCGCAGAATCAACTGCTGCAACTACAACCACATGGTAAAGATGGCGAGATTCAGAGAATGATGGCTGCATCTACAAGGAGTTGCCTTCAGTGTCTGATAGTGACAACATAACCACGAGGACCACAAAATCAAATTAAAATACATTAATGATCTCAAGTCCTTCAGAACGGAAATCAGACATTATGTGTTTGTTCTTAGTGATGGGAAATATGAGACACGAAAAGAAGATATCAGATTTGGTGTCGATTCACCGCAGTCGTACTTTCTGTTGGACACAACATCACTAGTATTAGCATGTGCCAGTTGATGCGAGAGCCGCATTTAATTGATTCTACTTTTGTTTCTCATGATCCATGATGAAGCCTTTCCAAGTGCAATTTGGACCTAAAGCGGAAGATTTGACAGACAAGAGGCAAGCCGAACGCCACATACGTTGCTAGATTTCTTTGTTCTATTGGAGAACACAAAGCTTTACAAGAAAGGTGTAGAAAACAAGGCAGAGGGTAGGCTACTGTTGGAATGTCCTTAGAGATCAGAGTTATCAGCATTTTGTTGATTATGAAAGTTGGCATTGGAAATGACTGACTGACGTTCGATTGTATTTATTGTTTTTAATTATTCTTCCGTCACTTTGGACGGCACCTCCATCTTTCTCATTATTTGTTTATTCATTATGCTTCGTGGGTCACTTGTTTTTGTTGTACAACTGTCGCCGGGTTTTACTTTGGACGGTATCTGAATTTGTATTCAGCATAATTAAGGTCTGGTGGCTTTGGGTTCGATGGAAGTGCTTTCATGCCTTTGCTTTGTTCACAGAAAAACTCTGGTATATTTTTCGTGAGATACGTCATACTGCTGAAAGTATGGGTACTGTAGCCGAATACAGAATTATAGCCTTTGATAATAGGATAAATTACGGTATTCGGTATTTAAAATTTGGCATCATTGCGTTACAAATTACGCAGAAAAGGTACCCCGCCTGACGAAAAAAGTGAGGCACTTTGAAGACGTGGTCGGATGCCAATGTAACTTGCTCACGTACACACCATCGATGGGTACATAAATGATTATTCACTTGTGTCCAAAATTAAAGCAACGAACCCTATTTCCTCGACTTGTGTCTAATTCACCGTATAATCGTGCAAACTGTCAAGAGATGTCATACAATTGTCTTCTGCACGGAAAATGGCATTACGGTCAACAAACAACCACGTCAACGATGACGTGAGAGTACCTATCAAACGGGTTAGTGTTTGCTGGGTAGTCCCACATCCACAATCGCTGTATATACAGCCACCGACAGTGCAGTATGGCACAAAGAAGGCGCCTGCCAGACTCTCTGCTGTGGAAAGCCATAAGAAGAAAGGAAGCACTGATGAGGCCCGATGGCTTAATGTGAATCGTTCTGTTGTTTCTCGGATGTGGCAACGATTTATAGAGACCGAAACAGTATCCTGAAGAGCAGGACAAGGCCGACCACGTGTGATATCAGAAAGAAAGGGCCGTTATTTGGATGTAAGGGAGGGATGGTACCGCCTTAGCACTGCACAGCAACTGGCGTCTGATCTCACACCATACGCTGGACGTGTTGTATCGAGGCAAACGGTGTACAGAAGGCTTCAGCAGAGTGGCCTTTATTGTTGCACACGCGCTGTATGTGTACCTCTGATGTGTCTTCACAGAAGGGAACGTCTAGAGTGGAGTCGTCAACATGCCACCTGGCGGTCGAACAGTTTGCCAAAGTTATTTTTACAGATGAGTCCCGAGTTGGTCTGCAGAGTGATTCTCAACGCATTCGCATCTGGAGGAAACGTGGAACACGATTTCAGGACTCAAATATTGTGAAAAGAGACCGACATCGAGGAGGATCCCTAATGTTGTGGGCAGGGATTGTGTTGACCACATGAAAACCTCTTCATGAAATAGTATGGATGAATCAGCAAGGTTTAATTGCTGTCAGGTATCGTGACGGGATCTTGGGATCTCATGTGCTGCTGTTGCGAGGTGGTGCGGGCCCAGACTTGTATTGATGGACGATAATGATGGCCCTCTTAGAGCAAGAACGGTTGGCTTTTTCTTGGAAGCGGAAGATATTGCACGTATCGCGTAGCCTGCTCGCTCTCCTGATTTGAATCCCATGAGTGCACTGCACTAGGAAGACGGGTTGCATCACGTCAGCATCCATCAACACTTGCGAGCAGCTCTCCAGAAAGAATGGGGTTATTACCTCAACTTGAGATTGGTGATATCATTCACAACATGCTGTATTGCTGCCAGGGCAATACTGAGCACAATAACCAGTTGTCGGAAAGTATGTACAAATCCGTTAAGCTGGCAAAAACGAAGAACATTTTGGCCTACCGTTATGCATATTGCAGCTGTTTACGCTGTGCATTCTTTACATTTTCTACTTTACTGTCACCTGTTTATACTACTTTGTGACGAAATAAACGGAACCTTGGAAAATTTCCGTTTGTTGCTTTAATTTTTGACACCAGTGTAGTTACAATTTTCTGTGACAGTTCCAACAGTCACTGGAGTGAATTACTGTTCTTCGTGTTTAGTGTTGTTATTAGGCCTGGTAGGGTATATAAGGCGTGTGAAGAGCGGCCTATATTGTATGATCTCCCTCAAGGACAAATGTTCGAATGTGTGTGAACTCCTAAGGGACCAAACTGTTGAGGTCATCGATCCCTAGACATACACACTACTTAAACTAACTTAACGCTAAGGACAAGATATACATCCGCGCCCGAGGGAGGACTCGAACCTCCGGCGGGAATGGTCCCACGATTACTGACATGACGCCTCTAACCGTGCGACCACTCCGCACGGCACCCTCAAGGACACGGAGACATTGCGTTCTCGTGTGAGACAGCGTTATCAGCACCTAAAAGAGTTTGAAAGGGGCCTCATTGTGGGTCTCCTTTTTGCCCACTAGTCAGGTTGTGCACTAATGTCATTTGTGGGCATACGGATGTGACAGTGGTGCCTTGTATGACTGCATGGGAACATGCGAACAGGCGTACTCGTCTTCATGGCTCCGATCGACGACGACTGACCACCACAAGGGGGAACACTGTGTTGTGCACCAAGCACGTCTTAACCGCTTCTCATCTACGCCTGACATCCCAGAAAAGTTAATGGATTCCCTGTAGTATTCTGTGCCATACCGCACCAGTAATCAGAGACTAGCGGCAGCACGACTGGCGAATAACCATTCAATGCGTAGACTGCCACTGACACTACGTAGTAGAACTGCATAAACACCAAAACACAAATGGCTGCATTTGGAGTGGTGCCGTGACCGGGGAAGCACGAAATGCTAACGAATGGCGTCACATTGTGTTAGCGGTGAATCGTGGTTCTGCATACCCCGAATGACCATCATTGCCATATATGGTGGCGATTTGGGGAGAGATCCCATTCTACCGGGAGCCATAGGGTCTGGTCAGGGCTGATAATGATTGAAGGACATCTGACGGCACAACGGTTCATCACAGATATCGTACGTCGTCATATGTTATCTTTCATCGTGGTACCATTTTTCAACAGGACAATGCTAGTCTGCACACGGCATGTGTCTCTATGAACTGTGTGCATGATACTGATGCATTCTCGTGGCCAGGAAGATCTCCAGATCTGTTCCTGATAGCACATACGTGGGAACAACTCGGATGTCAGTTCCATACCAATGCTAGTATCTAGGATATCAAAGGCCACTTACAACGGTTTGAGCCCGCTTGTCTCAAGAGAGAATGTAATTCCAGACCAGAGGGGGTGCAACGTCATAAGGGGGCTCATATTGCCAATTACTTTGTAAATTTGACTCGATTTTGAATTATTGAAATAATATCACATTTCGTCTCAACCCGTGAAATTTCATTTCGTTTCCTTCTCCCGTTCTGGATTCCTAGCGAGGTGGCGCATTGGTTGGCACACTGGACTCGCATTCGGAACGACGAGCGTTCAAATCCGCGCCCGGCCCTTTCGTTTTAGATTTTACGTGGTTTACCTAAATTACTCCTGGAAATGGCGGGATGCTTCCTTTGAAAAGCCACTGCCGATTTCCTTCCCCATCCTTGAGGCAATCCGAACGTGTGCTCCTCCGCCTGTAATGATCTCGATGTTGACGGAACGTTAACCCTACTCTTACTTCCTTCCCTTCTTGGTGTTTTATTACTTTTTTTTATTAGGCAGTGTAGTATGCAAATTCCTCTTGCATGTTTCAATTGAAGGATTGACATGCAAGAGACATTACTGAAGGTGTGTTTGAACGCTCGGTAGGGTCGTGACAGTATGTCCAGTGACGTGCAGGCACTTTGTTTTATCTAATAATAGCTTCTAATACGTTGCAACCACGTGGTTTTAAGGGTACGCTGTTTTATCATGAAACGTATTCGCACACTGCGTGTAGGGTGCCACCACAGCTACACAATTTACTGGAAACAAATGAAAATATGTATCGGATTGGAACTCGAATCCCGATTTCCCGCTTTACGCGAGCGGTAACCTTAACCGCTTTGGCTATCTGAACAGTTTCTGGACAGACTCAAACTTCCGCTTGTCCCAGTGTCTGCTTCCCACAGTTCTCGCACAGCGGGAGACTAGTTTTCTCGTCAGGTTGCCTCGGCTTTGGCATGAAATACTTTATTGCGTTGTCTGTATTTGACAGTGTCTATAAAGTTCGATGCTATGTTCTTTCGGACACGCATGCATCGAACTTTACACACACACACACACACACACACACACACACAAACACTGAAGACAGACTCTGCACTAATGTACGCAATTTTGGGTATATCTAGGTCCGCATCAATCTCTATACATTAAACTGCCTAACGAAGGTATGTTTTCCTTTATATCACAGTTTCTTCATATCTTATTTGTAGACGGAGGAAAGGAAGTTCCTGTGCCTGTGTTTGACTTGTTAGTAGTTTTATTTTGTATTATCAGTCCTATACTGGTGTGATACATAGTAGACTTAAGAGTAAGCCCAAAACATTGTTGTGTAAATCGATCGCAATAAAAATTGCACAGGTGTTTAGTAAGTAATGTCATTCGTATACAAATTACTATTTTTAAGATGTTACCGTTTATTCGATCCCTGCTGTTTCCTTTAGCTTGAAATGAGCGTAGCGGTCGCCCTGTTTGACATTCTACGCATTGTTATTCCTAGACACTTGTCTGACATACCTGACCCCAATTGTGGCCCATTTAATCTGGAGGCAGAGGATACATTTTTTTACGTTTCGTGAAGTAGGATGTAAACGTCTGTTGGCCGGACTGTAAGTAGAAAGCAGCCTTTCTTCCCCACGCACTAGGAGAGGGAGGATGGTGCGACCATGGCCCAGACCACCTTTTGCCCCGGGAACGATCCTCAGACCTTATCTGACAGCAGACTGAGAGGACCTGTCTCCATCCTGAGAAAATCCCTTCCTCTATCTAGGACTGAACTTGGGACCTGCATGCCTGGAGTTTAGTGCTCTACCTGCTAGACGATAGGGTCACTCCGTAAATTGCACAATTGAAAATTAGCGTAATTGACGAGCTATAAACCTTTGTAGAAACACACTAAGCGGGGTTAAATGACAAGAAGAAGAAGACGGAGATGATGATTATTTTAAGACGTTAGACGGCTTTATTGTCAGCGCACTTACTGAATGTGAATGTGTGCATTTTATGTCGCGGCCAAAGAGGTCTTCCTTTACAAATAATGTTATAGTGGTTAATCCTCGCAATATCAATGTGAGGGGGGGAGATACTTTATGCCCACCTTAAAAGTATCGTTCTCTAGTCACTCACTTTATATTTTAAAATTTTGAAAAAAAATGTTTATTGTTTTTAATGAATTTTTCTACCAGATTTCATAGATGTTTCAAATTTTTCAGTTAAATCTAATCCAAAAATGTAAATCTTAGTAGTAGATACCACTTTCTCCGATGAATGTTGTATTCAGTATTTTCATGTTCGGGTCATTACTGACACATCAAAATATCTTTAAATAGTTTGTTGTGGCGTAAAGCGAACAGCAATTAACGAAATTTGCATTTGAAAACTTTTTTTTAGGTGCCCTTCCTAAGTATTGCTAAGAGTGTGGTTCAAGTGGCTCTGAGCACTATGGGACTTAACTTCTGAGGTCATCAGTCCCCTAGCATTTAGAACTACTTAAACCTAGCTAACCTAAGGACATCACACACATCCATGCCCGAGGCAGGATTCGAACCTGCGACCAGACTGTAGCGCCTAGAACCGCTCGGCTACTCCGGTCGGCTGCTAAGAGTGTGTTGAAAGGTATTTTCAGGTTCTGGATCCTGCTTACACGTCGGTATCTCTTTAAAAAGCATATTGTTCATACAAGTCAACAACAATTAATGAAATTTGCTTTTTTGATTTTTTAGGGTTGGAAAGGTACAGCCCAAACCCCTTGGTAACACGGGATATGGAAAATGCATTGGTATTGCTCGGGCTAATATCATGGAAATAAATAGAGAATTTTTTAACAGAATGCGATAGTGTTAATTTGTACTAGGTTGCTAAGAGCTGGGCCCTCTACAAGACCTGCGAGAAAAGTATATATCCGCCTTTCTCAAAACAAGACTCCTTGCAGCTAATCAGCTTTTCTGTACATTTGGCATGCGCCAAATATCAGTTGAAGAGTGCAAAATGTGCTCATCATCTTCAGCGTTCTGTGTTACAACATTCGGTTGAACGAATGATTATAGCAACTGCACGCAGCTACCCACACGTATTAGATCGCTAAGAAGATACGTACTCAACCGATTACTGTCTCGGCTATAACAGCACACGACGATGGACGAACAACAAATTAATTTCCTCTTCTACAGTTTTAAACTTTCTACATGAGAAGCATAATAATGCCAAAGGTGGCAATGACGAACCCAGCAACATGGAAAACAGTTTCATCGGAAAGCAGAATCGCATTCAAAATATTATATTCTTTTCTCACCTGTGTGCGCGAGGATACTACGAAGTTCTTCCTGGCGTCGTAGTCCTCCGACAACAATGACTAGACACGACGAGGTTTCCGTGGTAACTGATTTGTGACATTCTCTATCCGCGGTGATGACCCATCGCATGACATCTGGCCTCTCTTCGGAGTTCTTGCAGTTTCCACGAACGATGCGTAAATGGCAAGCTTTCGCTACTTCTGTAAGAAGTGGTGTCGGACTTTGTTCTTCTTGCGGTGAGTATTACGTTAAGGTAAACTTTTAGAAGCTTTTCTCATTTCAATGTCTCCTGACACCGTTGTCCTTTTCCACAATCACGGAACGGTTATTGACGATTGTCACACATTTGTCAGAACGTAACACAAACATTTTATATAAACCGTCAATTAATTATATCGAAAGAAAAACGCAGATATCTTTGCGGGTCCCGCCGTAAATTATAAGAATGGCGGTTAAGGCGGCCACAGATCTAACTGCAAGTTTGATAAACGTGCATGTGGAAGGCTTTGGGATAGATTTTAGTGTACGATTCCACTCGTCGGCTTTGAGCAAGGACGTGATACCAGAGGCAAAGACGCTACATAGAGGCAATCTTTGAAAGCAGCGAATGCATGAAGGTAAAAAAATAAGGGAGGTGGCACTACAGACGTTTGCTTTACTTTGTTCTGAAGCCAGAGTGAGCTGGTCCTGTCGCCATTTTAAGTAGCCCAAAACATTAGCAGGCTACTGTTTGCGATTGCTTCTTGTTCATTATTCCTGTCGTGTGCGCGCAACAACTGTTTTCAGTACTAAACATTTCAATGTTTACGTGAATAACGTAGTGTAAGGAAACGAATTTCGAACGTTTTTCTGTTCTTGAATGTGCATTTGCTCTAGTAATAACACATTCGGCCTCGTTAACGTAACTTGTTTTTTGCTGCTATATTTCGGATAATCAGAAACAGGTAGCAGTGATGTGAAAAGCATGCTTTCGTAGTCTATTTATTTCCACTGTTACTGTATCCTATGTGTATCGATAGCAAATGAAACTGCAACTCTGAAACCAATGTGTGTTTGCTTACTGGTATCGGTAATGCTTCTTGTTCATTACTTTTTCACCTTTCAACCCTTATGACAACATTAGCAGTGTTTACGTTTGCAAAAAACTTGCTACATGTTCTTTGCTAGCCTATAAACGTGTGCAATGAGGAAAGATGCAAGGCATGCTATCATCGTATACTGTGTAAGTCAACAACGTAAATGATCACCGAAATGTCAAAGAAACAGAATTGCGTAGAGGTGTACTTCCTTGCAGAATGAGTTCTTGCTTTATTAGATTGTCAGTGCGTTAGTCTCCCTGTGGTTTACACATCTTCTTGCTTTGAAATCTTATATATGATGCGTCATTCAGTGGCCAATAATAGCAGGGTAAAAAAGATATATTTTTTAAGCATTTTGGAATGCTATAAATGTGATTAAGGGGATGGTCTCAAACGCTTCAGTGAGTAACTTTTTAGTAATGCTAGCCTAACATGTGTAAGACGTGGGCCTACCTTTCCAACAGTAGCCTCTTTGCTTCTTTTCCCGGAATATTTTTCGCCAGTAACTCTTGTCAGTTTTTCAGGAATATACGTCTACATTGATCATCTGCTTGATTTTACTTTTGAATTTCATTTTCAGGTTTTCATAGCATATAAGTCCATACCATGTTTTGTGATATACGAATAGCTAGTTACTTAGTTTCATGTTCCATGTATCATTTAAACAGTAAATCGTAATCATGATATTGACATCAATTTTTTGTAAATGTGCGTCTACGCTGATTATTTATTGGTTTTTATAACAAGAGGAATTTAGCACATCGGAAGCTGCCAAAAATCAGCGCGGTTACGTAGCCCTGTGTTGTGCGGGGACCAGACGGTTGATGCATTGCGGCTCGGATGTAGGAAAACACAGGAAAGAAGAGAAAGAACGGACACTGAGTAAAGTAGGTCAAATCTAAAGCCAAACGACAGAAACTAGACCACTACAATAAAAGTAAACAGTGCAGCAATAATTCATGCATATAAAAGAAAATATTGCTTTAATGGCGCCACTTAGGAATGAAATGCGATTTCTTTAAACTTTAGATTACGACCGGATCGATTAGTACAGCCGTAAACAACGCAAGCTGACATTCTCGATGGAACAACAACGTCTCCACGCAATTAAGACCCAACACGGTCGAAACTAGGCACGGGCACGTCAAGGGAAGCGTCAAAGCGTGGAACCATGGAGGCATGAATGCGGTGAACCTAATGTTTTGGGCTAGTTAAGATGGTGGGCATCGGATTCAAGTTCGTGACATAATGAAACCCCCCTATTTTTTTACTTCCATGAGCGGATGGTATTAGCAGACAAAGGAATGTAGCATACGATAAAATTACGATCACAGTTCACGTGGTTATATATTTAGGCACGGATTATATCAAAACGAATTGTAGATAACGGAAATAAATAAGAACAAAACATAAGAGAAATATATATATATGGTTGAAATCTATTACTGTCGTAATTTATGCAACTAAGGAAAGCATAGATAACCTTTAAATTCATTACAGTATAATGGTGAAGTCGCAATATTGTAAAGTAGTGTTAATATGTAATAATAATTATTGAGTCTTACAGGACTACCACTGGAAAGTGGGCGGCAAGAAACTAAAATGTAACACAACAACGGAAAATGATATAAATAATAACGCATATGAAACAATAGCATGAAACGTGGAGAGAAATAAATAAAAAGGCAGTACACAAATAACGAAAGTTCACAAAAAGTAACAAATATTGTAATCGGTAACTAGAATTGACCTTTTTCGTTAATTCTAGTCACCGAACAAAATATTAGTTACTTTTTCGCAGCACTTCAGAGAGCAATTACAAGTGCAGAAATCCTTTTTCATTTCAAAGCACACACCTGCTGCAAAAACGATTTGTATAATGAACTATCAGTTGTTGGAATCGGTAACTAGAATCGACCTTTTATACAGCTTAATTATAGTTCCCTATCCCAATGTCTGTCATTTTTCCCAGTAGTTTAGAGAGGAAATATAAGTGCAGAAATCCTACTATATTTTATTGTACACAGCTACAGGAAAAACTACCTAAATAATGGACCATGAAAGTGTTGAATTGGTAAGCAGAACTGACTCACATAGGAGGTTAATTCTGGTCATCAATTCCAGCCATTCGATAGTTCATGATTTTGGACATGTTTGAAGTAAATGTGTGAACTCGGTTTTTGTAGGATTTGTAGAGTTCCTATTGTTCTCTGAACTACTGTGAAAATGCAACAAATGTAGCAGGTATTGATTCCAAGTTTTGCAATAAAGAGGGTAATATCAAATGCAGAAATCTTGTAACATTAGTGCACACTCTTGCTGCAAAAACGATCTAAATAACAAACTGTGGAATGGTTGGAAACAGTAGCTGGAATTGATCTTTATAGCTTAATACTAGTTACCGATTTCAATATTGGTTATTTTCTTGCCGTAGTTTGGAGAGAAATTACAACTGCAGTAAGTAACGAATCATAGAATGGTTGGAATCGGTAACTAGAACTGACCTATATAGCTTTACCGATTCTAGTATTTGTTACTTTTTGTGAATTTCAGTTACTTATGTGTTGGCTTTTCTTTTTGGATTTCTGTGTCTGTTGCTCCACATTTCGTGGTACAGTTTCATATACATTATTATGTATTTCATTTTCCCGTTGTTGTGTTAAAATTTAGTTACCCCTTGTTGCAAAACCACCACTTTTCGTAGTAGTCCCGTTAATTCAATAATAATTATTATTATGAATTAATGCTATGTCACGATATTACGACTTTACCATATTTCTCTTTCTCTGTTCCTATTTATTTTCGTTACCATCCTTTTTTCGATATAATTCGTGGCTGAGTAATTAATC
This sequence comes from Schistocerca americana, assembly GCF_021461395.2. Classification (NCBI taxonomy): domain Eukaryota; kingdom Metazoa; phylum Arthropoda; class Insecta; order Orthoptera; family Acrididae; genus Schistocerca; species Schistocerca americana. The sequence goes on from NC_060126.1 coordinate 254,567,924, forward strand.
ACGTGAACCGTAATTGTAATTTTATGGTAATGATACATCTTTTTGTTTACGAATATGATCTGTTGTTTTTTAAAGATTGACACTGCGTAGCGTCTTTGCCTTAACGACGTCATTGCTCAAAACGGACAGATGGAATCAGACGCTAGTATTGACTCACAGGGGTGCTTCCATTGGGATTATTCGAGCTGCTTGAGGCTTCGTCGATTTTCGGTTCTGGAAGTTTTCAGTCATGCCAAAATAGATGTACTTTAGCGCGATGACCGACCATATGCAGGCTTGTACAAGCAAACGTCAGTTGCCAGGCAATCTTAGTACTGGCACTACGTCAAGCGACACGAAACAAATCAAAAGCAAAATGCTTGGAAAGTTTATTCGAGTATATTGTTTAAACAGCATCAAATCGAAATCCTATCATGGTAAGGCTAAGAGGAACGTTCCATATGTTACACATTCAACAAAATGCATAGCAATTGACATTGTAGTAGAGAGGCATGTCAGGATGGAATAAATCGAAGGTTGATCGGGGACAGGAAGACTAAATACACAACTCAACAATTGTGTATTACGGTTGTGTATGGATGTTTATTTGAAATTTTCACACAACTTTAATAACTCGAGAAATCGCGATTTTGCTGTCAGTCTTTCCTGTGGTGGTACGGTTTCTCTCATGACTGTATATTGCTTTTTAATTGGCAATGTCGCGACTAGTAATAGGTTCAAATAGGTTGCTCGATTTATTGCGCAATAATTGACCACTCATGGGAATACACGTTTCCTCGGAGTAGCTTAATGTGAGAACCCATTTCTCGTTTGCTTAACAACTGTTTATCCAACATGCAACATTTCTCCTCTTTTTTCGTTTTTACAAGCGTGCTTGCACTCGGTGGAGTCGTAGGGTTTTTGTCGATGCCTTCACAAACTATCTGATTGCGCGTAGTTGTCAAGCTCGCATTTACGTGCGTGGGCACACTTAGAAGCAGCTGATCGTTATTTAATGAATTTTCAAGTCAGAAGAGTATAAACAGATATGTGTGATAATGTGCAGACTCAACTAATGAACCCGTCGGTGAGCTGGTTACCCCCTTGAGTTTATATGCAACTATCAAAAACTTACTCCATTAAAATACTTTCGTGCGACAGTTCAAACCAACACGAAATGGAACGACGTTGGGCATCTTATTCTGGGCTGTTGATTTTTATACGGCACAAAAACCGGACTAGAAATTTATCTGACCTACCTTCGTCGGTCTGTGACGTGTTTGAAGCCGTATTAGTGGAAGAGCGATTTTTTCAAAAATTAAATAGTTCTTGTATCCCTAATATCTAGTTTGTGCAGAGAAGCTTCATAACTAATCCTCCTACGCGAGCAGAAGGTGAGTGGGTACTAAAGCGCGTTCTCAGTCACCGCCGTCTGCGCGTGTGACGTTCAAATGCTACACCGTCTCAGAGTTGCAGACAGAAAACGAGGAAACAGAACTACGCTCGTAGTCGGGGAAGCTACGTCACAGGGCCTGATACGAAGATGAATCATCCAGCCTGTCTTCATTTCAGTCAGTTAAATAGTTACACGTTCTATAGAGCATTTGGATGATTCTTTCACCGAAATGATCTGGAGCGAGTCAGTTTGCAGGATACGCATACATAATTAGTATCAACCTTAATAAACATGCAATTTTTTATTCCTTCTCATGGAAATATATTTAAAAATGAGTTTTTTACTGGCTACCACATTTAAATAAAAATTCGGCCATGATATCGAAGTTATTCAGGAGAAATGATTTTACGTTAGCTATAGACTTTCCTTGCTCTCTGTCAAATATTTTATGTTATTGGGTCGATGATCAAAATTTTTGTTCCTGAATACAACTCCTTTATGAGACACTGATATTTTTGATAACGGGTAACGAAGGTCACTTTCTCCTCTAGTGTTGTAGTTATGGGCATCACTATTCTTCCCAAATTGTGATGGATTTGTGGTTAATTTCACTAGCTAATATGTGTATCATGATGGCATAGCTAAGATACCTAACTCCTTAAAGAGGTGTCTAGATGTGACAATCGCAGGTGAACACGAAATATTATTCTTACTGTTCGTACATGTGCAATCATTACTTTCTATATAAGTAATAAGTTACGCCAGAAAATTATTCCATAGGGCATTGAGTGGAAACATGCAAAATATGTGAGAAGGATGCTTCGTTTGTTTCCAAGAGTTGCATTTCTACGAGGACCAAAGGTAGCAGAATCTAACTGTCTGAGCAGCTCAATAATGTGGTTCTTCCGTTTCAAGTTTGCATAAATACGAGGGTTGCTCAGACAGTAATGCAACGAATTTTTTTCCTCAACAGTTCTATATTGAACATAATAACTACACATACAGAAGAATAGAGTTTTATCTACACACCCTATTTTTCCACGTAATCTCCATCTCGTTCCATGGCCTTCCTCCAGCGCGAAACAAGGACGTTTATGCCCTGTCTGTACCAATCCTTGCCCTGGTGGCGGAGCCAGTGCTTCACTGTGTGAATCACCTCCTCATCGTCCTTAAAATGGCATCCTGTAATAGCCCGGACAAGTGGAGCTCAGGTGTGACAGCCGTGGATGTTCTCCCCGACCGCTGCATATCATGAAGCTCCGCCGAACAGCCTTCTGATGTCCTCACCCCTGTGCCCAGCGACCAACCGTACTTCTGTTGACAGTAGATGCTCCATAGACATTCCACAAGCGTTCGTGAATATTCCCCACACTTTCTTTCTCTGCAGTGAGAAAATCAATGACGGCACGTTGCTAGTAACGTACATCACCTACAGCTGCCATTTTGAAACTGTCCTGCAGCTGCACTATCTGTCGGAAGTGACGGAAACTTGGCGCGCTCACTCGGGAGACTTCAAACAATACGTTACTATCGCATATGTAGCATTGTTTTCGACTGAGAAAAAACTGCGGTGCATTACTTTCTGGGCAACCTTCGTATGTATACACCACAAGATCTGGAGCATTCTACCCTTTTTACTGACTCCTGTTCATGAGCTACGTCACTTGTTGGTATGGCTCTATTTGCTGTACAGAACTGAATATGGCGTGCTTACTCAAAATTTAGGGAGAGTTTGTTTGAAATACATCGTTTAACAGTCTATAATCTTGCTGTCAATTCTGCTTCATGAATGTCAAGTGGAGCCGGCCGAAGTGGCCAAGCGGTTCTCGACGCTTCAGTCTGGAACCGCGCGACCGCTACGGTCGCAGGTTCGAATCCTGCCTCGGGCATGGATGTGTGTGATGCCCTTAGGTTAGTTAGGTTTAAGTAGTTCTAAGTTCTAGGGGCCTGATGACCTCAGCAGTTAAGTCCCATAGTGTTCAGAGCCATTTAAACCATTTTTCGTCAAGTGGAATGTAACTCACATATATAAGGAATAGGGGTGACCTGTAATTGAACCTTGCAGGACTCTCTTCATGATTCCTCTCCAATCATTACAGTTTTCTCTCCTTTTAACAGTGTTTGAATTATTCAGCACAACTCTTTGCCTCGTGTTTGTTAAGTGTGACCGAAACCAGTTGTGTGTAAAGTCATCAGTTCCATGAAATTATAGTTTTTCTACGAGAGTAACATAATTAATGCAGTGAAACGCCTTGGAAAGATTACAAAATATACCAATTGGTGTTGTTTTATTATTCATGTTACAATTTGCCGGACGCAAACAGTGCTATTCGGAAATTTCTTCAAAGATTAATCGTAAGTCAGACTAGTCGTAACACTAGCATGTGAATGAATTAGGATGGCGAAGAATTGCTTGTCATCGGGAAATGAAATCATCAACTGTGACACTAAGTTTACACCGTTGAATGCTGCGATATTAAGACGCGTGTAGTGAGTAGTAGACAGTCGTAGAGAGCGAGGATCGGGTATTGGATCACGGAATTGTCCTAAATCACTTCAGGCAAACGCCGGGATGGTTCCTTTGAAAGGGCACAGTCGAATTCCTTCCCCATCCTCCCCTGAGACGAAACAGCTACAAATCTCACAAAATGCTTTCTGATCGTACCATCCTTCCTTGTCAAAATACCACTCTTTTATGTAATCATATGAAAAGTGACACTTTCTCTTTCCGTCCTTAGGCATTTTCGTAAGCTACGATAACTTAATTAGACGGTACACTTCAGTGATCGAAGTACACGTCACTATACACTTCACGCCCTGTATACCCGCAGTCTACAAATCTTACGTAATAACGTAATACACGCAATTTCCATACTCTTAACATTATTCTTATTCTTCTTTCGTTACTGTCTATTGAAGACCACCAGTAGCTCTTTCATGGATTGCGTTTTCTTCTTCAGCTTTTCTCTTTTCCCAAAATTTCATGCTTTCTCTTCTTCCGGGATCTTCAGCATCCTGTTCTCTCATCTGCTCCACTGGTTACTGTCTACCCTTTTCCTGTGCGATTCTCTGTAGTTGCTCTCTGGCATATTTGTCGGTGTATACTGGTGTTTGCAATATGCCTACCCTTCCACCATGGTCCCCGATTTCGACCAATCCTACCTCAGTTCAACAACCCACTTGGTTCGTATCTTTCCTCACGTCCTCCCCGTTGTTTTCCATATTCTTTCGGTCCGCTATCCATATTCATTCCTTCAAGGATTCCCGCATAAGCTCACGGAGCATGTCCGTAAAGATCTCATACTACTATACAGCTACACTATTGATGACAAACAGCTGGAGACAGCGTCTGCCGTAAAATATCTAGGCCTAACTATCCAGAGCGACCTTAGCTGAAATCACCATAGAAAACAGATAGTGGGAAAAGCAAACACCAGACTCAGATTCATCGGAAGAATCTTAAGGAAATGTAACTCATCTACGAAAGAAGTGGCTTATAAGCCGCTTGTTCTCCCGATTCTTGGGTATTGTTCATCTATCTGGGATCCCTGTCAGGTAGGACTGATAGAGGAGATAGAGAAAATCCAACGATGTGCTGCGCGTTTCGTCACGGGATGGTTTAGCTGGCGAGAGAGCGTTACGGAGATGCTAAACAAACTCCACTGGCAGACATTACAAGAGAGGCGTTGTGCATCACGGAGAGATTTGCTACTGAAATTTCAGGACAGCACTTTTCAGGAGGAGTCAGACAACATGTTACTTCCGTACCCCCCCCCCCCCCCCCCCTCCCACATACATCTCGCGTACTGACCATGAGGAGAAAGTTCGAGAAATAAGAGCCAATACAAAGGCTTACCGACAATCGTTCTTCCGACGCACTATTCGCTAGTGGAACAGGGATGGAGGGATCAGATAGTGGTACCGAAAGTACTCTCCGCTACACACCATTAGGCGGCTAGCGGAGTATTATGTAGATGTACTTGTCGAACCAATAGGTAGCAAATCTAGCATCAACGATTGTAGGTACCTACTTTCACTGAGGTACCGGGTGTACTCCCGAAAAATCAGTTAGTCGTTAACTGCACGCCATATCCTCTCCTCCCTTGCCTTCCAAAACTAGTAATGTTCCAATTTCGACTACTAGCTAGGCACACAGATTTTAATCTGTCTGGAAGTTTTATAAGAGTGCACACTCCGCTGCAGAGTGAACAACCAACAGAGTGTCAAAGACATTTTTCTGATATACACTGATATACACTAACTTTCGGGAGTGCTAGTCCAGCGAGATATGCTAGACAGCGTTCTGTGCAATTTGGAAAGTAGGAGTGAGGTACTGGCGAAATTTCAGATGTGATGGGTCGTGCCTGCGTAGCTTAGTCGGTAGGAGCATTGCCAACGTAAAGCAAAAGTTTCTCTTTCGAGCCGCCATCTGGCACACTGTTTTAATCTACCAGTAAGTTTAAAAGCCGCGCACGCTCCTCTGCACAGTGAAACATTTATTCTGGACTTCTGATGAACTTCCTTCCACCACCATATTCTGAATCAGGTATCTCCTCGTTGAGCGCCACGGAACTCGTGTACGTTAAGGCAATTGGGTACGGAGGTGAAATTGGGGGCCCTTTAGGGCTGTAATAGTCACAGCAGTCTTGTTCGACTTCTGTGAGGAACCTCTTCCTCTAAGCCGTTTCGTATATAACGCGTGACTTCGCCATACGAAAATTATCAAGATTGGAAGCAGCAGTCGATCGGATTTTATCAGTGGCCGGCGTCCTGTTTGCACTGCACTTTGATTCCACTTCTCACTGTAACTTATCTCTTTAGAAGACAGACGCTCTAAAGAAGTTGATTAGCTAACGCCACTGAGGTCAAATTCCCAAATGCAGCTTTATAGCTTTAAAGTCTCGCACGTCAACATCGGCCTTGCAAATGAAAGTGCTTTTCGTCAGGGGATTATAACTTCGAGATAAAAATCTATTTTGTTTTTTTTTACTCGATCCCGCAGAAGAAATGGATATGCGAACATTTGAACCTACGGATATCTCTGGCAATGAATTAACAGCATTTACCGAAAGCGTGTGCGTTGTTAACCTTTGCTTAAACGTATTAGAATATCCCATGCTCACTAATGAACCGTGGAGACAGCCTGCGTAGCGTTCTGACGAGGAGACGTAGTGGCCATGCCTCTAGGTTTCCGTTCTTGAGATATGAGTTCAGATCCCCAACTGGCCATTATGATATTTATGCTCCTTGATTTTTTTCCTGCAAATCGCTTCAGGGGAACAGACTGAAGAGCTCTACTGCGGCGAAATGTCGATTTCTTACTTTCGACCTGGACAACTACTTTATCCCGATGTCGTTAACTTAGACGGGACATCAAACGCTGACATTCCTTCGACTGTGACCAGGTGATGTCACGCAGTGGTTAGCATACAGGGCCCGCAGTCGGGGGGATGACGGTTCAAATCCCTGTCCGACCGCGCAGATTTAGGTTTTTGTATGATTTCCCTAAATCGCTCCACGCAAATGACGGAATGGTTCCTTCGAAAAGGGAACAGCCGATTTCACTTCCTACCCTTTCGTAATCTGAGCTTGAGCAGGTACAGGAACAGAACTGAAAACTTACAGTTTACGTTTCTGTGCTAAGTTCCGAATCTCACTATGGTGCATTTAAGAATTAGTAATCTAATACGTAGTAAGATAGGTCCGACGTGTAGGGCCAGTCTTGACTGTATCACACTGCTGTTCGATAAGTGCAAGTTGAACGTCGGCATCTGATTTGATCCTGCGATCCCTACCGACAGAAACACACTCCAGTGTCTAAGAACTTTTCACAATGACCCCCATGACACATGCGACCTCTCAATCAATATGGTGGAGGAAGAAATTGGTAATTTATCTCCACTAGGTTTTGTAAAGAACGCAGCGCAGCATTTCCATGTTGTCTGAGAAGCCCAGTAAACACTATCTTTCCCTCGGATATGGAAGTGAAACCTTGACGTTATCTGGTAACCTAATACTGGATCCTCCGCTTCCTCTCGTTCCATCTAATGTCATGTCGAATGCTGTGTTGGGTAGCCTATTTACTGTTACTCTTGCTACACGGCCTGCTTAGTTCAATCTCCAATACGACATAATCAGTTTTTCTGTTACTTTCGCATCTAAAGTAGCAAAAGCTGTTGCCTCAACATACCATGTTATTTTTATCATATACCGATCCAAAATTTTCCTTAGTATTTTTCTATCGAATATTACCAGTTTTTCTTCATCTTTTTTTTTCTGTTTTAATCTTCACACCCGTACAACGTTATTGGTATAACAGTCGATTGATACAAACGGATTTTGAAAAATGTTCAAATTTGTGTGAAATCTGATGGGACTTAACTGCTATGGTCATCAGTCCCTAAGCTTACACACAACTTAACCTAAATTATCCTAAGGACAACACACACACCCATGCCCGAGGGAGGACTCGAACCTCCGCCGGGACCAGCCGCACAGTCCATGACTGCAGCGCCCCAGACCGCTCGGCTAATCCCACGCGGCACGGATTTTTAAGTTACCACTAAGTGCACTAAATGATCTTTTCTTTAAGATTTTGATAATACTAAAAAGTGTTTTGTTCGCTGTTGTTACGCGGGAATCTATTTATATTTCCTTTCTATTGTTGTTACTAAAAAGACACCGTAAGTACTTGAAGCGGTCAACGGTCTTGAAAGTGGATCCACCTACAGCCAGAGATGCATCACTTTGGATTTTATCACTTATGATCAGATATTCAGTCTTTTATTCATTGACCCGTAATTCTGTTTTCTCAGCGATTTTGTAATAATTCTGCATCACTCTGATTAATTCTGTTTTGGAACTACTTATTAATCCTATTGGATCCCTTGTGGATAAGTTTTACTAAATTCTCTGTCGATCTCAACTAAGACTAGATTAAAATGGAAATAGGTGTAATCGTTTACTCTTGTCTCGGTCCAGAGAACACCTTACAATTTTCAGTTTCTCCTACAGGTGTCTTTATATGACATGAAGCAGATAAAAATTCGCTTGATGCCTTCCTAAGAGAGAGTCTCCTTTCCTTCCAAGCCAATTATGTAAGTGTATACCAGATTTGGCTCAAATTGAAAGATACAGTATCGACAGCAATAGAGAGATTCGTACCGCTTAAGTTAATAAGAGACGGGACTGATCCATCATGGTACACAAAACACGTCAGAACACTGTTGCAGAAGCAACGAAAAAAGCATGCCAAATTCAGAATAACACAAAATCCCCAAGACTGGCTAAGTTTCACGGAAGCTCGAAATTTAGTACGGACGTCAATGCGAGATGCTTTTAATAGTTGCCACAACGAAACATTGTGTCAAAATATGGTAGAAAACCCAAAGAGATTCTGGTCGTATGTAAAGTACACCAGTGGCAAAAAAACAGTCAATATTGTCACTGTGCAATAGTGATGGAAATGTTACCGATGATGGTGTCAATTAAGCGAAGTTACTAAATGAGTTTTCCGTAATTCCTTCACGAAAGAAGACAAAGTAAGTATTCCAGAATTCGAAACCAGAATAGCTGTTAGCATGAGTGACATAAAAGTAGATATCTTATGTTAGCGAAACAACTCAAATCACTTAAGAAAGGCAAGTCTTCCGGTCCAGATGGTATACCAACCAGGTTCCTTTCAGAGAATGCAGACACAATTGCGCCTTTCTTAGCAATCATATACAACCGATCACTTGACGAAAGGTCTGTTCTTAAAGACTGGAGAGTAGCATACGTCATACCAATATTCAAGAAAGGAAATAGGAGTAACCCATTGAATTACAGACGCATATCACTGACCTCAATTTGCAGTAGGATTTTGGAGCATGTACTGTACTCGAACATTATGAATCATCTTGAAGAAATTGACTTATTGATACATAACCAACACAGATTCAGAAAATATCGTTCTTGTGCAACACAGCTAGCTCTTTATTCCCATGAAGTAATGAGTGCTGTCTACAAGGGATCGTAGATCGATTCCATACTCCTAGATTTCCAAGTTTTTGATACCGTTCCTCACAAGCGACTATTAATCAAATTGCGTGCGTATGGAGTATCGTCTCAGTTGTGTGACTGGGTTCGTGATTTTCTCTCAGAGAGGTCACAGTTCGTAGTGATAGACGGTAAATCATCGAATAGAACAGAAGTGATATCTGGCGTTCCGCAAGGCAGTGTCATAGGCCCTCTGCTCTACATGATTTACATAAATGATCTAGGTGATAATCTGAGCAGCCCCCTTAGATTGTTGGCAGATGACGCTGTGGTTTACCGTCTAGTAAAATCATCAGACGATCAATTCCAATTACAAAATGATCTAGAGAGAATTTCTGTATGATACGAAGAGTGGCAATTGGCACTGAACAAAGAAAAGTGCGAGGTCATTCACATGGATACTAAAAGAAATCCGATAAATTTTGGGTATACAATAAATCGCACAAATCTAAGGGCTGTCAAAATGGTTCAAATGGCTCTGAGTACTATGGGACTCAACTGCTGAGGTCATTAGTCCCCTAGAACTTAGAACTAGTTAAACCTAACTAACCTAAGGACATCACAAACATCCATGCCCGAGGCAGGATTCGAACCTGCGACCGTAGCGGTCTTGCGGTTCGAGACTGCAGCGCCTTTAACCGCACGGCCACTTCGGCCGGCGAAGGGCTGTCAGTTCGATTAATTACCTAGGAATTACAATTACGAGCAACTTAAATTGGAAAGACCACATAGATAATATTGTGGGGAAGGCGAAACAAAGACTGCGCATTGTTGGCAGAACACTTAGAAGATGCGACAAACCCACTAAAGAGACAGCCTACATTACACTTGTCCGTCCTCTGCTCGAATATTGCTGCGCGGTATGGGATCCTTACCAGGTGGAATTGACGGAGGACATCGATGGGTGCAAAGAAGGGCAGCTCGTTTCGTGTTATCGCGCAACAGGGGTGAGAGTGTCACTGACATGATACGCGAGTTGGGGTGGCAGTCACTGAATTAAGGCGGTTCTCTTTGCGGTGATGTCTATTCACGAAATTTCAATCACCAACTTTCTCTTGCGAATGCGAAAATATTTTTTATTGACACCCACCTCCATAGGGAGAAATGATCATCATAATAAAATAAAGAGAAATCAGAGCTCGAACGGAAAGATTTAGGTGTTCCTTTTCCCCACGCGCCATTCGAGAGTGGAATGGTAGAGAAGTAGTATGGAAATGGTTCGACGAACCCTCTGCCAAGCACTTAAGTGTGAATTGCAGAGTAACCATGTAGATGTAGACGTAGAAAGTTTCGTCTATACAGATTCTAACTAATCGTATGAGCTTTAATGGTCTTTCAGATTCCCTCATTATATTTAGGAGTGTCTGTCGGTGTATGCTATCATAGGCCTTTTTGAAATCTAAAAATAATATGTGGACATCTACTTGGAATTCCCATACCTTCTCAGTTGCTTGTCTTAGAGTGAATGATCGTACACTACGACAGGCTTAAAAGAGTATTATCACGTAAGGCTTGTTGCAGTTGGGAGGGGTGCATCGGAGTGGTACAGTTTCGGTTTTGCAATGTATTTTCATTTTCTTTGCCGGTTTCGTATGCTTTTACATCCGTTTTCTAAAAATTTACGTTTCCTTATTGATAATAACATCCCATACTCGGGTGATGATAGGTATTGTCCCTTCAATACGACACAATCAATTTTTCTCTTAATTTCGCATCTTAAGTCGTAACAAGATGCTTCCTCATTATACATTTACGTCTCTTACTCAGAGTACGAGAAACATACATAAGAGTGCAGTTAGAATGCATTTTGCATTGTATTTGGTGTGGAAAGCATGAAGAAAGCACGAAGAAGCTGTTAATTAAACGTGCGCCTCCCCAAAATGTGTGCAAAATTATCTGAAGCTGGTAAAGGCGTACAAAATGCATTTCAAAGCGAATACTGTCACTCGTTGTAACGTGTGCTACCCATATGCTACCCAGAATTAGATTTTATTACAGCCAATGCATATTTTGTAACAAGTGGTCCATCGTTCGGGTATTCAGTAGTTTCTCAATGCATGGGGAATCCGTACTTGCCCTTATTGTTTAATGCATCCGTTGTCTTCCGCTAGCCGGCCGATGTGACCGAGCGGTTCTAGGCGCTTCAGACAGGAACCGCGCGACCGCTACGGCCGCAGGTTCGAATCGTGCCTCGGACATGGATGTGCGCGACGTCCTTAGGTTAGTTAGGTTTAAGTAGTTCTAAGTTCTAGGGGACTGATGACCTCAGATGTTAGGTCTCATAGTGCTCAGAGCCATTTGAACCACTTTGTCTTCCGCTCGTAGGCATATTCTGTGTGATGAAAGTCCTATGAGACTCTGTTTGCAAAAATTGTGACGTACAGGCCGAGAAGAGCGATAGATCTCTGACAAAGGTTCCACATTCATGACAAGATCTAATCGCACTTCAGATGCCACACATTGGAATAACTACGTTTATCTTCCAAACAATGTTACTTCCCCTTGAAAGATGTCTGTTACATTGCAGATTTCAATATTTTTTAAATATTTTTTTCGATTCATTTATTTTCGTGTACTAATTCTGGAGGCTTACTGCAAAGATATAGTTCCCTATTTACTACCTATTATGAACAGCTTAGCTATCTTTGAGACAGTCCGTGAGGCGTACAGAAAGGACTCTTTGAGTACCGCGTGAACCCATTAATTTGGTCACAGCCCGCTTCGCTGGGAATGCTGCGTCACGAGTTTGGATATACACTCTGCTGTTCCGCCGTGTTGGGGAAGGTCGTGGTTTGGTGTCGAATGCTGTGGGTTTCTGATCACTGGATGGTACGGTGGTGAAATGTGGCTTGCAGCCAGTGCACGCTTGCAGTACTATTCAGTTACCCATTCACGACGAAAGTGTGGTTCAGGCTCAACTATTTTCTTCATTTGGATCACTAAGTTGCTTTAACTTTCGTGTGCTGGACACGCGTCTCAAATGTGAATAGTAGTGTTTGTTTCATTGTAAAGGAATATGTTTCTGTACAAAATCCGCTTGCAATCAGTTCATCCGAATGATAATACTGTCAATGTAGTCACACTCTCTACTAGCGAACATCGCACTTTCTTCGATTTTCTTGCATTTGGAACTCTGTGTGCTACACGTTTTCTGGGCACCAGTAGTACTTGTGCCGTTATGAGTTCATCACTTTTCTAAAGGCAAGTATATGAATTTTCATTAAAATATCCTTTCCATTCATTTTCCACGTCAGTCATTTTTCTATTTAAACGAATCAGACTGATTTGCATTCAGCAGCTGAAATACGATAACTTACTGGGAAACGTATTATTTCCCCAGCGGAATTGGTAGAATTTCCTGATTTTCATCGTTGCAGTTTCTGTCAACAACAGTAACAATCGCTAGTAATACTGTACAATATGTTCCTTTGCATGCTTTTCAATAGGAATGGTAGGTATTGTTGCTGAAGCAGGTGGCAGGGACGCAGTAGTTTGTTCTACAGATAGTGTGCTTATTCAGTGCCTGTTATTTGAGTATGACAGTTCAGGCCAACAGGCACATTTGTAGTATAAGGCTAAAAGCCACGTTGCATAAACGATATAATGCTTGGTGAGATATTTAGTACAATTGTTATTGTTAACTTACATTCAATTTTCCTTTCGCTGTGCCCACTGTAAATCGCCACACTAAAACTTTCTACATCTACATCTACATTTACACTCCGCAAGCCACCCAACGGTGTGCGGCGGAGGGCACTTCACGTGCCACTGTCATTACCTCCCTTTCCTGTTCCAGTCGCGTATGGTTCGCGGGAAACGACTGTCTGAAAGCCTCCGTGCGCGCTCTGATCTCTCTAATTTTACAGTCGTGATCTCTTCGGGAGGTATAAGTAGGGGGAAGCAATATATTCGATACCTCACCCAGAAACGCACCCTCTCGAAACCTGGCGAGCAAGCTACACCGCGATGCAGAGCGCCTCTCTTGCAGAGTCTGCCACTTGAGTTTGTTAAACATGTCCGTAACGCTATCACGGTTACCAAATAACCCTGTGACGAAACGCGCCGCTCTTCTTTGGATCTTCTCTATCTCCTCCGTCAACCCGATCTGGTACGGATCCCACACTGATGAGCAATACTCAAGTACAGGTCGAACGAGTGTTTTGTAAGCCACCTCCTTTGTTGATGGACTACATTTTCTAAGGGCTTTCCCAATGAATCTCAACCTGGTACCCGCCTTACCAACAATTAATTTTATATGATCATTCCACTTCAAATCGTTCCGCACGCATACTCCCAGATATTTTACAGAAGTAACTGCTACCAGTGTTTGTTCCGCTATCATATAATCATATAATAAATCATCCTTCCTTCTATGTATTCGCAATACATTACATTTGTCTATGTTAAGGTCAGTTGCCACTCCCTGCACCAAGTGCCTATCCGCTGCAGATCTTCCTGCATTTCGGTACAATTTTCTAATGCTGCAACTTCTCTGTATACTACAGCATCATCCGCGAAAAGCCGCATGGAACTTCCGACACTATCTACTAGGTCTTTTATATATATTGTGAAAAGCAATGGTCCCATAACACTCCCCTGTGGCACGCCAGAGGTTACTTTAACGTTTGTAGACGTCTCTCCATTGATAACAACATGTTCTGTTCTGTTTGCTAAAAACTCTTCAATCCAGCCACACAGCTGGTCTGATATTCCGTAAGCTCTTACTTTGTTTGTCAGGCGACAGTGCGGAACTGTATCGAACGCCTTCCGGAAGTCAAGAAAAATAGCATCTACCTGGGAGCCTGTATCTAATATTTTCTGGGCCTCATGAACAAATAAAGCGAGTTGGGTCTCACACGATCGCTGTTTCCGGAATCCATGTTGATTCCTACATAGTAGATTCTGGGTTTCCAAAAACGACATGATACTCGAGCAAAAAACATGTTCTAAAATTCTACAACAGATCGATGTGAGAGATATAGGCCTGTAGTTTCGCGCATCTGCTCGACGACCCTTCTTGAAGACTGTGACTACCTGTGCTCTTTTCCAATCATTTGGAACCTTCCGTTCCTCTAGAGACTTGAGGTACACGGCTGTTAGAAGGGGGGCAAGTTCTTTCGCGTACTCTGTGTAGAATCGAAATGGTATCCCGTCAGGTGCGGTGGACTTTCCTCTGTTGAGTGATTCCAGTTGCTTTTCTATTCCTTGGACACTTATTTCGATGTCAGCCATTTTTTCGTTTATGCTAGGATTTAGAGAAGGAACTGCAGTGTGGTCTTCCTCTGTGAAACAGCTTTGGAAAAAGGTGTTTAGTATTTCAGCTTTACGCGTGTCATCCTCTGTTTCAGTGCCTCATCATCCCGGAGTGTCTGGATATGCTGTTTCGAGCCACTTACTGATTTAACGTAAGACCAGAACTTCCTAGGATTTTCTGTCAAGTCGGTACATAGAATTTTACTTTCGAATTCACTGAACGCTTCACGCATAGCCCTCCTTACGCTAACTTTGACATCGTTTAGCTTCTGTTTGTCTGAGAGATTTTGGCTGCGTTTAAACTTGGAGTGAAGCTCTCTTTGCTTTCGCAGTAGTTTCCTAACTTTGTTGTTGTACCACGGTGGGTTTTTCCCGTCCCTCACAGTTTTACTCGGCACGTACCTGTCTAAAACGCATTTTACGATTGCCTTGAATTTTTTCCATAAACACTCAACATTGTCAGTGTCGGAACAGAAATTTTCCTTTTGATCTCTTAGGTAGTCTGAAATGTGCCTTCTATTACTCTTGCCAAACAGATAAACCTTCCTCCCTTTTTTTTATATTCCTACTAACTTCCATATTCAGGGATGCTGCAACGGCCTTATGATCACTGATTCCCTGTTCTGCACTTACAGAGTCGAAAAGTTCGGGTCTGTTTGTTGTCAGTAGGTCCAAGATGTTATCTCCACGAGTCGGTTCTCTGTTTAATTGCTCGAGGTAATTTTCGGATACTGCACTCAGTATAATGTCACTCGATGCTCTGTCCCTACCACCCGTCCTAAACATCTGAGCGTCCCAGTCTATGTCTGGCAAATTGAAATCTCCACCTAAGACTATAACATGCTGAGAAAATTTATGTGAAATGTATTCCAAATTTTCTCTCAGTTGTTCTGCCACTAATGCTGCTGAGTCGGGAGGTCGGTAAAAGGAGCCAATTATTAACCTAGCTCGGTTGTTGAGTGTAACCTCCTCCCATAATAATTCACAGGAACTATCCACTTCTACTTCACTACAGGATAAACTACTACTAACAGCGACGAACACTCCATCACTGGCTGCATGCAATCTATCCTTTCTAAACACCGTCTGTACCTTCGCGAGAATTTATCTCTAGCTTAAGCCAGCTTTCTGTACCTATAACGATTTCAGCTTCGGTGCTTTCTATCAGCGCTTGAAGTTCCGGTACTTTACCAACGCAGCTTCGACAGTTTACAATTACAATACCGATTTCTGCTTGGTCCCCGCATGTCCTGACTTTGCCCCGCACCCGTTGAGGCTGTTGCCCTTTCTGTACTTGCCCAAGGCCATCTAACCTAAAAAAACCGCCCAGCCCACGCCACACAACCCCTGCTACCCGTGTAGCCGCTTGTTGCGTGTAGTGGACTCCTGATCTATCCAGCGGAACCCGAAACCCCGCCACCCTATGGCGCAAGTCGAGGAATCTGCAGCCCACGCGGTCACAGAACCGTCTCAGCCTCTGATTCAGACCCTCCACTCGGCTCTGTACCAAAGGTCCGCAGTCAGTCCTGTCGCCGATGCTGCAGATGGTGAACTCTGCTTTCATCCCGCTAGCGAGACTGGCAGTCTTCACCAAATCAGATAGCCGCCGGAAGCCAGAGAGGATTTCCTCCGATCCATAGCGACACACATCATTGGTGCCGACATGAGCGACCACCTGCAGATGGGTGCACCCTGTACCCTTCATGGCATCCGGAAGGACCCTTTCCACATCTGGAATGACTCCCCCCGGTATGCACACGGAGTGCACATTTGTTTTCTTCCCCTCTCTTGCTGCCATATCCCTAAGGGGCCCCATTACGCGCCTGACGTTGGAACTCCCAACTACCAGTAAGCCCACCCTCTGCGACCGCCCGGATCTTGCAGACTGAGGGGCAACCTCTGGAACAGGATAAGCAGCCATGTCAGGCCGAAGATCAGTATCAGCCTGAGACAGAGCCTGAAACCGGTTCGTCAGACAAACTGGAGAGGCCTTCTGTTCAGCCCTCCGGAATGTCTTTCGCCCCCTGCCACACCTTGAGACGACCTCCCACTCTACCACAGGTGAGGGATCAGCCTCAATGCGGGCAGTATCCCGGGCAACCACTGTCGTAGTCCGATCGGGGGATGCGTGGGACGAGCTGGCCGTCCCCGATCAAGCCCATTGGCAACAGCCTCAAGCTGTGTGACCGAAGCCAACACTGCCTGAAGCTGGGAGCGAAGGGATGCCAACTCAGCCTGCATCCGAACACAGCAGTTGCAGTCCCTATCCATGCTAAAAACTGTTTTGCAAAGAACGTCTGAACTAATCTACAGAGAGCGCAAACAAATCGACACAAAATTTAAACGGTTATTAAAATACAAGATTGCCTAGTAAACGCAGTAATGCTGCTACTTGCGCGCTGCTGACACACTGCTCGGCGGCGGAAGGAGACTACGCGATTTTACACTATTCAGGTACTAAAACACGATGCTACAACTCTCAAATACTATAATACGCCCGAAATTTATGAATTAAACAATGCAAGTACCAAAAAAACGCAAAGAAATTAAGAATTAATGCCGGGATTATAGGTGAATAATTTTCGGGCAACAATGCCATACGATCATTTCATTTTTGGAAATAACGTTCGACATCTACATTGATTCTATTTTATTTATTCACCTTTCGCTCTTGGTAATAGTTCGGTGGTCGTTGCCCCAATTTAGGCAATCACTCTTACTATCATCCAAGCAATAAGGTTGGAATCTGGTATTACTACATCTATTTCCGAAACAAATTATTACACTTTTGTAGTTGATTATCTGTTATATTTATAGTATCATGTTGTGGAGCAAGTCTGTACATTCACGAAGAATACTCTTAGCCCAGAAAGCGGGGGCCAGAACTACCTGCTCCGCTGGTTAAACGCCTCATTCGGCTGTCACTGCAGTCGATGCCTTGTATCATTTGAAACGAGACAAAATCGCCTCCTGTCAGCTGCTGTCCAGTGTTTGCGATGTGAGGTCCATTGAAGGCGTTGTTGCGCTGCAAATAATTCACTTCGCGCCGCTGAGGGAAAGTGAGGCAGCTTCTTCGCATACTGCAAGAGTCAGACAAACGGGCCAAGAAGGGGCGTCCGAGCAAGGTACGTTAGGGTGGCCTGTTGATGCAGTGATTGTTACAGCCGTGACGCGGAGGGGGTTACTCAGGCTCTCTCCAAGCAGGGCGACCAGAGGCGCAAAAGCATCAATGCAGCGGAAAGGGCCGCGCGGGATTAGCCGAGCGCTCTAAGGCCGCCGGCACGGTAGCTCAGCGTGTTCGGTGCAGGGTTAGCTGCCCTCTGTAATAAAAAAACTGAGTTAATCGATCAACAACGACCTAAAACGGATGTCTTACAACGTCCGCCCCGAGCAAATGCAACGAACAAAAGCGAAAAAAAAAGAAAGAAAGAAACAGCCGACACGGTAGCTCAGCGTGTTCGGTCAGAGAGCCGGTTGGTTGGCCTCTGTAATAAAAAAACTGAGTGGAAGGATCAACTACCGAACTTGAACAGGATGTCTTGCGACGTTCGCAACGACCTAACACAACGATCAATAACGAACAAAAAGAGAAAAAGAAAAAAAAAGGTGCTGCAGTCATGGACTGTGCGGCTGATCCCGGCGGAGGTTCGAGTCCTCCCTCGGGCACGGGTGTGTGTGTGTTCGTCCTTAGGATAATTTAAGTTAAGTAGTGTGTTAAGCTTAGAGACTGATGACCTCATCAGTTAAGTCCCATAAGATTTCACACACATTTGAACATTTTTTTGCAGCGGAAAGGAGGAGCTGCCACAGCGCGGATGGCTTGATTATCCGTGCTAGGGTCATGGTTCTGTTGTGACTTGTGTGGAAGAAACCAGTAAAGTAGCAAAAAAATGACAGGACAAACCTAAAAAGATATTCGTTTTCAGCCAGAGGCATTGCAGTCTGCTGGCAATCAGTTACAAGAATCCATGACGGTGTGAAGTCTTTGCACCTAGCAATCTACCAGTCTCTGTGGTTGTACAAATCTCCTCCTTTGGACTTAGTCGCTGCTGACTGCGGCGCTGCTCTTTGTGCAGGGTCCGGCGGGCCACACGGAGAGCCTACTTTGGCTGGTGCCAGCTTCCACTCTGAAGATCGCTGGCTTTCATCCAGGTCTGTGTAGCCGTTCAACCATCATCGCTTGTGCGGTCGAACTGGTTGCTGCCAGCCTCAGCTCTGGATAGACTCTGCTGTTGTGAGTTGCCTCTGCAGCACGAGGTCACCAGCGTGGTCCGGCACGCCGCGGCCGTTCGCTCCCGGTGCCGTTAGCGGTCTCTAGTCGAAGCGGTTGATGCAGTGTTCACGCCTTGTTGGGTCAGCGGCCTTGCGGTGTCACGGGGGCTGACGTCACTGCTTTCTTGCCCGTAGCCAAGAGCAGTGTGCTGATCACTGGTTTCTTCCTCCCCTAGAACGTGTACTACTGACGCCCTATGCGCGCTAACTCTTTGGGGAACGAACAGACTACTGATATAGTCTGAGTAATAAATGATTAGTTTTCCAATGCTCTTTCTCTGAAGTCTCATCGGGCGTCCAGCAGGCACCCACTCACCACACCACTGCTACCCTCGCCCTGAGTGGTGGATTACCGGTTTCCTGACTTGGATTTATCCAGTTCCATCAACCACCATAGCAGCCAACCACTCCAGTCGCTACGAACGGTTTCACAGTGGTCAGCGGTTTGGGATCCTGGACCACATCTCTATTTGCAGGTGCATTTCAGCATACAGATTCTGGTGAGTGATTTTTATCTTTGTGGCCCTTTTTTTCTTTTGTTCACGACCATGGTGAACAGACGAGACTTGTGTAGTAATAAATGGTTCAAATGGCTCTGAGTACTATGGGACTTAACTGCTATGGTCATCAGTCCCCTAGAACTTGGAACTACTTAAGCCTAACCAACCTAAGGACATTACGCACATCCATGCCCGGGGCACGATTCGAAATTGCGACCGTGGCGGTCGCGCGGTTCCAGACTGTAGCGCGTAGAACCGCTCGGCCACTGCGGCCGGCAAATGTAGTAATATGAAAGTACAGTTCATGAAAGCTGATTAACACAGTATAAGAGTATTACAAAGAAAGGTGTTTGAAGTGACAATATTGTGATTTAGTTGGTCGTGAATCATTGTGAAATATACCGACATGATGGGCACGAGGTCTTATCAGCACCCGGACGTTCGGTGGGCTGTGATCTGCCATAGACACTAGTGTCATTCGTCAGATATCTCTGTTTGTGTATTTCTAGTTCGTGTCCTTGATTTGTGCCGTAATGTAATTCTACTGTGTTGTTACATAGAGGTTGCACCAATGCCGGAAACAGGAGTCTTAACGACGCAGGAGCTGAGTGAAGTTTCGTCGAAGCTGTTTTCCGAGCTGAGAGAGAAGGATGAAGCATTAAAATGGGGGATAGACAGTGTAGAGGCAGATAACGAGGACAGACCAGGTAATTCGGTGGCTCCCATTGTGGCTAACTTAGTGGATCTTTTTTTTAGGTTGGCCGACTGGTTTATTAATGACTGGGAAGCCGCCGATTTGCTGTGTATTTGATCAGATGAGATACGCTTGCACGTGGCCAAGTTACGACTGGTGCGTAATGCGAAGACGTACGTCATGTATCATGAGGGGTTAAATTACGCGTGTATATTTGAACACATTAAGAAGGAACTCTTCGGCGTTACCGAAAACAAAATAGTGCTAGGCTATCCAGGGAACAACTAAATGCATTGCCTCAGAAACAAAACGATTCGTTAGAAGCATTCCTGGATACAACCAGAAAGATCAATGCACAAATCTACGAGTGCACACGAAATGAAGAGGCTGATAAGATGATTGTGCAAGAGGCAGAGTACAGGCCGCTGGATGTATTTTTGAGGCGACTTTCACCTGATGTGTCGAGAAAAGTGTGGACGGAGAATCCAAAGGATTTGGCCGCTGCCATTACGGTTGCGACGCAGCTCGAGAAGGTAGACTTTGTAACTCAAGTGCAGATAAGTAGAAAGATCAAGATTATACGCCGTCGAATTTCGACACTTATTGGTAGGCGTTCCTCCTCTCTACACAAGTCATAATACGGTATTCCCACAAGCAAAGAATATTCAAATGCAGCTGCTGAATGAGAAGCTTGCTGGACAATCTTTCGTTATGTACAGAATGCAGATGGTGTTACTGCTAGCTGCATCGTACGGTTATGTTCAAATCCTAATTGTTTGCATACAAAAGCATGAAGGAACCTTCGTAGCAATTTGAAGTGGCTTGGATGCTGCATTCACGGCGTCCTGGCCTTATTTTGTGTCTATACATAGTCTGCCTGTTATTCTGGATTTGGCATTGAGAGTAGCAGAGGGCAGTCAAATGATCTTCCTGTCGCCTCCCCCCCCCCCCCCCCCTCTTGGTCCCCCTACATTTGTTTGCGTCTAGGGTCAACCCATGTGAAATTGAGAGAACGTTTCTTCGAAATGTTTGTGAAACAAGTAAAACAGCCTGGACGTAAGCACCAGCTCAATGTTCGACTAGTCGGATTTGGATGACCCCCAGAAATCACATCCAGGCTGACCGGCACATCATTGCTCATCTCTATTCCGTCGGGCAGATTCTACCGGGGGCTGGCGCATCTCCCACAATCCCGAAAGATGCGTGATAATGTGCGCAGCTGTCAGGGTGGGTATTAGTCTTGCCATTAAAATGTTAGTAAATGAAATTAAGGGACCTGTTGCCCTCTGAATCCCTACAATACTACCGATCAGAGTTAATGAGCGAAGAAAAATGGTTCAAATGGCTCTGAGCACCATGAGACTTAACTTCTGAGGTCATCAGTCCCCTAGAACTTAGAACTACTTAAACCTAACTAACCTAAGGACATCACACACATCCATGCCCGATGCAGGATTCGAACCTGTGACCGTAGCGGTCGCGCGGTCCAGACTGAAGCGCCTAGAACCGCTCGGTCACGCCGGCCGGCAATGAGCGAAGATATACAATGAATATGACATAGAGCGGAGAAGAAATTTCAGTCCTGACTGAGTTTTGAAATGGTTTATAGGCGTCTTTATAGGCGAATTATTGTGTGGTTACTTAAACTGGGCCACGACAGGATTCTTTCTTGGCTGGTCCGAGCTGGTGTCCCATCTCTAATGACTTCAACGTCGGCGGTATATTATGCTCTAACCTAACTCCTTCTTTCCGTAGACTTGCACATGTGGCTAACTGAGGACTTCTTTCTGATTCTTAAAGATGTTAGATGTGTAGTAACGCAGGAAACGAAAGACTAAGGCGGCAGGTGACACAGATGACAAGTATGTAAATGAATCGTTGGTGCTTGGCACCCGGTATGTGTTCACTTCAGATATCGAACGTTGATTTACATAAAATGCTAAAACTGTTTGCCTCCACCAGTGTGTCTGCTAACACGAATCGATTTCAATGCAAGGGGAGCAGGAATCAAAGAATAAGCCTTATGAAACAAAACAAAAAGAAAACTACAATCAAATAAAAAGCAAAAATAATTAAACTAAATAAGCTATCTTCGAATGCGAACATCTCAGGATATATGAGAAATCAGAACCTGTCGTGAAAAAATTTTCAATACTTGTTGCTCAACCCTGTTCGTTGAAACATGGTTGGACCATTCTTGGCATTCTGATTTAACCTGCTAACTGTTGACAGGAAGTGGCTGACTATTAAATATATTGCACATGTCTGGTTGATCACTAACGTATTCATTCACATAAAAGATGTAATATGTTGAGAAATTCTATTCCCAGTCTGTAATATGTACAGTTGTCTTGCAACACGCTGTTGGTATGTGGCAAATACATGAAATGTACTAAATTCCATTTCTTCGTGTAGGAAGTATTTCTGATGGAATGTTGGTGGTAACTGTTTCTTTTCCCTGTGCGTTAATTCATCGTATTGCATATACTCTGCAGTGGCATCTCCACCTAGGTTTGAAACACGTTGCTTCTGGTATTTCTTATCGAGTTGTCTTCTTCTTTAAATTAAACTTTTAGTATGAGTCTAAATACACTGATAGGCTCGTAAATCACTGTCCCCAAACCACTGCCCATCAAGCACGTTATGATCATTTTTTAGTGAAAACGTGATTGAAGTAAACTCCTTAGTGAGGTTAAACCTAGAAGACATTAGCCTTTTCGACCTCACATTTCTTCACACTGTGCCTTAGGGCATCACCACAGGGCTTCATTGCGAAGAGCTCGTGTTGACATACTGCCCTGCATCACGGAAAAAAATCTTCTGTTGTGCTGGTGCTCGATCCGAGGACCTCTGTCTGGTAGTCAGACATGCTGAAGGCTGGGATCTGGAGGCGGATACAAATCTGCATCACTATTGTGATTACATATACTCTGTACCAGGAAACGTAACTTACAGCTGCAAAAGTGACGATTCAGAGCAGGGAAAACTGAGAACGAAAGTCTGCGAGAGCTAAGAACGACACCAGTGCAGACATCAATACAAAACAGGCTCTTCAGGCAAAATACTAATCATCCCTATCTTGATATGAAGCGCTGCTGATGCTCTAGTGCTGCATCCAGATGGTCATGTGATCCTTCACGGCTGAAGGTCAGAACGATGTGTACGTGACAGCTGGTTTGTAACTATCCTATCAGTCCCTTTCCTTATAGTAAAATACAGTGTTCTGTGATCGTCTTATGTTAAGAGTTTTTGGTCGCACCTGCAAAGCAGCGTGACGTTGCCACTAATTTCGGAACTTTTAATTTTCGACCCGCAACTAAATCAACAATATAAACACTTCGTAGACTGTTGTTTTAACTTGGAGACGCTTCATATAATTATCTGGATTGAAAATTTACTAAGCAATCTTACTTTGTCTGAATCGTTTAGTGGACAAACTAGAGGATCGTTGAAAACCAATGAAATGCACTTTACTTCTTACCTTCAACTAATAGATGATGTTTTCCACTAAAGCACCTGGGCAGGATCAATAATGATTCAGATTGTGAACCATTCTTCTGAGAAGTAATTTAGTAATTGTTATAAACGTTAGGCATCTCCTGAAGATACGAAACTCAACTAGTTAGTTTGATTAATAACAGTTATTGAACTTAATATTTTATGAATATTATTGATGCTTGCTGTACCGGAATGAAACTTATAGAGTTTAATTTACTTCGTATTTAAGCATTACTTTATGTAACTTGTTAACAGACTTGAGCTTAATACTGATTTTCAGCAATCAGTTATTTTAATCTCGAACCGTGAGTGAATGAATTTATGTCAACGAAAGTCCAGCAAATATGCAGTGCGATCCATCAGATTTGTGAGACTCCTTTTCTAACGTTAATACACAACAGCACCACTGCTTTAACTGGTGAACTAATAATTTTAAGAGAAGATTTAAAATATATGGGAAACGTGGTTGAAGTGATAAGTGGACACTCGTTAATTTTCACAGTTGATGTATGAAATCAAAACACTTCCCACACTGTCGAATTAATATGAGTCTGGCTCTATTGCACGATACTAAAGAATAAAATATCTGTTGCTTTTGTTTGTTGATGCAATGAAGAAGAGGACGCGGTTCTAAGGTAGTCTAGCATATTCTTTACGTCTCCAATAACTTGGGTAGACTGAAGTGTCATATTGGCTACCCTTGCTCAGCACACTTGAAACAATATGGTGCAGCATTTGCCATACAAAATAATGCTGAGAAAAGTCTTGTGTCCACGTCAAAAATATAACAGGGACGATGTTTACTTGCAGAAGTGCTAGTTACTACTTGTTACCATCAATTGTTCCAAAGTTACCACAAATATTCCAGTATTGTAGAGCACACACATGACCTCTCACTATCACTACCGGCAGACTCCTCTCCACAGCTCAATCTGTCTGCAGGAAACCTCCTATTGGGAAAAAAAGGCGTTCCCAAAACGCCGAGTCACACCTGCCATCCTTCTTTTGTGCTGTCCCCTGAGCGAATCTGCTGCGCTATCCCCTCGTAGAAAAGACATTTCCAGAACTGAACGACAGGGGGAATGGCCCGGTTATCCTCAGGTCTAATGGCTGCAACAGTTCCAATGCGGAATAGTATTCACTGCGTAACAAATATTTAATTTACCCTTAGGTGGAGCTCAGATCATTTACATTTAGTGTTCATTTATACAATGAAGAGCCAAATAAACTGTACATCTGCCTAATATCGAGTAGGGCCCCCGCGAGCACGCAGAAGTGCCGGAAAACGACGTGGCATGGACTTGATTAATATCTGAAGTAGTGCTGGAGGCAACTGACATCATGAATCCTGCAGGGCTGTCCATTAATCCATGAGAGTAAGATGGGGTGGAGATCTCTTCTGAACAGCACGTTGCAAGGCATCCTTTGGAGCCATTCTGTAGCAATTCTGGACGTTTGGGGTGTCGCATTGTTCTACTCGAATTGCCCAAGTACGTCGGAATGCACAATGGACATGAATGGATGCAGGTGATCAGACAGGATGGTTACGTACGTATCACCTGTCAGAGTCATGCCTAGACGTATCAGGAGTCCCATATCATTCCAATTGCACACGCCCCACACCATTACAGAGCCACCATCAGCTTGAACACTCCCCTGCTGACATGCAGGGTCCATGGATTCATGAGGTTTTCTCCATACCGTCCATCCGCTCGATACAATTTAAAACGGGACTTGTCCGACAAGGTAACATCTTTTCAGTCATCAACAGTCCAATGTCGGTGTTGAATGGTCCAGGCGAGGCGTAAAGCTTTGCGTTGTGCAGTCATCAAGGGTACACGAGTGGACCTTCAGCTCCAAAGGCTCACGTCGATGATGTTTCGTTGAATGGTTCGCACACTGACACTTGTGGATGGCCCAGCATTGAAATCTGCAGCTATTTGCGGAAGGGTTGCACTTCTGTTACATTGAACGATTCTTTTCAGTCGTCGTTGGCCCCGTTATTGCAGGTTCTTTTTACGGCCACAGCGATGTCGGAGATTTGATGCTTTACCGGATTCCTGATATTCATGGTACACTCGTGATGGTCGTAGGGGAAAATCCCCACTTCATCGCTACCTCGGAGATGCTGTGACCCATCGCTCGTGCGCCGATTAAAACACCACGTTCAAGCTGATTTAAATCTTCATAACCTACCATTGTAGCAGCAGTAACCGGTCTAACAACTGCTCCAGATACTTGTCTTATATAGGCGTTGCCGACCGCATCGCCGTACACAGCCTGTTTACATATCTTTGTATTTGAGTACGCATGCCTGTACCAGTTTCTTTGCTGCTTCAGTGTTTATTTAAGGCTAGATCAGTAGCTAAATATCTTTTATCAAATAATCTTATGGTTTCCCAAGGTGTTCATTACATCTATCTTTCTATATGAGCATCATTACATATTCATACATCAATTGAAACAGGTTGTATAACACACCATGAGCCACATAAGTAACACAGTTCCCTTATGGGTTGTATGGAATCAGCACATTAAGATGGGTAGACATGGAAAGTGACAGAATGACGGAAGGTAGTTAAAGTTTTCAGAACTAACTTTCACTCTGCAGCGTGGTATCCGTTGATTTGAAACTGCCGGACTGGGATTCGAACATGAGGCCTGTGTCGTCTGCGGGCAAGAGCTCTATCTATTGAACTACCCAAGCACGACTCACGTCCCGCCGTCACAGCTTCAAGTTTGGCAGGTAGGAGGTGAGTTACTGGCGGAAGATAAACTGTGAGGGCGGGTCGTAAGTCGTGCTTGGACAGCTCAGCCGGGAGAGCACTTTTCCGCAAACAACAAAGGTCTGGCACACAATATTAACCTGCCAGGTGGTTCCAAGTAGCTGTCGTGCTTAGATGCGCACATGTGCACACCGTGAATGACGGTGTGCTACTTGTTAGTCTGTCAAAGCGGAGGTCCGACATATCTACAAAGACATGTCCTACTCGCAGCCGTCGAACATGGCGTAAGAACAGTGCTGGTAAAATAAGGGATAGGGCGAGTGTCACGCCCTCTTACTAATGAATGGTTCCAAAGTGGACATGAATTGTTGCTGTCAATGACCGTAGGCCTAAGTCAAACAGTTTCTAAGTGAACTGCATAAAACGTACGTAAAGAGCATTACTCACAGCGGCACACAAAACTGCACGTCCTCCATGGGCAGACAACATAGAAACTCGCCAATAGCTGACTGGATGCATGTAGCCGCAATTCAGTTTTGTATCTTTTCAAATGATGCAAGACATCGTGTGCACTGACAGCCCAATGAGCCGCTTAATC